>NC_091833.1:42901426-43210384 GCF_037783145.1 Equus przewalskii
TCATTTAAATTCCGTATTTCCTTGTTGACTTTCTGTCTGGACAATCTATCCATTGATGTAAGTGTAGTGTTGAGGTCCCCTACTATTATTGCATTGTTGTTAATTTCTTCCTTTAGGTCTGTTAATAGTTGCTTTATATACTTTGGTGCCTCTGTGTTAGGTGCATCTATACTCATAAGTGTTATGACCTCTTGGTGAAATGTTCCTTTTGTCATTATATACTGCCCCTCATTGTCTCTTCGATGTCTTTTTTATCTTGAAGTCTACTTTGTCTGATATAAGTATGGCAACACCTGCTTTCTTTTGTTTGCCATTTGCTTGGAGTATTGTCTTCTGTCTATTCATTCTGAGCCTATGTTTGTCTTTAGGGCTGAGATGTGTTTCGAGGAGGCAGCATATTCTCGGGTCTCATTTCTTAATCTATCCAGCTACTCTGTGTCTTTCTATTGGAGAATTCAGTCCATTTACATTTAGAATGATTATTGATATATGAAGGCTTAATACTGCCATTTTATTTCTTGTTTTCCAGTTGTTCTGTATTTCCATTGTTTCTTTTCTCTTGTATTTCTGACTGCCAGTTCAGTTTTGTGATTTTTCTCAGGTTTCTCTTTATTTATGAATTGTACTCTGATCTGTTTTTTTTCTCTGGTGGTTACCATGAGGTTTATATTAAAGATCTCGTAGATTAGACAGTCCGTTTTCTGATTGCCTTTTATCTCCTTTAGCCTAAGCAGATTCCATGCCTCTCCTCTTCCCCTTCTGAGTTATTGTTATCACAAATTATTCTGTTTTGTGTTGTGAGTCTGTGACTAAATTGAAGGGTTTTTAGTTATTTTTGAAGCTCTCCTTTCCTTTGTCTTTTATGTTATAATTCGGTGTTTGCTAACCTATTTTGACAGAGAGCTGTAATTTTGATAGAGATTTTTCTGTGTCTATTTCCCTGCTCAAAGCTTTGTAAACCTTTGCCTTTTTATTTCAAGTATGAGGGCTTCCTTCATCATTTCTTTTAAGGGAAGTATAGTGGCAATGAACTGCCTCAGCTCTTGTTTATCTGGAAAAGTTTTTATTTCTCCATCATATTTGAAGGATAGGTACACTGGATAGAGTATTCTTGGCTGAAAGTTTTTATCTTTCAGTATTTTGCATATATCATTCCATTCTCTCCTAGCCTCTAAAGTTTCTGCAGAGAAATCTGCTGAAAGCCTGATAGGGGTTCCTTTATAGATTATTCTCTTCTGCTTTGCTGCCCTTAATATTTTTTCATAGTCATTTATTTTTGCCAGTTTTACTATTATATGCCTTGGAGAAGGTGTTTTTGCATGGATGTAATTAGGAGTTATATGGCTTTATGTACTTGTAAGTCTAGTCTTCCCCAGGTTTTGAAGTTCTCACCTATTATTTATTTGAACAAGCTCACTGCTCCTTTCTCCTGCTCTTCTCCCTCTGGAATATCTATAATCCTTATGTTGTTTTTACACTAATTGAGTCAGATATTTCTTGCAAGATTTCTTCATTCTTTTAAAACCTTAGTTCTGTCTCCTCCACCACCTGAAGTATTTCTGTATGTCTATCCTCTATCTCACAAATTCTTTCCTCCATAATCTCAGCTCTGTTTGTTAAGGATTCTAGATTATTTTTTATCTTGTTATTTGTGTTCCTCATTTCCAGAATTTCTGTTTGGTTTTTTTAAAGAGTTTCAATCTCTTTGGTGAAGTATCTCTTCCACTCATTAACTTTATTCCTGAGCTTACTGAACTCTCTTTCCACATTTTCCTATAACTAGTTGAGTTTCTTTATGACAACTATTTTGAATTCTCTGTCATGTAGATTGTAAATTTCTGTGAGTTCAGGATTGGTTTCTGGTGACTTATTTTCCTTCTGCTCTGAAGTGTTACTGTAGCTTTTCATGGTGTTTGATGTACTGAAACTTTGCTGGCACGTTTGTCATACCTACCATCAATGGGGGGAAGCGGGAGCTACCATCACTGGGGGGAAGCAGGAGCTGTGTTTCTGATCCTGCCCTGTCTGCCAAAAGTTGTGCAGGCAGGGCTGCTCTGCATTTGCATGGGCTGGCCCCAGGCACCTGGCAGGTTACTCTCATGGGGGAAGGGCCTCTATGATTTTGTGCTCAGTGGGCAGGTTGCATGGACATGGGCCAGCAATGGGCTCACTGGTGGTTTCGCTGAGCCAGTGTGCTTGGTGGGCAGGGCACCTTGGTGGGAGATGAGCCACAGCCAGTTAATGGGGAGTTTTCCCACTGGTGGGGCCACTAGGATATAGTGGGTGCTCCTGCAGGCTGGGTTACCCCTCCACAGGCATTTGCACATGCACCAGGCAGCTTCTGCCTGCCCTTACTGTCACACTGGCTGCTGTGCTTGGTGGGCAGGGCTCCCTCATGGGTGGCCAAGCTGCAGGCACTCGATTGGGAGTATTCCCACTGGCAGGGCCACCAGGGTGTGGTGGGCACTCCTGCAGGCCGGGCTACCTCTCTGAAGGCATTTGCACGTGCAGTGAGCTGCCCCCACTTCGTCTTACAGTTGAATCTCCCACAGTGCTTGATGGACGGGGCTCCTTTTTGGGGGCTGAGCCACAGCCACTTGGTGAGAAGCATTCCCACTCTTAGCGCCATCATGGTATACTGTAGGCCAATATAGTATTTGTGTGCAGGCTGGACTGTCTTCATCTTCTCTTAGAGTCACACTGGCTGCTGCATGAGGCTTCACAACCTGGCTTGCTGCTGCCGGGGATGGGGAGGGGTGAGATCACCTATCTCCACTGCTTCCCGAGGAGCCAGTCTATCCACTTTTAGATGTACAGCTGTGTGGGTCTCTCAGGAGCTTTGTTGTGTTGTGTAGGTGTCCTGCATTGGTCAATGAATGTCCATTTAGTTGTAATTCAGAGGAAGAGAGACAAAGGATACAGTTCACTCTGCTATGTTGCTGATATCTATCTCTGTTAAAGTCTTATGGTGAGAATTGCAGCAATTCAGTAATATATTCAGGCTCCACTTCTCATTCTAGTTTTCTTGCTATTTCCACCACATCTGCAGTTGCTTCCTCCATAGACGTCTTGAATCCCTCAAAAACATCCGTGAGGATCTGAATCAACTTCTTCAAAACTCCTCTTAATGTTGATATTTTGATGTCTTTCCATGAATCATGAGTGTTCTAAATGGCAACTAGAATTGTGAATTCTTTCCAGAAGGTTTTCAATTTACTTTGCCAGATCCATCAGGGAAATCATAATCTTTGTCAGCTATAGCCTTATGAAATGTATTTTTTAAATAATAAGACTTTGAAGGGAAAATTTCTCCTTAATCCCTGGGCTGCAGAATGGATGATGTGTTAGCAGGTGTAAAAACAACATTCCTCTCATTCTACATCTCCATCAGAGCTCTTGGGTGACCAGGTACATTCTCAATGAGCAGTAGTATTTTGAAAGGAATCTTTTCCTGAGCAGTAGCTCTCAATACTGGGCTTAAAATATTCAACCAACCATGTTGTAAACAGATGTGCTGTCATCCAGGCTTTGTTGTTCCATTTATAGAGCACAGGCAGAGTAGATTTAGTGTAATTATTAAGGGTCCTAGGATTTTTGGAGTGGTAAATGGGCATTGGCTTCAACATTAAGTCACCAGCTGCATTAGTCGCTAACAAGAGAGACAGCCTGTTCTTTGAAGCTTTGAATTCAGGCATAGTCTTCTTGTTTCTAGCTATGAAAGTCCTAGATGGCATCTTCTTCCAGTATAAGGCTGTGCCATCTACATTAAAAACCTGTTGTTTAGGGTAGCCAACCTCATTAATTATCCTACCTAGATCTTCTGGATAACTTGCTGCAGCTTCTACATCAGCACTTGCTGTTTCACCTTGCACTTTTATGTTATGGAGATGGCTTGTTTCCTTAGACCTCACGAACCAACCTCTGCTCGCTTAAACTCTTCTTCTTCAACTTCTTCCTCTCTCAGCCTTCATAGAATTGGAAAGAGTTAGGGCCTTGCTCTGGATTAGCTTTAGTTTAAGGGAACATTGTGGCTGCTTTGATCTTCTATAGACACTAAAACTCTCTCCATGTCAGCAATAAGGCTGCTTTGCTTTCTTATCATTTGTGTGTTCACTGAAGTAGCACTTTTAAGTTCCTTCAAGAACATTTCCTTTGCATTCACAACTTGGCTAACTATTTGGTACAAGAGATCTAGCTTTCAGCCGGTCTTGGCTTTTGACATGCCTTCCTCACTAAGCTTAACCATTTCTAGCTTTTGATTTAAAGTGAGAGACATGTGACTCTTCCTTTCACTTGACCACTTAGAGGCAATTGTAAAGTTATTAACTGGCTTGATTTCAAGACTGCTGTGTCTCAGGGAACAAGGAGGCTCAAGGCCAGGGAAAGACACTAGGAAGCAACAGGTCAGTGGAGCAGTCAGAACACACACAATTATCAATTAAGTTCATTGTCTGAGATGGATATGGTTTGTAGCACCTCAAGACAATTACAACAGTAAAATCAAAGGTCATATATCATAGATCATCATAACAAATATAATAATAATGAAAAATTTTGAAATATCGAGAGAATTACCAACACGCGGCACAGAGATATGAAGTAAGCAAATGCTGTTGGAAAAATGGTGCCAATAGATTTGCTGGACACAGTGTTGCTACAAACCTTCAATTTGTAAAACATGCAGTATCTGCAAAGTGCAATAATGAGGGATGCCTGTACATATTTATATATTATACTTTAAAACTTTATGTATGTTTATGTATATATTTGTTCTTACTCTTAAATCTGTAAAATTATATATATGTGTGTGTGTGTGTGTGTTTATGACAGGGCAGGCTAGTTACAACGATGATAGTAACAGTAAGAATCTATTCTTATTAGTCACAATTCTCTTCATCGACATACTGAATATGATTTGCCATATTACTCCTTATATACACACATACCTGGATTCTTTATTTTATGGTACAAATATGATAACTTTAGAAACTAAATATATTCTATTTGTTTATTAAATGAACATTAACTATGAATTGCCAATAGTTTGGTCAGACTTCCCTGCAGATAATCTGGAAGTCTGATTCATCAAACTCACTTATAATAACCACTTAATAATTTCAAACAGAATACCAGCTAATAAGTCTAGCAGGAACTCCATTAGCATTTTTAAACTAAACACTTGCAGTATCGCTTACTTAGTATTTCAACTTGCAGAGATTATTCCTGCAAATAAGTATTGTTAATGGGATCGAATGTGACTGTTTCCCATTTAGATGTATTTTGTCCTCATTATTGCTACTCTTGATTTGGGTAAACGCATTACAATCTCAAATGCTCAAAGGGGCTAGTTATAGGAGCACAGCAGGCCAGGTGTAGTACAGCTGTGGATTAACACAGGCTGGCTGTGATCCATGGGCTATGGATCAGGCAGGGACACCAGGGAGCTTATGCCCATCTGAAGGAGCTACTCAGCTGCAGGCAAAATTTGTTTTCCCGTGATAGATTTTAAAAACAATGCATATAGAATGGTTACCACAGAGAACAGGAATATGTCTTTGGGGTATAATTTATGTTTATACGTAATGTCAAGTATCAGATGTGGTTTGGTCTTTAGTATCACACTCCATCTTCCGTACTTATGGTATACTTGCTTCCTCCTGGATTGTGGCATTTGGCATTTTAATTAATACCAAAATACCAAAACTTAATAATGCCCTTCTTCATTCTGTTCTAACATGAGAAGAATTTGACTATGTCATTGCAGGGTTCCATTTTATTTTCATTGTTTACATTACTTTATTTTCATTGTCTATCTTGCAGAAGGATTATAGGAATAAGTGTGAGATGGTTATAATTATAGTGGCATTTAGGTGAAATAGTGGCTAACATACTTTCCAAGTTTTAAAGCACATTCCGTTCTCCAAGTGTTGGAGATTCAGAGTATTGGACTGAAATGAGTGTTGTGCTATTTGATTTGTCATTGTCGCTATATTTTTGCTCAAAATTTTAAAAAGAACCAAATAAGCTGTATTGCTGAAAGAAAATTTTTGAAAACCTAAGTTTAAAGCATTTTAACATGTAAAGCCAGAATTTAGAGTACAGGTATCCTCTAAGCCATTCAGCCAGCCCTGGTGGTCTAGTGGTTAAGATCCATGCTTTCACCTCCGTGGCCCCGGGTTCATTTCCCTGTCAGGGATCCACACCACTTGTCTCTTGATTGTCATCCTGTGGCTGCTGCATGTTGCCGTGATGCTGAAAGCTATGCCCCTGGTATTCAGGATCACCCATGGTGGACAGGTTTCAGCAGAGCTTCTAGATTGAGACAGACTTGTAAGAAGGAACTGGCTGCCCACTTCTGAAAAATTGGCCATGAAAACCCTATGAATAGCAGCAGAGCATCATCTCATATAGTGCCAGAAGTTGAGAGGATGGCACAAAAAGACCAGACTGGGCAGGGTTCTGCTAGGAGTTGAAATAAACTGGACAGCACTAACAACAGCAATTAAGACATTCATGTCTGACTTCAAAATCCTGGTAGTCATCATGAGCTCTTTCCTGTAAAGGGTCCCTCGGCTCCTTGGTGAGGGACAAAGAATGGGAGAGTACTTGTCTATTTTAGTCAGTCTGTTGCTGGCTCTAATTGCGAAGTAATGTGGGAAAGGTTTGCTTTTAAGTTCCCGACATAGGATGTGGAATTGTCTACTGGGAATGTTAAGTAACATCAGGAGTCTTGCTCTCCCAGCTCCCCTTGCTCACCCCTTTCCTAGACTGGAGTTGAGACTAAGAAGCTGTGCTTCATTGGAGAAGGGCACTTTGAGGGATTTCTCCCCCCAGAGTATTTCAAAATTCAACGTTGAAGAATTTGGTTTGGGGTCGTGTGAACTGGGGGTCTTTTCTTATCTTCCACTATGAAGTAGAGGAACTGTCCCTGTATCCTTCCCACTTTCCTTCTCACTCCACACTTGATATGCCTTGCATCTTCCCACTCTTCCTACACCTGATAAACTCTAGGGATGGGAAAAATTTCATTCACTCAAACTTTTCAAACTTCAGCTTCTATCCTTCTCAATTTTCAGAGATAATTATATTCACACTTGGGGCATTAAAAAGGGGATGGATTTTGGAATTCATCTCACAAGCCCAGTCTACTCCAAACTAAGCAAGCTGCAGCCTTTTTCTCCCCACTCGCCTCTCTCCACCCTCCCAGTCATGAGGACTTGGCCAGAGGAGTGAGTTTCTTCCCATTCACTCTTTGTATTTTAATTCTCCTGCTGGGACAAGAACCTTCCTATGAAGCTTAGATTTCCTATGAAGCTCTAGTTTTCAAAACCTAACTCTTGTCCCAGTTTTTCTGTAAGGACTATTTATTTTACCCATAGTCAATGCCTCTTGGTCTGCTTCAAACAGGAGTAGAGTTCCTGGAATAAAAAAGGAACTTGCTGTCTGACTGTTAAGTATGAGATATTATTGTCAGGAGATTCCTGTCACAATATCCCACTCCCCACCCCGCCCAGGTTGAAAGCCATGGTTAATGACATAAACCTGGATGGTTTAAAGTCTACTCTGCCTTATCAGCCACTGTTTGGATTAGTAGCACCCTCCCCCTTATGCCAGTACTATAAGTGAGATAGACCCAGCACCACTGATCCATGTGCATTCCTAGTTAACTTCCTGCATGCCCTCTGCTGAAAGTGTACCAGCCTACTGGCTAAGGCTTCACTAGCTATGCCCTTGTGAGCCACCTGAGTTTTTAATAAGAGATGAGCAAGTAGCTAAAAGAGTAAACTAACACAACACATGAATATGGGTACTCCAGTAGGCAGAAGCCAAAACTACTGAAATTTATATAATTTAAGATTCCAGAGCACTTCAACATAGCTTTAAAGTAGTATCCTCCATTCCAAATTTATCTCCATCTTTCCTCCTTTCGTCCCCCAGAGGATTCCTCAGAATCTCCTTCTATCACAAATCTGAAGACTTTTTGACTTCTTCCCATGCCTAGCACACATATTATTACTGTTTTTCTCCTATCACAAAATTCAACTCCATAAATATTGGATGTGATAAAGCTTAGAATCTTCCTTAGAGGGTTTGCCTTTTAGAAATAGGTATGAGTCCATAGAAATTGATTGGCCAACTCAGCTGACTGAAACCCAAGCTACTTACTAAGTTCATACATGTACACTCACTTTTCATATGGCAGCATGTTTACAAACTCAATGGTGAACCGAAATGTTAATAAGTGCATTAGAAATATCTGTGTGTATATCTCTATCTACATTTACATATTTATTTATATCTATCCATCCATCTATTTATATCTATATGCCTATGCAGATATAGATGTAGATTTCAGAAACTTCTGGAAAAATGTGTAGTTGCTGCCCATTTTCAGAAATAGAACTTACCAGTTAATGATCACAGCCAAACTCAGAATCCAGAGGATAGTCCAAAGTAATTAGTTACTAATTCCAATGGGTTGTTAGAATCTGGACCAAATCCAACTTGAGTGGGAGCCTAGAAGCAATACTCTCTTGTTCTCCATTCCCTTTCTTTGGCTTCTCCTCTGCTCTGCCCTCTGTGTCATAATTCCATCCTGCTGCAGTCCCTTGAAATTAAGGCTAGAGTGATAAATTTATGGTTCCAACCTGACATGACATAGTGGATTTCTATGTTCTTCAGATTGGAGAAAACACAACAAAACTCATATAGAAAAAAAAAAAAACCCAAAACCCAAAAACACCCCACACAACAAAAGAGAGTACTGCCAAAAACAACAACAAAAAAGTTTCTTGTACATCCATATTGAGCAGCTGCCTCCTATAGCATCACATTGGCTGTATAATTTATTGTTCTAAAAGGCCCTCTTAGTGGATGGAGGGGGAGAATGTGGAAAAAAGAGTGAACAGGACAGAGGATTCTGTCTTGTTCAGTTATGCTTTCTCTGTCTCTCTCTCATCACTCTATCTCTTTCTTTCTCTGTGTGTTTACAAGTAAACAAGACATTGAGCAAGCATGAAATGCAGAGTCTAACGAAGTTGAATTTTATTTTTGTCTTCCATTGTCCTTTTATATTCAGTAGTGGTTTCTTCTCCTTCCTTCTGATGACAACTCCATCATGTCAAATTACCTTTTTGCCCACTTACAGACTACCCTACAGACATAGCAAGTCAAGAACAGTCTTAATTTTGAAATCACAGTGTCCATTTCATGATATGGATAAAAGTTTAAACTTAGTTTACCATTAATCTTCTCTCAAGGCTCTCTGTTAGCCACTATGGTGTCTGTGAAAATTAAGGAAATAATGCCCTTGTCTCTGAGCACACTAGAATCCCCTGCCAGAGGAGAGGGCTTGGCAGATGGAGCACTGGCTGAGTTTCAGCCCCATCTCCCCAGCTCAGTGGATTCAGAGTACACTGCGATCCGTGTCAAGGGGACACCCTGGACAACCATGTAACCAATACCTCATCCCTGCTCACTTCCCACCCTGGGAAGGTAGAGGCACAGTCCTTTTGCTGTACACTCCTTTCCTAGTCAGCTCTCTCCTCAACAAACTAGCAGCTGTTTAACTTAAGATCAAAAATGTGCAGGAAAGAGAAGAGTAAAGAGTAAAACAGTACTTATTTAGCTAGGCAGCTCTGCCCTCTGACCATGCTGATGGTCAAAAGCTGACTCTTCAGCTTGTGAGGTGCTTTCAAGGGATATTACTAAGTCCTGTACTGAGCCCCTTTCTCCTGAAGTTCCTTTAATCTTGGCAGATGTTCTCTGTGTAGCCACTTGAATGTCAGGACATCTCAGGCCTCCACCTTCATTCTGTTGATGTCTTCTTGCCCTTCCATGAAGCCCTATTGGGCAGGACACAGATGTGTCTTCTCAATGTTTCTTTCTTCCTGGTGGCTCATTCTCATGCCCCAGAAATACAAATGCATCTCTGACCCATATAAACTGTAGGCCTCCAGACTAGCAGACCCCGTAAAGCAGCTCCCTCCTCAGCCTCAAAATCAATTAGCATTTTTCCTACCCTCTTATGTGCCCAGGCAAAAGTCAGATCCTAATCCACAGCCTATTCCAGTTTTCACAGGCAGGATGCAGGCTTCAAACTTCTGTGTCTCTCAAGTTCAAGGAATACGTTCAAAGCTCTCCAAGTGTCCCTTCCTAAGCTGTCTAGCTAGGATTAGCACTAGGAAGTAGCCAACTCCATCTCTTCCACCAAAAGCATGTGAGGTGGAGTGGGTAAGCATGGAAATGCAACTGCTGTCTCCAGATAAACCTCTTCATTAATCAACTCACAGAACTGTCCTCTAAAAATGATCTTTTAAGTCCTCCAAGTGGATGTGAGATTCAAAAATGTGAAGCAGGCTCTGGCTAATGCCTTTGAAATGCTGTACAAGTTACTTGGCCTCTTTCAATTGGTCCCTCAAATTGGTACTATGGTCAAAAATGAGGCAGAAAAAGTCCCATTCTTAAATACTGTTGACCACACTTGGCATGTATGCCAGTCAGGAGAGATAAAAAAAAAAAAAAATACCCCCTTAAATCTCAGAGGTTTAGAAAAAAGGTTTATACTGTGATCCTGTTTTGTGATCACTGGTTGGGGCTCTGCTCTGCGTTGTCATTATCTTCACTCCCCGGGCTGACAAGTCAACCACTGTCTGGAACACTGATAGCTTCAGTGGCAGAGGGAACTAGGAACACAGCACAGCAGACTGGGTCGTACTTAGCTGACCAAAGAAAGTTACCCGGATGCACTTCAGTTCAACAGATAGAGAAGCATAACTCTCCTGCAGGGAGCACGCTAGATATTTGCGCGTAGTTAGTTATACACTATCACACCACTTCGGCTGCTCCAGTCTTAGAGGGAAACTAGAGAGAAGGTGGTTAGCGGTCTAGTCACTGGTTATGTGGCAGAATGACAAGTGATCACATGTGAATTAGGAAAGAAAACTTCACTTGCCAATACTGACTTGGGGCTAACATACCTGACAGAGTGGATATTTTAAGTTCCGTTTGCAAAATTTTCCTTGCTTTCATCTATTGTAAATATATTTGTTTCACTGGTTATGCTGCCTGAGTACTTAATCAGATTTGGGAAGAACATCTAGGCCAGAGAAAAAATAACAATTATTAAACACCTATTATGTGCTAGGCATGGTCATAGTCACTTCACGTGGTTAATATAGTTAATTCTTCCAAAAAGTCTTGTGACGCAGTAATTATTATCTGTGTTTACATGTCAGGAAACTGAGATTCATAGAGATTAGGCGATTGCTGAAGATCAGCCGGTTGGCTAAGACAGAGCCAGAATTCAAGCCCAAATCTTAACCCAAAGCCTCTTATCCTTCTGTTAGCCCACCAATGGTTGTTTCACTGAGACATACTGTCATTTTTAGTATTCTAATATTGTTCCTAGAGGATTCTTCAGGCTGCACTTCCTAATCAGGATTCAGTAAAGCAACTTAAATACAGCAGGGGAATTTTTGTTTTGGTGGGAGTGGCTGTATTGTTTTTAAATATGGCCCAATCTACTTTATGAAACCAGCTGATGAGCATTTTACTATTCAAAAAGCTACTTACTGCATTTTGGAAGATGCAGATCCATCAAATACACTACTTTCCAAAAAAAGAATTATTGAAAGGAATAAAAATTAGTAGGAGGTTGGGAAACAGAATATTCCAGCTGACTCTAGCCCCCTCCTTCATATGCTCCTTTGAGAGCCACATGCCCAGCTGAAGAATAAAATCATGAAATTTTAGAGTTAGAAGGGAACTTGAGCTAATATGGTAAAAATCTCCATATTTGGCAGGGGAGGATAACAAAAAGTTGAAAGGTTAAAAGTCCAAAGAAGGTTAGTGATTATGGTAGTCAGTCTCCAAGATGGCAATAATGATTCTCATCTCCTGGTGTTTCTGCCCTTGTGTAATCCCCTCCCACATTGAATCAAGGCTGACCCGTGTGTTCAATAGAATATGGTAGACGTGACAATGTATGAAGTTCAAGGCTGGGTCACAAAGGCCTTGAAACTTTTGGCTTGATCTTTTAGATCACTTGCTCCAGGTAAATCCAGCCACCATGTGGTAAGGACACTCAAGAATCCCCATGGAGAGGCCCATATGGAGAGGATCTACGTTGTCAGCACCAGCTTGCAAGTCACGTGAGTGAGCCTCCTTTCAACCCCAGCCAAGCCTTCAGATGACTGAAGACCCATTTGACATCTGATTACGTCTTATGAAAGACCCTGAACCAGAGCTGCCCAACTTAACTGCTCACAAATTCCTGGCCTATATATCCCAAACTTATGAGATAGTAAACGACCATTGTTGTCTTAAGTCATTAAATTTTGGGATGATTTGTTGTGTAGTGATAGATAACTAACACAGAGATTTTCTCTAGGACTGAGTGGTCTTTGGAGGGAAATACACAAATAGACTTCCAGTCATCTCCTGAACTCCAACTCACCGGGATTTGATATCAGACTATTGTGTTTTTTCCATAGCCAATGCCATCATTCTCACATACTTATATCCGTTGTCTCTAAGTCATCCTAATATTTCCGTCTCTCTGGAATATTTCTCATAGCATAAAAGTATCTATCACTTCTCCTACTTAAAAAAAACAACAATTTTTCCTTTTACCCAACATTCTTCTCCACTTAGCAACCCATTTCACTCTTCAATAGAGTTATCTATATTAGATGCATCTATTTCCTTAGTTCTAATTCTCTCTTAAACCCAGCCCACTCATTCTGTTATCCACACTTCTCTGAAAACATTTACAATAAGATTACTAGTGACCTCATGTTGCCAAACCCAATGCACAATTCTCAAGATAAAATTTATTCAATTTTTCCACAGCATTAGACAGAGTTGATGATTGACTTCTCCTTGAAATATTTTCTTTCTTCCCTAGGGGTCGCAGACACTACACATTCCTGAATTTGTTCCTGCTTCATTATTTCATTTTATTTTGCTTACCTTCCCTCCTCCTGCTGACCTCTAACTGTCACAGTGCCCACAACTCAATTTGGATGTTTCTCCGCTACCGACATTCACCCTCTTGGTGATCTCAGCCAGGCCATGACTCAGGACTCTCAATTACAGATTTCTAGCCCTCAACTATCCCCTGCGCTCCAGATCACTGTATCCAACAGCCCACTTGATAACTGGGCTCAGATGTCTTGTAGGACTTGATGATTTAATACAAACAAAATCAAACTTTTGATTTCCCACCCTAAGCCTATTTGCTCTCAGTCTTTTTCACTTCAGCAGGTAGATTAAGTAAATCTAGTCCTCCACGGTCTTCTCCACTCGGTGAAAAGTATTGGAGTCCTAATTGTGTTCTATCTTTCTTACATAATCCCATACCCAAACCATCATCCGATTAAGCGATATATTAAATAACATATTTTAAATATATCCCCAATAAGACCTCTTATAACTTTTATAGCCAATGTTCTACCTAAGCCACCTTCATATCTTCCTTGGACTAGTGTATTTGTACCAACTGGCCTCCTTGCGACCTTTCCATTACTCCAGTCTATTTTCTGCATAGCAGTTAAAGGAATCCTGAAAACTCTCCAGGGTTTCCCACTACAATTAGAATGAAATGTAGTACCATGATCTACAAGGATTTAAATGAGCTAGTTTGCCTGGCTATAGCTCTAATCTCATTTCTTCCGTCACTCCCCTCCTAGTTCACTGGTTTCCCTATACGTGAAAAACACACACAAAAAAATCCCACCCAAAGACTTCACGCTTCGTTTTCCCTCTGCTAGAAATGGTCTTCCTCATATACTCACATGATTCACTCCGCCATGTCCATCAAATTCTTCTTAGAAAGCACCTCCTTTAAACAGGTCTTCTCTAATCACTCTATCTAAAAATAGCGTCCATGTCTCTCATCCTCTAAACTTTATCCTGATTTTATATTCTTCATAGCATTTATCATCTTCTGTCATATTATATTGCTCATTGATTTTACTGCCTGTTTTTGCCAGAAGAATATTAACTCCATGAGGTAGGGACTTTTTTTCTTCACTAATGTATGTGCCTCAACTAGTGCCTGACACATAGTGTGTGTTCTATAAATTATGTTTTTGAATGAATGAGTGAATTAATAATTGCTTGAGTCCTCAAGAGTCCACTTCAGCAAGTAGATTTGGAATGTTCATCACTGTATCCCCAGCACTGAATCCTTTGGTACATAATGGGTGCTCTATAAATATTTGCCTAATAAGTAAGTGGAAGTGTAATTATCATAGAAGCAGACATAAATCCGGAGTAACAGGGTAGCCAATGCCTTGCCTGAAGCTCCAATGCCAAGGCTCCCTCTGAGCACTGTGCCTGACTCATAGCAAACCCGGAGGAGTACATGTTGAGGAAGTGCGCGAATGTCCTAGTGAAATATATTAACGAGGAAGAAGAGACATCAATCCCGCACATAGCAGAATAGTCAAAGAGGATAGAAAGTGAGAAGAAGATCAGACTTGGTCCAATATTCTTTTGGAATATTTTCCAAAAGAAGAAATTTAATGGAATGGTTGGGGCAGAAGCCAGCTCACATAAGATTAAATGAGGTAATGGGGCTGGCCCCGTGGCCGAGTGGTTGAGTTCGCGCGCTCCGCTGCAGGCGGCCCAGTGTTTCGTCGGTTCCAATCCTGGGCGCGGACATGGCACTGCTCGTCAGACCACGCTGAGGCAGCGTCCCACATGCCACAACTAGAGGAACCCACAACGAAGAATACACAACTATGTACCAGGGGGCTTTGGGGAGAAAAAGGAAAAAATAAAATCTTAAAAAAAAAAAAAAAAAAGATTAAATGAGGTAAAACATGGTAGTATTAAAATCACACAAAATTTAGAGAAGGTGGGCAGAAAAAGAAGACTAAAAGTAGAGTAAGTTAAGTGGGCAGAAGAGATTTAACACTGTTTTCCTGTTGGGATTGAGGCTTCCTAGGCGTGTTTCCAGGCAGGGGTTGTAGAAAGTGACAGTACCTATATTCGAAATGAATATATCTTTTCCTGTTTTCAGGGTCCTAGGTAACAGATTGAGAATATCTAACCAAAACAAAATGCTTTTCCAGGTAAAAAGTGTGATTTAAAATCATAGGGGAATTTTGTCCACCCTAACTTGTCTCTGGCTTTGTTATGCTTAAGCCACAAACTAAGAGTTGGTAATAATTAAGGATTACAATTTAAATACTACTTTTCAGTCTTTTTAGAAGCTACTGCTACTAAGCAATGCAAATTTAACATATGAGAAATAATAGCTTGTGGTGTGTATTTTTTGTAACTTTTATTTTCTGACCTCTACTAGTTTAGAAACATTAACTTGCTTATTCTCCTAATACCTCCTCAATATTAATCATATCTCCCATGAGATCATTTAGTTTAGGATATTTTTCTTACGTTATTCCTTGAGCAATACACATTTTTAAAACTCAAGTGACACAAAAAGTGGTCAGAAATCAAGTTGCATATCATGCTCAAGGTCTCTTTGACACGTGGTAGAAACTGATTTTCATGATTATTTTTAATTTTTCAGGGCGATTTCCTTTAGAAGGCTTCAGTTCTAAGGTTTTCTTAGAAATAAATGACCAATTCAGTAAACAATGAAGACATAAGCTTTTGTTCTCAAAGATTTATTATAGATATAAACTTTATTGAAATTGTTATTTGAAACAATATATGGCACATATACATTATAAAATAATATTAACAACTCGTGGGATGCAACATCTAGATCAACTGGCTAGGCATTAGGGAAAAGTCGCTATGGCCACAAACATCTCATTTGTGTGTAACCCATATTTCGTGGTTTTTATTTTGATATTATGAAACTTTATTTTTTAGATATTTTAAGGGATTTCATGTTTTCTGGATATTTTAAGGTAGATATGTACTCTACTTGTATACATTTATCGAATAAATACTCTAACATTCCTATTAAATGAGGCTTGAGATTTGTCATTTTGCATTACATTGAATGAAATTACTCTCCTTATAGTAATTTTCCAAGTCAGATATAGTGATAAAACAACTTTTTGCCTTTGTTATATTGAACTTTTAAATCCATAAATTTTTATGTTAGCAGAGAGTGATTCCGTCAGAATGGTTAAGCTGAGCACAAGAAGCTCATATTAATATTGAAGTCCTGAGAGACTGAGATTCTACCTACAGCAAGATTCTAATAAAGTAGAAAATACGTTAACTTCATTTTCTAAAAAGGACTCTGAAATCTATTTACCTGAAATCCAAAAGAGCTTTTTTCCTTAGTTATTTTACAGGTAGATGTTTCTGATGTTCCTTTGCATGCTAGTTGATATTTGATAATTTTGTGGGGACAGATTTGCTGGTCCCAAGGATTTCATTATCTCATTTATTCTTCAGTCAGTCAGATAGGAACTGCCACTTCATTTTACAAATGGAGAAACTAAGGTGAAGTGAGTTACCCAAGGATAAACTTACTTAGCAAGGGGCGGGGGCAAGAATCAGACCTGAACCTCTCACTGTGGATCTAAGGTACTTTCCCAGCCTCCCAACGGTTTCATGATGAGCCCATCACTTTAATGGGAGACGGTATCCCGTTGGGAGGGAACAGAAAAATGCAAAATAGTAATGGTTTAAACAAAACACAAGTGTCTTTATCTCTGCTCTGGAATGTGCTCTGCTCTAAGGAGTCCTGGGCTGGAAAGGCCACTGGTTTCATCCAGAAGCAGCAACAACTTCTCCTTTTTTGCTCTGCTTGTGCATGTAGACAAGTCATCTTTATTTTGCATGACCATGTGCCAAGCTAAAAATATATAAAGAAAGGGCAGTAGGGCAGGAAATCTGTGGTCTCTGATACAAAGAAATATGGAGATATATTATGTATATTTATGTGTAATTTACATATATATTTTTATAGTTTATATATAAAGAAAGTTTTTTCTTCTGTGTCAGGGACTGCGTCACATATATTATACACAATATATATATTCCATGTAATATATATCTCTATATAGCTATATATAGCTATCTGGACAACTTGGAAGTAATCTACTTTCAAGATTCAAAATTAGACATCATTTCATGGTTTTGGTTGTAATGAAATAAGCTTTTGCATTATGCTTTAGCAAGATTCAGCATAATTTTTTTGAAAAACAAGTGAAAGTTCCCAACTTCTTTTTTTAGTTTTCTTTCTATCTTGCTTTCGTTTTATTTGCCTATTTTGGCAGAGTAAAGGAACTGTAATGCTCCCACCTACCTATTGCAGAAGGTTCCAGGGGACCGCCCGTCCCCTTCCGCCCTCACCTCCTTTGAACTGTTGGGAGAGTTCATAGGCAGAACACAGGAAGCAGCCAGGAGCTCCCCAAGTGGCTGAAGTAGGGTGAGCTGCTGCTCCGCTAGCCCAGTGGTGCAAGATGGTCTGGACTCCTTCTAAGTGCTATTTCTGCTTTGGGACTGTGTATTGTTTATCGTAATTTGTTCCTTAGTCCTAGGAAAGCAGAACAGTTAGTTCCAAATAGCAGGATCCATTCTGTTAGGGCCCTATAGGAACACATAGGGATGAGAAATTAACAATCATCATACTTAGAAGACATGTTTTTCCAAGTCCACAATATGTTTTTCCTTTCCAGTACCAACTGCTTTTTCTTCATTTATGCAGTGGAACTTACATGCCATTCCTGCTACACTCAGAGCATCTTCTATGAGACAGGGATTATGTTGCCTTTTTGCAACACTTAACTTTTTATATTAAAAACCAATCTTCAAAACATTGCTGACTGGCAATGGGAAGTGGATTAAAATTATCCAAAAGAAAGTAAGTAGCAATAACATAGATTATATTTAATATAAGATCTCAGTCTCTGCTAGACATTCTAATAAAGGATTCATTCCATGCGGTCAAGAAAATAATGTGGTCAAGCAAATTTTGTGCTCACTTCCATATGCCACATGGAGGTTTTAATTAACCTGTCTTGTGAGTCACTGGGCCTTTATGAATTCCATTTAAATTGCACTATGGGAATATGACATTTACTTCTTCACACCATTTTGACTTTTTTCAATTATTGCCATGAAAAAATTTATTGAGCAAATGTCACTGCAAAGGAAGCCATGGCCTGGTAGTGGCCATTGCTCCAGGTGACTGGTATTGACTGCTAAAAAATAGCAATATAAAGGAAAAGCCTGGAGTTTCCTAATGTGACCTTTAACACCCAGAAATCATATCCTGATTTTGTTAATTAAGTGACTTGGAAACATACACAGCAAACCCAAAGGAAAAAGCCGGCTTGGTCATTTGTGAAATCTGAGAATTAATTTTTTCTTTGAATTCTCTAAAGCAAAATGGACTTATTTTTATCTATTAAAAATCAAATCTATGCTTTCTTGATTTTGATATTCACAGCACAAGACATATCAAGCTTCTGCTTCATCCCTCCTAGGTACATTAATATATGTCAGTGACCAGTAAAGTTACTGCGTCAAAGCAATCTGCATAGTTCCAATTCCCTCAGCACCTGATACAGAGAAGGTTATTCTTTGTATATCCACAGCCTGACAATCTTTTGGTAATTAGGGCAACTTTTCACTGCTTTATGGATGCTGAGAAAAGAAAAATACTATGAGCGTTTAATGAAATGTACCATGAACTTGTACTAAGATAATCTTATTTTCTTATAAGATAAAAAGAAAAGGCAAATAGATTTTAAAGAGATAAAATAAGGGCAAATCTCAAAGTAATGCAGAGAGTAAACATCAGGTGAAATACAAAGGCTGGAAGAATTGATTACGCCACTTGGTTGCTCTCCAGAGGAAGATAAAAGAAGCGAGGACACGCTCTGTTACTCCTTGCGTGTAAAAATCAGGACTGGAAACGATATACTGACATCTCTGCCATGCAGATAACTCCAACAAGCTAACAGGCTGAATCAACTATTATCATTTAGGAACTTTCTGGGCCTACTGATTGACAGCTACAGAATGTATCTTAATGGTTTTCTCTTTGCAAGCCAATTTTAGTGAAAAAGAAATAAAATTACAAGGAAGAGAATGAGCATCAAAGGCTAAAATAAAAACAAGACAAAAAAAAAAAAAGATAAAATATCAAACTGCTTCACCAAACATGGAAATAGGAAGTGGATTACTCTAGTACTAGTTAGGTGATGAAAGAAATCTGTGACCACTATCATGTGTTTAGACACTTCACCAGAAATACTGGCAGAGCATAAGTAATCTTAGTTGTTTACCAGTGTTTTCTGACAGCTCCCATTAATAGAGTCTTATCATTACATTCTGTCTTAATGATCACAACCATCCTCATCAGCCCTGATCTGAACACCATGGACCAGACAACCACAGCCCACTGACGTCTGTCTGAATGATTGGTAATACTCAGCACACAGAGCAGAAGGGGTTGGCTAAAATTTTATTTATATGTTATAACCACTCTTGCTACAATTCCAAACTCATAAGCTTTTTGGCATCTTTTGTTTAAAAGAAAACAAATACTCTTTTAAGCATATTCTGCTCTGGACTCCAAGGGTGTTTCATGCTTCAGCCTGTAACAAGAGCCTATACCTTTAAAATCTCTGTTAAAAGTTATCAATAGTTATGTATTTTAAGGAAAGTTCCAGGAGCATCAGGAAAGGTATGAGAGTAATCAAATTTTCTGGAGATTTTTAACTTGTTAATACTTCTCTTTTAGTAATTTTAAATATTAATTTTAATCACAGCATGGAAAGTTTTTGGGGTCTTGATGAAAGAGTAGTTGATGGATTTACTTTAATGATATCTCTATTTTCTGTAAAGAAAACAAATATAAATAATATTCATAATATTATTAATTTATAATTTATGATGTTCCACCTACTTCTATTAATAATTTAAGGAGACTTCAAGAAGTAGGATCAGTGGTAGCATATACAGAACAAAATGTATTATCAGAAGACAACAGAACCAGACTGAGATATGGGTACTGGAGAAAGGCTAATAATTTGACAAGCCTTGAAGGGGTTTTCTTTAAGTATTCATTAAACAATTACAAAGAAGAAAGCCTGGGTTCTTTGTGAGGAAAAGGTATTTCTTGCAGTGCTTACCTCTCTATTGTTACCCTTAATAATTTGATTTAGGCCCAAATTCAAATGTCTCCTGTAAGCAAAGCAAAAGACCAGCAGTTAACTGCACCCATGTACCCCAGAAGGCAGTTCACCACCTGTGAGACAAGAGAAAATGTATGTGTTGATCTCTTCCCCTAGTTCCTGACCCACAGCTCCTAAAACCATTGTCAATTCCCAAGTTAGGTTTGGAGAGCTTCCAGTTTGAGGAACTCATCCACACCGGGAGGGTGATGCACCCCGACTCTACGAGGACAGAAGCTGCTGTGCTCCGGACCATCCCACAACTTGCCCTATGTATCTCTTCATCTGGCTGTTCATCTGTATCTTTTATCATATCCTTGAATAAACTGGCAAACATAACTGTTTTCCTGAGTTCTGTGGGCTGCTCTAGCAAATTAATCAAACCTGAGGAGAGGGTCATGGGAACCTCAGATTATAGCCCACAGGTCAGAAGCACAGGTGAGAATCTGAATTTGTGATCGGCACCTGAAGTGGGGTAAGGGCAGTCTCGTGGGACTGAGCCGTTAACCTGTGGGATCTGACACTACCTCCTGGTAGGTTAAATTATAGGACACCCAGCTTGTGTCAGAGAATTGCTTGGTGGGGGAAAACCCCCACCACACATTTGGTGACCAGAAGTGTCACAAGTGTTGTGTGTGTGGTAGTATTGTGAAAGTAAAGGAGAAACACAGAAGGAAGACTGGAAGTTTTTTCTAACATACCGTCTATTGTTACTTGACAATCCCCCTTGAGTATCTCACTTCCCTCAAACCCAAAACACTTTATCCCTTACACACCTATATTATACTCACCTGGCTCACCATAAGTTGAATTATTGCTACCTTATTTTTGCACCTAAGTGATGTTTTGGCACCATTTTAGTTTGTCTCCCCAAGCAATTGCTCTGTGCTAACACCTTTCATACACGTGTGAGTTCCAAACTGCAGGACTGGACATCCATAGAGAGAATCCCGGTCCTCAAAAGGAATGCAGAGGGGGCCAGCCCCGTGGCCAAGTAGTTGAGTTCCCAAGCTCAGCTTCAGCGGCCAAGGGTTTCGCTGGTTCGGCTCCTGGGTGTGGACATGGCTCTGCTCATCAGGCCACATTGAGGTGGTGTCCCACATGCCACAACTAGAAGGACCTGCAACTAGGATATACATCTATGTACCGGGGGGATTTGCGGAGATGAAGCAGAAAAAAAATAGATTGGCAACAGTTCTTAGCTCAGGTACCAATCTTTAAAAACAAAAAAGGAATGTAGAGCAAAATCTTTACTAGTGACTGTACTCCTTAGTGGATTCATCACCAAGCTCCCCAGCACTCGTGTGTACTTCATGGGTAAATTTTTTGTCCTGCCTATGACTCCCATAATTTTTTTTTTTTTTTTTACCTTGAACAACCATTAGCCAGCTGCTAATAGTTCCTCTAGGTCCACCCAGACAAGTCTCCAAAAAGGGGCAAATCCTGAGGTGAGCAGAGTTGAAAGAGAGCTGAATTTATATGAGAACACCACCATGCCCCTCAAGACACTCAGTAGCAGCATGGGCCTACTGAGATGTGTGGGGAGTGGAAAGATAGAGGCATTTCTTTCCCACAGAGCATCAAGCTGGGCAGCTGGGAAGGTAGCAGGCCTGTAAAGATATTCAATTATCAACTTGATCTTTTGTATCACCTTTGAGGTGGGTGTATTTTTCAAGACTGCTGTAGTCTGAATGAAAAAATAAAAATAGAAAGACTTTCAACTCCGATGTTCCAACAAAGCAAAATGCACTCAAAGGAGAAGAAGATTGATCAAAAAAGAGAAACCAAAAAGAAGGAACCCATCCACAAAGAGAGAAATACTAAAGAAACATACATTCTAACATGCCAATAAACGAAAATAATTGATAAGATGTTTAAAGAGGACAAAATAAATGTTACTGGGCTTGTAGACCAAAAACATGAAAAAGTTATTAAAGCAATACCTATGTTAAAAGAGAAAGGTAAAGAAATTAAACAAAGACATTGAA
Organism: Equus przewalskii; assembly: GCF_037783145.1. NCBI lineage: Eukaryota > Metazoa > Chordata > Mammalia > Perissodactyla > Equidae > Equus > Equus przewalskii. Next base: position 42,923,535 of record NC_091833.1, read on the forward strand.
ATTAACCAAGTAATAGTAGAATGACTGATGTCTTATTTTGTCTTCTCCCAAAAGCAGACCCAGAGACAAGGATTCAGGGCCAATGGTTCACTTGCGGGCTGGAGGGAACACCCATGGGACAATGGCGATATGAAAGAAGAAAGAGAAAACAACCAATGAAGGGTTGCGTTTCCAAGCCAGCCACCCCTGCAGGTAACTGAAGCTTAGTCCTCATAATGATACTTGGGAGCTGATGTAAAAGACATAACCTCAGAGTTAATCTCTCCAAGAAGCAAGGAAGGAGGAGTAATTGTATGTGAACTCTTGTCATTCACTGGTTGAGGGCTGCTCCTGTAGCCATTCATTCTTCTGCACTTTCAGCATGCCAAACAAGAGATAACCTGGGCTATAGATGCAAGAGAGAGCCCACAGCAAAGCAATGTTGTCCCACGGAGTGGCAAGGGCATGGGATATTAGTGGGACACTACAGGCATCTTAACAGAGGCCTTATGGGACCTAATCAACACATAGAAGAGAGTGTATTAAATGCTGGAATTATATTAAAGTATTAAATGCTGACATTTGTACATATTAAGTGTGGAATTTGAATCCATAAAATGGAAAGATTAATTAGCCACACCTCCCACCAGGGATATGTTACTACTCTAAGCCACTGAAAACACATTCTTATTTCTAAAAAATATTTTTGATATTCAATTACACAAAAATATATGCCTCATCTGAAAACATATAACACTTGTTTCATGCCCTATGATAAAGGAAATGAGGTCTTCAGTAGATCAAGGAGACAAGAGACTCCTCAACTCAAATTCCCCCATCACAGTTGAGTAAAGAAAATGCATGTAGGGAAACCAGCCGCTTACTCCTCAGCCTTTGAGCATCTAAACATATCTAAAAATGAATTGGAGGCCTAACTTCAATTCCTGGGGGATGAGAAGTTCTTAAATGCTAAAATAAATGCCTGTTGCTGGAAGCACCAATGGAAAGCCAACAGTAGGGGAATCCCCCAGAGGAGAACAGTTGCACAGGATGTTCAGAGACAGGACTGGTGTGGAGGAGAGTGATTCACACCCCCAGTGCTGCATCTGCTGTCAGCCTAAAAACAGAACTGCACCTACCACTTCTGCCATCTGGTACCCACGACAGGAAAATGGGACGTACACATTCGCATTTTGGAAATAATTAGAAAAATAATTAGAGAAAAACAAATTTCTTCAATATGATTATATATTCTGGAAAGAGATTTTAGAGGCTAATGCATCAAACTACAAGATCAGATGACATGTTCAGTGAAATTATTGAACTTAAAGAAAAATGTTATGTTGAAAATATGATGATACCTGACATTTTGCCAAAACATTCGCTGTACTTCTTTATAACCATAACCTCAGAGTCAGTTTAGGTTCAGTAACTTTTGCATGAATTCTAAGCAATTTAAGGATTAGTTCGTTTGGTTTCTTTGTTTGCTTGTTTGTTCAAGAAGCTACAATAAAAAAAATCCACTGTTGGGGCACTTTCAAAACAGGATATCACTGTCATTCTAAAGCCAGCAGACAAATCAAAGGGTCCTGAAAATCTATTCTTAGCTATGGTTGGTAGCTATGAGTGCTCAGTTACCACATGTATTAGTTATCTATTGCTATTTACCAAATTACCCCAAACTTTAGATGGCTTACAACAACAGGAATCAATCATCATCTCTCATGATTTCTTTGGGTTAGGTGGGAAGTTGGAGAAAGCATGGTGTCTGGGGCATCAGCTGAAAGGCTCAGTCTAAGGACTGGAATCATCTAAATTTTTCACTCACGTACATGTCTCAGAGTGCCTGTTGATCCTCATCTGGCGCTGTCAGCCAGGACACCCACATGTGGCCTAGGCTGCTTCACAACATGGTAGCAAGTGTCCCAAGAAAGAGAGCAAGCCAGGTGGGAGCTGTGCTGCCTTTTAAGATCTAGCCCCGGAAGTCATGCAGCATCATTCCTGCTGCATTCTATTGGTTGAAGAAGTTACAGAGGCCTGCCTAGGTTCACCGAGCGGGCTTACAGATTCTGTCTCTCAATAGAGGAGCATCTAGGCCACACTGAAAGCAGAGGATCTGGGATGGGCTACATATGGAGGCAGCCATTTTGGGAAAGTGCAGTTTGCCACCCTGCAACTTATGGTGCATTGATCTGATACTAGAAAGATCTTTCCCCTGTAGCCAGGCTGCACCTAGCATCTCTCTTTTAAAATGACTGGCTAATATGTTGAAAGACTTGGGAAGCCTTTGAAAGATTTTCATTGGAATTTATCTCTTCCAAACACTTGAGGGCAAAAGAAAGCAAGGAAACAAAACAAGTGGAAAGTTGTACTTTTAATTAAATTATGCATTCTACCATATTTGCCTCGCCAAATCGTCATAGTATTTCCAGCAACATCTCATCATGCCTTTAAAATTATTGTAGACCTCGAATAATGGAGCGTTACTGTGTTTCACATATGTTTCATCTAAACCGTAAAGGAAACAGCATAGCAAATCATAGCAGAAATCTTTGAGAAACAAGATTTCATTCTGTGAATTTCCAATAACGAGTAAATTCCTTCTCCTGGGGGAACTCCCAATCCACAAACCAGTCCAGTATGACCTATATTTCGTTATAACAAGTCAATCTCTTATTTTCATTTGCACAACTCCCCTTGTTCTAAAAGCAGGTTTTAAAGTTTTTAAAGCAAGTTTTTAAAAAAATATTTTTGATATTCAATGACATAAAAACATATGCCTCATCAGAAAACATATAACACTGTTTCATGCCCTATGATAAAGGAAATGAGGTCTTCAGTAGATCAAGGAGATGAGAGACTCCTCAACTCAAATTCCCCCATCACAGCTGAGTGAAGAAAATGCATGTAGAGAAACTAGCCACTTAGTCCTCAACCTCTGAGCATCTAAACATATGTAAAAATGAATTTTTGGAGGCCTAACTTAAATTCCTGGGGGATTTTTAAGCACAATTACAGATGATAAATACAACCAAAGTATCTCAGATTAATTTCCACTTTTGTAAACTCAGAGAATTGCACAGACATCTCATACCTCATCTCCTCTATCAACAAAATAATTTGGTATTCATTATAGGCTTTTATCTATTAGACCCTATTGTGATCCCTAACTTTTCTCAAATTTTGGCAGTTTGTTGCTTTACTTTAATTTCTAACTCTTGGTTTGTTTATTATTAATTAAAATTAATGTTATTTTTAAAGTCATTAGATCACATTTAGGAATGGCATGTCCAAAATGCTGAAAGGAGTGATTCTGGTTTTGTATAGAAACATTGCATCTCATAACAGCAATCTTTTTCTTCTCCCAAGATTCAGAACAATTCCTTCAACAACAAACCTCACCTTTTGATAAGTTTATATCCTCACGGGTCAAAATTCCTTTCTAGCACGGAGATACATCTTACCTTGGAAGGCAGGATATTCTGTGCCGCCGCTGCTGTTACTCCTGATTACTAGTGTGAAGTTTAGGCTAGACGCATTTCTGTATGCATCTCAGATAATAGCAGAGCTTGGACCTCGATCTCAGAATTTAGCTGACATACACTATGCACACTTATTATAAACATATGAGTGAATTTGAATGGATGAATCAATAACTTTGTATGTGAAATACAAATTAAAGATCTGTGTATTTCCAATAAATACACATAGCAAATTTTTTTCTTAGTATGTTTCTCTCTGTTGTAAAGTGAGTGGGGTGAAATAAAATGGAGGCATAAAATGCACAAAATAAGATTTCTTTTCCCTTATAGAGGAAAGCAGACTCCTTTTGAAGTATTTACTGTCATCAGCAAATTTGGTAGCAACTCCTCAAATATCTAATATTAAATCAATGTTCAAAGACAGTATAAGCAGAAGATATCCTGCTTTTAAAGGCAAAACTAAATGACAGTCTCTGCAGTGGGAAAGAAATTATATCATTTGAAGATTTCATTTATTAAGGAGTAGAGGATTTAGCTTGTTGGTGGAGGAAAACCTCTGTTTGTTTATACCATGTTAAATTTACTTCTTCAGTGTAGGCCAGATGAACGTCAGGTCTTCGCAAAACACATTAGTTAAAAGATCAATTGCGGGAGCAGGAAAGTAGAGATTTGGGGGTAAGAATGGGCCATGTAGCGTGTTGAAAACTGCTGAACTTGTCTCGACTCAGCAAGGTCTCTCACAGCTGTGCTCTACAGTAGTCAGTAACTGCCATGTGTGCATCGATTTTTCAGCTGTAAGAAGAGAATAACCATATAACTATTCAGATCAGTTGCACATGGCCAATTTTTATATTTGTATCCATTTTATGACTGGTCAGCTATCAAAGAAACAGTACCAAAACTTTGTTTTTCATATAGTATACACTAATGAAAAATAAATAAGACAAATTGACATTGTATAAACCAGTCCTTTTGACTTGAAATATGGTTCTGGAGGAATTAGGTAATTTTCCCTACTCTCTAACCCATAATGGGTGGTTTTTAGTATAGATAAAGAAATGCTTGTAAATTGTTCTGAACTTTATTTCCAACACAGTGAGACAGCTTATTAATATATTTTCCACAAAGAGTGCTCTGTGGTCTTAGAACACAATAGATATTACATTTTTGTTAGCTGAGTAGATATCTAAAGCCAAATTGCACAAACCACTTCACTCAGTGAGAAGAGGGAAGTCAACGAATATCTTTCCCTCTCTCCTTCCTCCATGACCACAAAGCAATAGGCCTCTCTACCTGTTTCTTCTGATCTTTTCTACTTTCTTCCCCACAGTGGCTTGTCCTTGTCTAGATTAATTCCAAGGCTTAAAATTGGACCAATTTCTTTGATACTCAATGATAGACGTCCCCTTTGTAAGTCAACCGGAAATGGCATGTTTTTCTTGAGATCCCTGGAGATCCTGGAGGCTTGGCACAGAGGAATGAGAGGAAAGATAGAAACGGGTGAAATCCAATTCTGTGGGCAATTTTGCCTAAGCCAAATTTCCCTTCAGATGGTTAATATCTATTCATCCATTTAACAGCTAGATATGGCCTTAAAGTCTTCATAGAACATGAAGCATACAAATTAAATTCACAAGATTAAAAGAGTAACATTCTCTGCTTTCCTCAATATTATTAAACTTACATGGGGAGTACACACCAACATATAGATTCTCATGTCAAAAATTGTTAAAGTGTTGATTTCATTTCACTCATAAAATAAGCTCTCTTTTTCACACCGTAAACTTCATGATTAATCATATGATCAATCTTATAACAAAAAATATTTCATATTTTTTAAAAGAGAATAAAATATATTGTGAATTTTCTTCTCATTTTAGATGATAAATGATAGAAAAATTAAGTGAACTATCTGAATTTTTTTTAAGAATATTGATAATATAAAACAAAAATAGACAAATCAGTAGTGAGATAACATCTGGCATTGATATTGATTAGAACTCAGGATTCTAATAACGGAAAATTATCAGTCTTTGCAGGTGGCCTCTAGTCTCATTTTTCAACCTGTGGACTAATATATAAATATTAAAAGTCATAAATATTTTATCATGGCTTTTAAGAAGAAACAAACCACATGCTGGAGTAAAAGGCATACATAAGATCATTATGCTCACAGTTTAGGGTCATTTAAAAAGTTGTAAATAGAACAAAGACTCCTCTGGTTCTCAACCAATGCTTCTAAATTCCTATCTTCCCAGCAAGATTAAAAGCCCTTGGGATGAGAGATTGGTCCTGTGCTAATTCTAATCTCCCACTTTGCCTTGCATCGTTCTCACTAAATCAAAGAAATGACATCAACACATATTTGTCATGCAACTATTGGTGCTTTTGTTAGATTATATGAGGGACAGAATAAAATAGGATTTTGTCTACTAGGAATTTACGATATCTCAGGGATGTGAGTTGTTTCTTTACTTTTTCTGACCTGATCAGTTTACAGAAAACCAGGGACAGACCTGTCCAAAAAGAGATAAATTGAAGCAAGCTCAAGTTTTATGTTGCCATTATCGTGCCTGGCTTAGGACATCCAAGCTGTACTTCCTGCAACTCATCAATCAGAGAATACTCTTTTGTTTCACGAAATTGCAAAAATATATAATATACATTACATCATAAGTATGACAGTTCTCATTCCCTGGGCCTTTAAGTGTAGAAGTGTGTTCCTGATTTCTAAACTTTCACTACTTTTTTGATGCCACTCAAATATAGTGGTGGTGTCCTTCCTTTGATAGCGATGAATATCATTCCTCTTAATTTGTGAAATACTGCATAACTTACATTTCTGGCTCTCACCTTCCCAGGTCCTCCTTCTAGATCCTAAGATTCTAGACATACGAAAGAGTTATATTACCTTAGCCTGGAATCTTTGCCTTTTTAAATTGCGGTGAAAAACTATTCCAATAACTTCTAAGAATTAATCTTTCCTGTGGCTGTATCTAGGATGCTAGGTTCTGGAGATGCAGAGTCAAATAAAATTATTTCTACCCTGATTTAGAATAGGCATAGCTGGAGAAAAAGTTCCAAGAGATTGAAGGATGAGAAATGAAGCCCAGAATCTAGGCCACATAACAAAAAATAAATAAACAAATGCAGAAGTGAGCCAATTTGGGCTTAGGAAGTCCGGCTATAGAGCCTGTGCCCATGGGAGCACTGGGAACATCAAAACGAAAGAGGTAGAAGGAGAAAAGTTTGCTCTCATAGTGAAATTGGAGTCTGTAAAGTTTCACAGCTTAAAGAATTTCAAAATATGACAACATATTAATCCTGAAGATTTATATGATACAAAGAAAACTTAATTACTTGGACCATTGAATTAACTCCTAAACCTCATTGTCCAAATTCACCCAATTTCCATACCCCCAGAATGTAGACAGGATGCAGCTCTCCTCCAGACGTTGTTCCTCTGATAGGCTCTCTAGTCCTTTATGCCAGATTTGCTGACTGTGAGTACTCCTCTGCATTTTCCTTTCTCTTTCTCCCAATTACCTCTCCAAAACCTTCATTAAATCGTGTGATCTCAGGATACTTAGAATCACTCTTGTTACGCTCTGAACCTCACTGTCTGGTTTCTCAGGCTAGTTGGCTTCATTCAATACAAATACATATTCACTTGTCTTCCTACCTATAATCTTCTGCCTCAGGCTGTGATCTTTATTATATTTTTTCCTAATTTTTAAAAGTAATTCCCTTTACCTTTCCAAATCACACATAGGTATCACAGCCCATATTTTTTTGAGAAGGAAAAAGAATTGATAGACATCACTTCCTTAGGTGTGACCAAGGACTGGAAAATGGAAAATGATATCTCATCAAACCCTACCCTGGCATATGTCAATGTACAATTGAGTCAATGCTAAAATGCTGAAATAATCACAAGAACACTGTGTTTTATTGGCCATTCATGTACTTTGAAGAAACACATAAACAAAAGTAGATTACAGGAAATTATCTTGGGAGAGAAAAATAAATAATGAATAGTGGTCATAGTGGAGATTTGGATAACAGAGCTATCGTGTAAAATGAAAAATGTAGCATAGTAGGGCAGGCTGGAATAAGCTATGGTAACAGTATTCCCTGCATATCAATGACTTCACATTACAAAAAATCATTTCTTATGTGTACACCTTGATACCAGTTGAGCACTCTCAGATTTGTGGCTCTTCCCAATGCGTGTCTCCACCATCTCAAAGGCATTTGCTGAAGATAGTGCAGGAAGTTTACGGCAAAGCCAGGAAATGGTATATATAACTTCTGTCTACGTTCCATTGGCCAGAACTGGTCACACAATAACTGGGAAACTGAGAAATATAGTATTTTTCTGTGTGTGCAGGAAGAGAAAACAGATTAGAATTTATCTAGTCTCCACCACAGGTGGCATATTTAAATGTTGGAATGACATAGAAGTGCAAGACTTCATACTGACACTTTGAGCTGGTATATATATCTGGGCTTTTGTTTTTAATAGCTCCACTAAAGTACAATTGACATTCTATAAAATTTGACCATTTTAAGTATACAATGCAATGATTTTATTTTTTGTGATTTTAGAGTTATGCAATCACTACCACAATCCAAATTTAATACGTTTTTGTCAACCCAGCAAGATCCCTAATGCCCATTTAGAATTAACCCCATTCCCACTCTTAGCCACAGGTAACCATTAATCTTTTTTCTGTCTCTGTAGATGTTCTTTTTTGGGGGGACAGTTTGTATAAATGTATCCATACAACATATGAGCATTTGACTCTTGCTTCTTTTAATTACCACAGTGTATATAAGATTCATCCATGGGGCAGCATGTATGAGTAATCAGTTCCTTTTTATTGATGAGTAGCGTTTTCTTGCATGGATATACCATTTTTGTTTACCCATTCACCATTTGAGGGACTTTGAATTCTTTCAGTTTTTGGCTATGACTAATAATGCTGCTATGAACATCTGCATATAAGCCTTTGTATAGCTATACATTTTCTTCCTTTCAGGTAGATACTTACAAATGAAATTTCTGGACCATTTTGTAAATTTATGTTTAACCTTTTTGCTTCCTGTATATCAGGGCTTTGTTTTTAGGCATGAAAGTATTCATAATTTTTACATATTTCTTATGACTTTGTTTCTAGTGATATTTTTTCTTTAAAGACTGTTTTGTGTGATATTAGCATAACCACTCCAGTTATCATATAGTTACAATTTAAATGGCTTATAATTCTTAATCATCTTACATTCAGCCAACATGTATCTTTGAATCTAAATTATATCTCTTGTTGACAGCTATATTGGGATCCTGTTTTCCACCCAGACTGATAATTGCTGACTTTCGATTGGAATATTTTCTGTTTCCATTAATATAGTTATTGATATAGTTGGGCACATGTCTCCCATTTTGCTACTTGATTTCTATATATCTTGTGTCATTAGTTTCTCTGTTCCTCTTTTAGTACATTCTAAAAATACATAAAATATATTCCAGTAAAATACAGGAGTTTTGCTCCAATATAGTTTCATTTCCTCCTCCTTTCTTGGACTATTATTATCATACATATTACATCTTTATATGTTATAAGCCCAACAATAAAGTTTTATAACTATTGTTTTATGCAACTATCTTAACTCAGTTAAGAGAAGGAAAGAGAACAAATTATTATTCTATGTTTTGTATTTACGTACATAAAATCTTTAGCAGAGCTCTTTATTTCTTTCCATGGATTGGGAGTCATTTACTTTTCACCTGAAGGGCTTCCTCTAGTATTTCTTATAAAGGAAGTCTGCTAGAAACAAAGTCTCTCGGTCTTTGTTTATCTGGAAATGTCTTTATCATGCCTTCAGTTTTTGAAGGATAGCTTTTGCTGGATGTAGAGTTCTTAGTTGATTTATTTTTTCTTTCAGCTCGTTGAATATATCATTCCACTTCTTTATAGCCTCTATTGTTTCTGATGAGAAGTCAGCAATAGTCTTACTGTGGTTCCCTTGTACGTAGTAAGTCTTTTTTCTCTTGCTGATTTCAAGATTTTCACTTTGTCTTTGTCTTTCAACGGTTTGATTATGATGTGTCTCAGGATGGATGTCCTTGTGTCATCTTATGAAGAGTTCATTGAGCTTCTTGGATGGGTAGATTAAATTTTTTTTGTCAAATTTGGGGAGACTTCAGATGATATTTCTTCAAATATTTGTATACCTGCCTTTCTCTTTCTCGCCCCTCTTTCTGGGAATCCCATTACACACATGTTGATACACTTAATGGTTTCCAATGTCTCTAAGGATTTGATTTCATTCTTTTTCTTTCTCTTTTTTGGATTTAGTAATCTCTATTAGTCTACTTTCAAGTCTGTCAATTCTTTCTTCTGCTGGATCCAGTCTGCTGCTGAGTTCTTCTAGTGAATTTTTCATTTCAGCCATTATGCTTTCAACTCCAGTATTTCCACTCTCAATTCAATGAGTAAATGTCATCACAATTTTTAAAAATTTTTAAGCATAATTTCCTTTCATTCATTGAACATATTCATAATAATCACTTTGAAATTTTGTCGCTAAGTCCAATATCTAGATCTCCTCAGAGACTTTTAAGTGACTGCTTTTTCTCCTGTGTATGGGTCACACTTTACTGTTACTTTGTTTCAAAAATTTTTCCTTAAAAACTGGTCATTTTAGGTAATAAAAGAAGCAACTCTGGATTGTGATCTCCACTCTAGGTGTTACTGTCGCTGGGTTTTTTTGGTTTGTTTATTTGTTTAGTGACTCTTCTGGACTAATTCTGTAGATTCTGTCTTGCCTACAGCCACTGATAACTGCTCGATTTTGTTGTTGTTGTTCTTATTTTTATTTTTAGTCCTGGATTTCGAGGGATCAGTCCTGGGTCAGCATAGATTATTGTTCAGCCAATGTTTGGTCAGAAATGGTAATTAATCACTTCAAGTCAGTACATCTTACAACTTTTGCTGATAAATGTGTATATGCATTGGAGAATACATGCAAGGTTTAGGCAGCTTATGAGTGCCCAAGCTTTTGCTTTCTGTAAGTATAATGCTCCTTGTTTAGTCAAGAATGACTGGATAGTTATCCTCTCTGATCTATCCTATGTATGTGTGTAGGCTTCCTGAATACCAAGGATAAATGAAAGCATATCAAGTCCTTCTATAGCTGTCTTATTCCTTGCAACTCCCTGTGAAATTTCTGGATGTTCTGCTGACCTAATACATACTCCAACCAGTATTACAACCTTTGAGCAGCTGTGATGTTAGCCTCCCCTGATTTTTGCCACCAGGATAGAAATTGTTTTTGACAACACACGCAAGAGTTAGTTTTTTCTGTTCTGTTCCCAAACAAGTCATCCTTCTCCAGCATTAAGAATACTGGTCTTCACTGTCTTTGCTGTCCTGGTAGAACTAGAATACCAAGGTCTGACGTGGGAAGTGAGCTGTTCCAGGCTAAAATGCCACAGACTCTTGTTGTGCTTACCGTGGTTCAGTTATCTTGAATCCTTCTCCATTTTTTTTTTTTTTTTGGATGCATTTGGTCAACTTTCAGAGTCCTAAAATGGTTGTTTGGAAATTTTATCCAATTTTAGCATTTTTTTAAGAAGACTATTTGTGGAGCTCTTCATTCAGACATACTGGAAGTCTCCATCCTAATTATTCAGGTTTCATAAACCTTTTGAACAGAGAGGCAGGTCATTTTCAATGTCTCTTCAGTGAGGAGAATTTTTCATCCAGTTTTCTCACTGACCTTTATAATTGTCACTTATAAGAATATGTAAAGATATCTCTGGAATGTGTATTCTTTTTTTTTTTTTTTTTTTTAATACCAGTCTCCTTACTGGTCTGATTTTTTTTTTTTTAAGATTTTATTTTTTCCTTTTTCTCCCCAAAGCCCCCCAGTACATAGTTGTATATTCTTCGTTGTGGGTCCTTCTAGTTGTAGCATGTGGGACGCTGCCTCAGCGTGGTTTGATGAGCAGTGCCATGTCCGTGCCCAGGATTCGAACCAACGAAACACTGGGCCGCCTGCAGCGGAGCACGCAAACTTAACCACTCGGCCACGGGGCCAGCCCCTGGAATGTGTATTCTTTTTATATCTTCCATCTCAGGTCTCCAGCATTGGCTCTTCTGGGATCATGAAGTGTAAAGACTTTGTTTCATTGGGGCTTCTGGAGAATAGGCTTTCCTAACTTGTGGGGAAGTGGCAGCCTGAAAATGAACCCAAGACTAGAGAAAATAAAACCTAGAGATAGAGACAGAGTAGCCAACACATAACACACTGTTTGAGACTGGATCCTGTTCCATCTGAAGCCAAACATAACCCGGACCTTTTGAGGTAAGTTAACTGATAAATTTCTTCATGTTGTGAATTAGTATGAGCTGGCTTTCTGTCATTTGCAATTGAAAAAATCCTGATAAATTACTATAGCATGCTCTTTAATTGTACGTATGAGTTTTAATATTATATTTATACCTATAATAGTTTTTCTTCTATATGGGAAGCTTATAAGGAGGAAAAATTTATATTTTTTAGTTCAACTTTTCTATTCTGTAGGAATACCCAGCTTCCAGTAAACCCTGCCTCATTGAGTGAATGCCCCACTGTGCACAGACTTACAGGAGGTAGTGCCTTATGGAAACTGGATGGGACTGAAGGAAATTCTCCATCTTCTCATACTATGAAAATCACGGTTAAATGTGTGACCTAGATTTGGCCAATCAGATGTTTATATTCTCATCTTTGAATCTTGGTTTAGTGACACAAAGACAAAGGAAGAGTTAGAATCTATTTTACAGTATCAATGATAATATCTCCTAGGAGTTGTAACATCATCCTGACCAAAATTTTATTGTCTCCATGTAACCTCTTGAGTGGCCTTGTTTACTAATTCTCTTTCAGTCCCAGTCCTGCGACCTCAAGTTTATTTATTCTGTTTTTTTCTCGATGCACATCTAGCAAATTTCCTTTTTGTCTGAGACAGCCAAAGTTTGTTAGCCTTGTCTGCCTCCAAAAACTCTTGACTGGTAAATCTGTAAAACTTCTGAGATTAGCATAGAAGAGGTAGTCAAAAAATAATTATTGAAAAAATAAGTTTTGACAAAGATAAAAATTTGGGAAATAAAATATTGTGTTTATATTTGGCTGGATGTTTTTTCCTTGCACTGAATTCAGGTTCCTGAATATGTATGAAAAGGCATTGTCATAAGCTGTCTCATGTATACAGACATGAGTGAAACACACTGATTTATTTTATAATTATATAAAATTATATAAAAACTATTATAATTAGGGACTTCTAATAGTGAAATAAAAGAGATAGGAGATAAGGCAAGTAATAGTTAATTTTCCCTAGAATCCTATTTTTTCCAGAATTATTAATAAACAAACATGTTATATTTGCAAATATTCATTTGCTTAAAACTATTAACTGAGCATCGTCTGGATCGAGGCCCATGCTCTGTGCTAGAGACACAGCACAGTACATGACAGTCAAACCCAGGCTTGAATAGAACTTATATCCTGACAGTTCACTTATTTATCAAAGTGAGAATTTAAATATAGAAAAATTACACTTTTTTATTTAAAATTATCAATACAGCTTTAAATGGCAAATGACAAACTAGATAAAATATTTGAACAGTTTTGAGTGATAAGGATTACCATTTTTAATATAGTAAGAGAACTCAGAGATTCATAAAAATGCTAATTCTCAAATTGAGAACTGGGCATTGCTCATAAATAATTCACAGAACTGCAAATTACAAGTAAATACATGAAATCTTATTAATAAGCAAATAAACATTGCAAAAAAAGAAGTAAGTTTTACTTACCTGATTTGCAATAACTTTTAAGTAGTAATGCTAAATATTAATGCTTATGTGGTCACATAGGCATTCCCAGACACTGTGTTGGTTAGAACATCGGCAACATTTTCCATGCAATGTGTAGAATATTTTCCTTAACGACATACAGAAACAGTTTTAAATTTGCCCTTAATGTAATAATTCTAGTTCTGGAAATCTATTCTAAGGAAATAAAAATTGGAGCAAAGTTTGCGTACAAACATAAAAACAAAATGGAAAACAAAATGAAACAAACAAACACAACAACCTCCTAATCCAAATCTCCAAGCTAGTTCTTTTTCAAGAGTTTTTCCAGAATATTTTTCTTTCTTCTCAGAGTCCCATCGGATCAGTTCCTTTCTCTATTCTCGCTTCATCTAACTTCATGCGTCCATATTTCAGTATGCGCCAACAAGCTTCTTGCTTTGAAAATTACTTGCATTCTAATTTATATTTATACTAATTATCAAATCAAAGGGTTCTTCCTATTTCTGGTACATTAAAATTCTTTCCAAACACTGCCCACCTCTTTTGAGTGGATTTTCTAGTCTCTTGTTATTTGAATCCAAATTAAATGAAGTACACAGATTTTTCCAAAAGTACTGAAAAAGAGAACCGGTTCAATATCATGAAAATATTACCTTTCACTTATCTTTATTTTGCAAAAACAAAAGTCATCAATTCAGTTATATTAACATATTTCACTAGGAAATTGTTGTCACAGTGTAACCAGGAAAAGGTTAAAAGGCCCTTTCCCTTAAAATAGCCTATTTTTGAGAAAGCACGGTAATGATTCTAATAGCTATAAAAATTTTTAAGGCTTAAAAATCCTTAGTTCTTCCTCTTCTTCATGGAAAATGGCATTTTGCTCTCTTTTTGTGAAAATAAAAATGTTAATAAGAAATAATAATGTGCACAATAATATAAAAGGTAGAAACAATTTTTATTCATTATGTATAAAAGGGGAGACAGGAAATGTGAAGTCAAAGAATAAAAAAGTAACACAGGAAATATAAGGTCAACTGCATCAGGGAATATTTCTCCCAGCACAGCACCTTTATTGGGAATTCTAGTCGTTCAACCATAGCACAATGGAGATGTTTCTTGAAATAAATAACATTCTTATTCACTTCACAATTCAAAAATCACAAAATGACTAAGAGTTCTAGCTGTCCCACAAAACGACTTTATTTCTTTCTTCTTTTTTGATGTGATGGTGTCGATACTCACCGAGTGGGGGAGGCCAGTGCTCAAAACGAAGAGTCCTGCTTTGTGGGTGCAAAGCAAAGTCCTGGAAGTTACAGCCTGTCCTCTCGTCCATGTGCCACTATTTTCAGGGCTTCTTTCTTTTTCTTTTAGCTACTATTCTTTGTTTAGTTGTTCTGTGCTAGACATTTTACAAATATTATTATCTTATTTGAATAAACCCGTTTTATAAGCATGCAATCTGAGGCTCAGAAAGCTCATAGAAGGTATTCAAAGTCATACCAGTAATGCAGAGCTTTCTCTGACTCAAAGCTCTGGTCCTTCAGTGTGACAAGAGGAAATTATTTTCATGACTGTTTCCACTGGCTTATTGTTGTGATGAGTTCCATTGAATCAACGTTAGAAAAAACCCTTAATTGCAAATAAACCAGACTGGTGTATTTTTCCTTAGGATATATTTTGTGGAAGTTGAACACACAAACACAGATCAGGAGTCACAGAAATATTACAAGGACTGCAAATACTGGACCCTAAACAAAGCAAATCTGTCATCAGGTCCGTACCTGGGAAACTTAATCAAATCAAGAGACCTGTCAATGAGATTAAGCATGATAGAGCTCAGTTCTAATATGTGTTCAACATAATGTTCATTGAAAGAAAAACAACCTTAAAAATAGAAGGATTCTGACAATGTAAAACAAAGAAAAATCAGGCTTGAGAGAATTGCTCTACATCCAGAAACAGACACTGTGCTTAGATCTTTGCATGCAAATTGATAAACTTTGAACCAAAAGGCTTTTGTAATTAAAACATTTGTTATTTAAAATGCAGAGTACAAAACATATTCTAAAAATATTTTACTTTAAATGTTGATTAACAAGCCACAGTGCTTGAACATCACATTGTCCCCCTTTTTGCCCAATAAGTTTTAAATTCAAGACTTCCTGGAAAGGCATGAACACCATGAAGAAAATCTGTCAGCACATTGATAACGAAGTGCTCTCTCTTGCTTTACAAAGCAAAACTGGGTTCTCAGACTGCAGGGTGTACAAGAATGACCTATGAACCCTGCAAAAGCTTCAAATAACTGCACCCCCCTATGGAGATTCTGATCCAGTAGAACTTCTTTGAGGCCAAGGGATCCACAGTTTAACAAAAGCCTCAGATGATTCTGATGAAAGTGGTTCTGGAACATATTTTCTAGAACTTCGCTTTATAAAACACTGACTGCTCCATAAAATATTAACCTAAGTGGCTCTTTCTTCCACATTCTTGGCACCATTGGCAGTCCTTCAATGTCGTACTAATCTTTGCAACGAAAGTTTCACATAATGGCCAAATTTTCAATTAAACACAATTCTACTCAAATTTAAATCACACACATCATTTATCACAGCTGCTAAACCTGCTGGCTAAATAACTTTTATGTTCCACTCCAGAGGTGCCTCATGTCAGTGATGAACTGAGCCATCCCTATAGAGTAGGCTGTCTACCTGTTACTAGCTGTGGTGAGTTTGTAAGGAGGAGATGATCCTCAGGTGGTGGTGGTGAAAGTCAGCACAGAGACAGAGTCATGAGGGGAAACCAACCCGCTGCTTAGGCAGGCCAGGCAAGGTTGCATTCCATCAGAAGGTAATTGCTTAATGATCAAATTCTCAGATTTTCAAGTTAAAGAATTCAATTTTGTCAGAATGGCTCAAATTCAAGATGGAGAGGGAAAATGATTCAATGATAACAACAAAACACCTATAATATCAACAAGATGTCTAAAAATTTAATGACTGCTGATATAAGGCATTTTACTAAGCACAAACTATGTATTTTATCACTTATTTTAATTTCAAGACTATTGTATGAGGTAGGTAATAATATTACACATATTAAGCAAAAAAAAAAAAACCAACTAGGTTAACCAAATGCCCAAGAAATTAGTGAGTAAACCAGAATGCAAATCTACAAATGTACCGTGAGAACTATAACTAGCAAAGTGACCCTGGAGTATTCTCTTTCCACTAAAAATTCTACATGGGAAATAAAATTAATCAGAGCAAGGAGAGTTAGTTGGTTGAATGAACCTAATAGTTAACGACATCAAGCTATGATGGCCTGAGGCATCCGTGGAGAGGCTGGGGAAATGCTCATGAATTCTTCTTCTCTGAATCCCTTTTCTTCAAGCTTTGGCTAACAATGCTGTCTTCAGCAGTATTAATATCATTGATCTACCTATTTTCTTTTATATCAATTCCTTTCCAGCTATACACTCCTGAGCCTACTCCCCAATCACCTTGATTAGGTAGACCTTTCTCAAATCTATTCCAGGATAAACTGAGAGAATATTTCACAGGATGAGTTACTTCATTGGATGACTAACCTACTATATTATTTATTGCTTCTTACGAGTCTGATTTTCAGGGATTAATATTTCCATATTTTAAAAAGCCTCTCACTTACGCCCATCTACTTATTACATAAGAAGCCAGAACAAAGTAATAAATACCTTAAGCTAAGGTGAAAAATAATTTGCAATCCAACTCAATCAATTGATAAATATTTATTGCGGGTTTACTTTATACAAGGCAATATGCTGAGTGCTGTTTCTCTTACTCCATCCTATAAACATTCCTTTCTAATACTGGAATGTGCTAGCAATGGAAACTGAAAACTTGTAGAGTTTACTCAGTAATATGTTTTTTAAAAAAAAAAACCTTCTGTCTTATAACAAAAATTTGGTTAGGACTACAAAGACTTCTAGTAATCTTCTTGACATTTCTCTGCTTTTGTTCATAAACTTTTTACTTTAGATTAGTTTTATCTTTACAGAAACTTTTCAAAGTACTAAGAGTTCCCATATACTCCTCACTCATTTATCCTATTGTTGAATCTTATACCACCATAGAACACTTGCCTCAACTAAGGAGCCAACACTGGTATATAATAATTACCTAAACTCCACACTTTATTTGGAATTCACGAGTTTCTCCTTCATGTCCTCTTTCTACTCCAGGATCCCATTCCTGGATACCACTTTACATGTAGCCATCAGGTCTCCTTTGATGTGTGACAGTTTGTTATATTTCCAAGCTTTCAATAACCTTGATACTTTTGGGTAATGCTGGTCAGATATTTTGTAGAATGTTCCTCAACCTGGGTTTGTCTGATTTTTTTTTTTCATGTTTTTAGGCTGGGATTATAGATTTTTGAAAAGAAGACCGTAGAGGTCAAAAGCGCCATTCTTATCACATCATATCAAGAATACATTACTCATCACTCATGACGTTCACTTTGATCACCTGGTCAAGGTAGTATTTGCCAGCTTACTCCACTTTAGTCATTCGTTGTTTCACAACTGTTGTCACACTGCCCTCTTTGGAAGCAAGTCATTAAGAATAGTCCACAATGTAGCAGGAAGGGGAGGGATAGGGTGTCAATTTCCATCTCTCAGAGAGGTCAATTTCTTCTTTATAAGAAATTTATCCTTTCTCCATTTATTGACTTGTTTTATCATTTATTAGATTAGAGTAGATATTTACTTTATGGATATTTACCTTCTACTTTTGAGTATCCTATAATAATATGGTTTTTATTTTCTTGCTCTAATTATTCCAGCTTTGGCCATTAGGAGTTCTTTCCCACTGTCTCCCACATCCCTTTGATACACCACCATCCTTCTGTTTTCTGAGTGCTTCCTTACTTTCTGTAATCCCCTTGAATTTGTTTCTGAGTTGCTCCTTAACCTAACGAACAAGTCATGTTACCCATACATGCACTGGCATTAATCTGTAAGTCCTTGCTTGTTATATCAATGGAAATCACAATGTAGTAAATTTTTAAAAAACAGAAAAGCTGAATTTATTTCAAACCTTTGCTCAGGCAAGGACGAAACTGCACATGGAAATGCAGCTTCTTTCTTAAAAGTAAAATGGCAAGATTATGTAAAATGGAAGAAGAGAAGGGTAGAATTTAGGTTAAATTTAAATGAAGCAAAGCATGGCTAATGGCTCATTGAGTGGGGCCTCTCATCACACAGGCTTCCTGACTGTGGGGTACTCAACTCAAAACTGATTGCTTTGTAGCTTCTTACATGCATGTCATGTGTGTCCTTCAGGACACAATTTAACCTACCACCCCCAAAATGTGGAGCACAGTCTTCTGGAAAGAATGGACGTTTTATTGTCAGTTACCCTGTTTGTCCCTCTTTGGTTGGGTCTCAGAGGAAGCTATGAGATATGGTCTTGATCTCTACCACTGTCGTGTTGTCCCTTAGGAAATGAGATAGTGGTTTTGTAATTTTATTCCATTTCCATTCGTGACCATCTATTGTAACAGGTGAGAAGACAGCAGCTACAGGACAGCTTTTAAGGCTCTGTATACCTGACAATTATTACTGTAACACGTATAAACATCACAGTCAATAGGAGGGGCCTGGAAATATTGTGGAGTCATGATCCCAGATTTCCCACATTAAACCAGAAAAATTCGTTTTCTTCTTCATCAGATTCTTTACAGTCAGATAGTGGGGTACCAAAAATATCCCCAAGTTTTAAAAATCCTATTGGCTCTTTCTCTATTTTTACTGGTGATGTTAAAAATTCTAAGAGATCTTTAGAGAAGTAGGTACAACAAACTTCTTCAAATACAGGACAAAGTCCTTTTGTGAGGAAACTTTACTAGTGAGATTACTCTTAATGCCACCTTTTCAATTTCAGTGAATTAGTGATGCTAATTTGGGGACAATATATCAAATCTTGTGACTCACCTACATAGCATGATGTGTGGCAAGTTGGGGGCAAAAGGATTATGTGTTTCGGGAAATAATGGAATTAGAGTTTCTTGCATACATGTTGAATTTATCATGTAGAAGAATGGAATTTCTTTATTTATATTAGCTGCCTCAAAATTAATATCAAGGAAATGAATGGGTTTTCTTTTATTACGCATGGTGGAATATTATTATAGACAGATCTAGGTACAAGTTCCTATGCCGCTACTCACTAATTGTTTTACCTCAGCCAACTAACCTCTTTGAGCTTCTGTTTTCTTGTCTATAAAACACTTTTAGGGTCAGTATGGGGACTGAGGTGAAATAAATGTGAAAAGTCTAGCAGTTTCTAATAGATGGTTCAGGCTCAATAAATGATAGTTGTTATGATAATTATCAGTCAACAAATATTCACCGACAACCTTACAAATATTCTTCTCAGTATTAGGCCAGGATGAGACAAAAATGTGCAAATATATATTCTCTGGACCTGACAGTGTATCAGTCAGGGTCTTGCAGGAAACAGATTTCCACTCAGATAGTTTAAATGAAAAGACTTCAGTGAAGCAATATTTAAAGGGACAGAGTTAAGGGAATTAACAAAAAATGACCAGGCATCCAGCTGAGCCAATTCCTTAAAATGAATCTCTCTCTGTATATGCATCCTATTAATTCTGTAGCACTGGAGACCTCTGACTCATACCACCCTTGAATTTTCTTGGAGTTAATTTTTTAACCCCTGGCATGCACGTGTCTTTATAAGGCATCTAGGATACTTACTATTTTCTGCTCCTCAGGTCCAATTAACATAATACCATTAACATGAAGACTAATGTGATATTCTTTGGGTTATCAAGATCATCGGGATTCCTACAGACGCTAATTTTGACAGATTTCAGGATGTTGCTGCAACTGCTGGGTCAAGGCAAACTACTTGTTATTGTCTTCACAAAATGAAATTGAGGAAAAGCATGTGGCGAGTCAATGTCACATACCAGGTATCAGGAACTGAGTTGATTTTGCTCTGGAAAAAGGTAGCTTACAGCTGAGATGGTTAACGCCATCAGATTATCCAGAGCCATTTGTGATTATCCAGGGTCTTTCTCAAAGTCTCATCTAGCTATTCATAGGCCGATCAGATACATTAAAAGGTGGTATAATAAGAATCACGACCTCTGTATCTTCAAAGTTTTTATGGTGAAACTAATCTCTAAATTTCTCCTAGGTAACAGGATTAACATTGGTTTACCAATTAGATGAGTTTGTGGGAGAAGTCACTTCCAGGTACTTATGCTTGGCTCTTCCTTCCATTATAATCATTACTTCATAGGTCAGAGAACCATTGTGGAGATCCTGTTGCTAAATTATTGATTCTAAACATGCATAAGGAATTGCAAAAATAATGACAGGAGATCTGTGGGTCCACTGCACCCATTTGACAGTAAACTTGGGTCAAGACTCCAGTTATCACCAATCTACCATAATCCACCATGGACTACCCCTAGAATTAGCACCACCTCAAACCATGTTTCTACTAACTCCTGGAAGATCTTGGCGTTGTCTTTCCTCCGATAAATGGTCACTTTAATAAATGGCCTTTCTGGGGAAGGTCTGGAGGAAGATTTCCAGCACACCCTTGGCTAAATTGCAGGATCCTCCTGCAAAGGCTCCTCCTCGAGGGCCTTGGTGTCTATAAATAGGCTTAGTTCCGGGAGCATGAGGAAGGGCCTTGAATTCCACACTAGTGACTAGTCACGATGCTGTCCACCAGACCCCAGACCTAGATTTTTTCCTCTTATTAAAATATCAAGCAATACTCTGCTGGTTAGTTTTATGTGTTAACTTGTCTAGGCTGCAGTGTTCCGTTATTTAATCAAACACTAACCTGGGTGCTGCTGTGAAGGGATTTTGTAGACGTGGTTAATATCTGCAATGTGGTTAATCATCTACAATCCTTTAAGGGCAGAGATTACCCTTGACAATGTGAGTGGGCCTTATCCAATCAGTTGAGGACCTCGAGAGTAAAGACTGACATTTCCCTGAGAAGAAGAAATTCTGCCTCAAGACTGCAGCATCGTCCTCTCCCAGGTTCCAGCCTGCCAGCCTGCCCAACAGATTTTGAACTTGCCACCCTACAACTGCATGAGCCAAATCCTTGAAATATCTCTCCTTTTCTCTCACTCTGACCTTCTCTCTCTGTCTTTCTCTCTCTCTGTTTCTGTCACTTTCTCTGTATAGACATCTCATTGATCAAATTCCCAACTCTAGGCTGGGCATGGGGCCCATCTTCCCTGAGGTCTCTGCTAGATACCTGAAAAAAATGGAATGGAGTCCTGCTGGGAAAGAAGGTGGGAATGGTCTTTTCAAGTAGCCAGTTGTGTCTGGTATATTACCATAAAATATAAAGACCACCACAGGATCACATGACACTATCATTAAACATACTGCAAAATATATTCATTATTAAAACTGCTAAATATTCTTTCTAGCCCTATGAAAAACTAATCTTTTAAAGTGTAATGAGCTTTGGAAAACTCCAGTGGAAAAAAAATTTTTATTTTAGTGATTTATATTAAAAATTTAAGTAAATAAAGCCTGGTGAATAATACACAAAAGACTTTTCTTTCTCAGGCTTTATTTAATGTCAAGGTTTTGAGGTATATTCTCTCAGATCAAAATTTGACTCCTTCATAATAGTTACTAAATATGATATATTCATTTTTGTAAAAGCAATGATTTTTTTTTCTTGTCTCTATAGGAACAAATTAAAGTTTTAGAAATAAAAGTAAGAAAAGTAAATGCTTTAAGGGATGTATTTGTTAGAATTCTGGACTATTTTAAGATTTTTAAGAATGCTATAAGTTTCCTGGAAAAACATCTTTCTGAAATAAGAACTTTCATCAAATATGTTTGGGAAAAAAACTTTCAGGAGAGTATTAGCCTTCTATAAGCACAAATTCACATTACTTGTTTCCTGGAATAAGTTCAAAATCCCCTCATACGTTGTTCTATGGAAAGTCAAATATGCAGATGGTCTGACAGTTTCACATGACTGAGAGCTCGTCACCCCTTCTCTGTTGTGTCATGCGGAGCCTTCTTGGACATCTGATGGCACTTGGCAAACCCTCATAACTGGCTTATCACCATCATTATCATTTACATCTTTCAGATTGTTTATCTTCTATATTCAATGCGTGGCTCATAGAAGATACTCAATAAATATTTAGGTATGAACAGGAAAAGAAAGGGAAGGAGGAAACATAATATTTAGCGACATTTCTAAGAATGTTAACCAGCCCACGCACTTGATGGGACTAAGCTGTCGTGATCTTTCTCTTCATGTTTCCACCCTCACAGGGTTCTGGTTTGGGGAAGACATATTTACAAACACCTACACGTACTAAAGTATATATTTCTTTCCCTCATTATTTAGTCAGTGGTTGGAACAGTTTGGGTTCATCACTATTAAAAACATTCATTAACTCGTCCTTGGTAGTTTCCACGGAGAAGTGATGACATTCTTTAAAAGGCAGAATTGAGCAATACTTTAAGGGGACGCTCATGTAAGATGTTTTTGTTCAAAGGCATGAAAATCTGGAAGCTATTACTGAGCAACTCGGTGAAGCAGGGAGGCGTTGCTTACATGTACCCATCAGTTCTCACAGGCCTTCTTGCCCTTGTCTAATAGTTCCCTAATGAGACCACTGATAAAATTGCAGTCTGGTTTTTCAAGTGTGCCAGAGCTGCTAACAGCCTCCTGAGCTCCAAATGCAAGATCCTCTAGTTTGTCTTCTTGATTCTCTTCACTCTGGCTTCTGTCCCCTCACACAACCCTGCCTAACTAACCGTGAGAAAAGTAATTACGCCCTCACTATTGATTAGGAAGGATCCATATTTAATTACGTGTAACATGTTCCACTCTCAAACTTTCAGCTTGGTTCACCAATGCCTAGTGAGTCCTGTTGCCATGTGCTGCGTCAGCCATTTGGTTAATGAGCTTCCTTACAAGATGTTGAATTTTCCCCAGTCCCTGTATTTCATGAAAAATGTTGTCATATCTTAAGGTCATGGTTGGACTCTTTCATGGAGCCTGCCTTGAAGAACGTTTCTTTAATGCAAAGAAAATCATTATTAAGCACATTGTGCAGGTTTTTGCAGCAGCCCTGAGTGATTCATATGTGCCATTAGGTAAAATCTTGAGATCACACTGCTTAAAGTTCAAATGCTAGCTGTACTCAGAATCAATTGCAAAGCAACTGATTCTGCTAAATCACGAATACAGTCAGTTTATGCAGAAGAGAACCGCTTCCTGCACACTACCTTGTGTACGAAAATAATATGTCTGCCGTTGCTTTCAACAATTGAATTTAAATTCAGTTTTCTTTACGTCTAGAATTTTACCTCTAAATCTTATCAGCCTCTTTTGTTGAAAGCTAGCGATGAACTACCCATAGTGGTTTAGCTGCAATTAATACATTAAAATGTTCAAATATAAGATGTCATGCTTTTACAGAGTTTGTACAATATTAATAGCAACATATAACTCCATTCCTGCCAAGTAATAATTTTTCAACGATGCTCATTAAGTTGTTTTCAATGCAATAGATATTGAAGATGTCCAAAAGATTGGATGGGTGGGGTAATATATGGAAGATCATAAAGTTTGTAAGCAAATGAGTTCATCTGTGATATTTAAAATTCTGAGAGTAAATTTCAAATAAATCAGGCTATTAAGATCGGTTGTTATTTAGGGCTAACACAGACACAGAAAAGGAATAACAAAAATTAATAGACAAACTTTGATAAAAGTTCTGTGCTCTAGCAGTATAATCATTAAAAATATCAGGTTAGTACTCAAAAAAGTTCAATAGTAAAATTTTCAGTCCTATAATTGTGTGATCAAAGCTGGTTATATGCAGAGATGCCTTAAAAACTGCTTTACACTTACATTGTTGTTAATGCGTCCACTCCCACAATGGAGTGTGTCCAAGTTCATTTAACTTCCTCTGAGAATTCCTTGTGAAGCATTTGACTACAGGTTAACTGGAAAAATTAACTCATCTTGAAGAGGTGTGCCCCTCAAGTTTCATTTTATGTAACATAAAGTGTAAATTTGGCAATATTCCAAATCATTGGATCAATATAGACAATCAAAATTTTGTTAGACAGAACTATCTTATTGAATTGTCTACACTTATCTAATCTGACAATTATTTGTCAAATACAAGTCAGCCCCATGAAGGTAATGAAACTTGGTGCTCAAATTTAGGAATTTCAATTGTTAAAACCACTAAGACATTGTTTAATATCATTTTTCCGTACCTGTAAGTTTCACTAAAGTTTAAAGCTTCATCAGCAAGTTTTCACAAGATTTTAAAGCTTCACAAAAGTTGTCTTTTGATCTTTAGACATCATCTATTTCCTTCCCTAATTCTCCCCCAGTATGTATCTATCTGTGACTTTTCTGGCTTCTGAGAGTTGCAACGTTCACCTTCTTATCAAAAAAATTACAGCAGGCTCAAAAAAAAACCTTTTAAAACTCTAAGGACTAAGAAAGCTGTGCTCAGTACTCCACCACTGAGCTGTGCTCAGTTCTCCACAGTGGTGTGACGAGGCGTACTTCCTTTGATACTGGCCTATTTTAATAATGGAATTTTCCTCAATTCTCATTTATGAGCCTAAAAGTCCTGTTGCTTAACTATACTTCATCCTGAAGTTGGCTTCTTCGGAGTGTTTAAAAAAGAGGAAGTTATCTAACTGAGATTTAGCTTTATTCTTGTGGAAGCAAGTTTTTTGTTTTTTTGTCTTTTTTTTTCCCCTCCTCAGCGTCTTTTTGTTGTTATTCTTTCAGATCAAAACTTCAAAGAAAAGGACTGATGGATCAGCCATTCATTTACTGGAGCTAAATTTTTGCTTGCCACTAGCTTTTCTACTCTGATGCTCCTTTGATTTCTGTTCTATCTACATCTTTTATGCCTTTAGTTCAGGCATGTGGAGAAAATTATAGTGGAGTCTTTGCTCAAAAAAATTATATTCCTTCATATCTCCAAATCTTAGAAAATTGAAAACACTTTTCCAAGTTGAAAATGCTCTTAGACAGAAGCCTCAGATACAAAAATTAATGCATGTTTTTGTTGTAGTCTAAATAATTGAACTTTTCAGTAGCTAGACTTCAGAACATTCAGGAATCAGTTTCACAAGGGATATCTCAGACTGAGCATCACGCTAACGCGCAGTTCCCATGTTTCCGTCACCTAACTTAGACAAATCCTCATAAAAGAAAAGTAGCAATGTGTAGACCAGTTGGGCAGGAGGCAGTACAGTATAGTGACCAAGATCCTGGGATTTGGTAATAGATGGGCCTGATCATGTTTTTGTCACTTCCAGCTATAGGCCTTTTGTCAAGTTAATAGTCTCTTTTCTTTTGTAAAATGGGAATCATAAAATGGCTTATTTTCTATACTTATATTGAGCCTATAACATAATTTGTGTGGTTTAGTACAGTACTTAACTTACGATAATTTAACAGTAACTATCATTGTTACTGTTATTAGAAGGCTTTTGCTGAAAATGTGTGTGACCTTGTTGGTGGCTGCAACAACAAGGACCACCATAAAGCTCGTGGCTGCTGCTATAGCCCTCAAGAGTGTCCACCAGGCAGCCACTAGACCCCAAGATATAAGGCACAGAAGGACTGAGAAAAAGCTATATTACCTTTGTCATGGCTTCATCAAGGCAATACGTGACAAAGTACCTGGCATTGTTGTTCTCCAAATTCTGATGCAAAGGGCAATGTTCTATAATATGTTACATATGTCTGTGCTATACATGACAAATGTTATTAGATTCTTCAGCTACTGCTATGAATTCTACTTGACATACTCTGATTAGGTCTCTGTGAGCCAGAAACAAACCCAGCAAGGAAGCTGTCAGGGTGTGATTATCCTCATATTTCCCTTATGGCATCTTTTCCTATATCGTATCCTCAGAACTAATAAAATAGAATTTATATAGAAGTCAAGGATATGAGTTAGCTCCCAAGTTTGTTCTTTTATGCCCAAGAGTTATTACTATTATTAATAATAATACATAATAGTAATCATTTTCAAAACCAAGAGAGTTTTGGTCTTATTAGGGAGTATATGGTTCTAATGGTAGGAATGATCATAAACTAGGTATGAGTCTTAGCAGCTAT
This sequence comes from Equus przewalskii, assembly GCF_037783145.1. Classification (NCBI taxonomy): domain Eukaryota; kingdom Metazoa; phylum Chordata; class Mammalia; order Perissodactyla; family Equidae; genus Equus; species Equus przewalskii. The sequence continues at coordinate 42,950,034 of NC_091833.1, forward strand.
TAACAAAGAATTTTAAATCCAGAATATATACAGTTCCATGTCATGCATGCACGCTGCATATTTTATCAATAATGGCAAAATAAAGGCACAATGACGAGGGGCCACCGAAATTTGGGAAGAATTAGAAATGTGAATATCAACACGACCTTTGAGGGAGATGTACAAGATGAAATTAATAGTACATATGATTAGAAATTGATTCAGGAAATGTATGGAAATATAAAATAAAACACGTACCTTCTGCATCTTATGTATGATCTTCTCTATCCTTGCTTCAAATGGCAGATTTTCCCAGATTACAAATTACTGAGGCACAACTATGAACTGGGCACTGCTGGCGCTCTCCTTTACAACCTCTAACTCCCACATATGTAGTGATCCTCATTATAGATAATTTACGTATGTAATATGAGGTCTCAGGAATTTAAGGCTCTTGCTCAAGATCTAATAGCTTGATGAACAGGGCCTGAAATCAACCTCTCACTACCTAGATCTAAAAAGCCATGTTAGAAACTTCAACAGTCTGTAATTGTAAGAATTAATTTACTTGTGATAGGTGGTTTGCGTTGGCCTATATTCAGTTGACAAAAAGCAGACTTTTGGACTGGACACCAAATGTTTGGGGGAAAGCCATTTGGTCCTGCTTAAGTTTAGGGGGTCACCCCCGACTTGTCCAATAAAGAGATTAGATTCAATTGAAGTTCCTTCTAGTTTGAAATTGATGTCATCATTGACAGATGACCTCTTCATAGGGTGTGATTGGTATAAAAAGGACAGTGAGGTAGTAGCTGTGCTTTATCTCACGTAATGCGTTGAGGTTTGTCATAACGTTACACTCATTTCAATTAATCTGTCATTAATTATGCTAACCCATGTATGCGATAAGTGAAAATATTTGCACAAAAGATTTATATTTTCTTTTGAATCATTGAAGAGTACCTCTGTCCTTTCTAAATTTCAAATTTTGAAGAAAATGATGGATTTTTTATTGAGGTATAATTGACATATAACACTGAATAATAACTGAATAAACTGTATTAGTTTGAGGTATACAACATAATGATTTGATATTTGTGCATACTGTGAAATGATCACCACAATAAGTCTAGATACCACCTGTCACCATATAAAGTTATAATTTTTTTCTTATGATGAGAACTTTTAAGATATACTGTCTTAGCACCTTTCAAATATGCAATACAGTATTATTGACTATATTCATCATGCTGTACATTGCATCTCCACTATTATTTATTTTATAAGTGGAAAGTTGTACTTGTTGATGCCCTTCACCTGTTTTGCCCATTCCCTAACCCCTCTCCCCTTTGGCAACCACCAACCTGTTCTCTGTATCTATGAGTTTTGTTTCATTTGTTTGTTTGTTTTCTTTTTTTAGATTCCACATATAAACGAACTTATATGACATTTGTCTTTCTCTGTCTGACTTGTTTCACTTATCATAATACCCTCAAGGTCCATTCATGTTGCTGCAAATGACAAGATTTCACTCTTTTTTATGGCTGAGTAGTATTCCATTATATACATATATATATATATGTATACACATACACACATCACATCACATCTTCTTTATCTGCTCATCCATAAACGACACTTTGGTTGTTTCCATATCTTGGGTATTGTAAATAATATTCCAATGAACATACGAGTGCACAAATCTTTTCAAATTAGAGCTCAGAAATAAATCTAAGTATATATGGTCAATTAATTTACAACAAAAGAGACAAGAATATATAAGGGGAAAGAACAGTCTCTTCATTAAATGATGTTGGGAAAACTGGGGAGCCACTTGCAAAAGAATGAAACTAGACCTCTATCTTACACCATACACAAAAATTAACTAAAAGTGGATTAAAGACTTGAATGTAAGACCTGAAATCATAAAAATCCTAGAAGAAAACATAGGGGGTAAGCTCCTTGACACTGGTCTTGACAATGATTTTTTGGATTTGACAGCAAAAGCAAAAATAAACAAATGGGACTTCATCACACTATAAAGCTTCTGCACAGTAAAGAAAACCATCAACAAAATGAAAAGGCAGCATACTAAATGGGAGAAAATATTTTCAAATTAAATATCTAATAAGGGGTTAATATCCAAAGTATATAAAGAATTCATGCAACTCAATAGCAAAAACAAACAAAAAAAAAAGCCAAACAATCCAATTAAAAAATGGGGAGAGGATCGAACAGATACTTCTCCAAAGATGACATACGGCTGGCCAACAGGCACATGAAAAAATGCTTAACATCACTAATCATCAGGAAAATGCAAATCAAAACTACAATGAGATAGCACCTCACGCTTGTTAGGATGGTTATTACAAAAAAGACAAGAAATAGTGTTGGTGAGGATGTGGAGCAAAGGGAACCCTCGTGCACAGTTGGTGAGAATGTAAATTGGTGCAACCACCATGGAAAACAGTATGGAGGTTCCTCAAAACTCAAGAATAGAACTGCTATATAATCCAGCAATTCCACCTCTGGCTATTTATCCAAAAAGATAAAAATGATGTCTTTTAAAATATTTCCTTCAATCCTTCCTGTCCTCATAAATCTCATCCTTATGGAAACACTTAGTGTAAACTGAGCCTACATCTTTCTACTCTGTTATACAGCAGGTTTGCTTGCACCTTTAGCTTAAAAGCCTGGAATATGCGAAGGTTACCTGTGCACTATATTTCCTTCCAAAGATCCTGACTTAAAAACCATGGTTTAATTCAAAATACACAGTGAATTCGGATATTCCTTTGGCTATCTGCACCATAAACACTAGATATTACACATCTTAATAACAGATTATCACTCATAAAGAAACCGCATGGATCGAAATGACATCAATAAACAGCTCTGTTCTCCCGTAACTACTTAAGCAAAAACATGCATAAAGGACAATAATTCTGGTCCAGGTGTTTTCAGTGTAATTTCAGTCATTTGAAAAAGTAACAGAATAAAAATACTATATCCATCTATTATAGGTGAAATTCAGCTAAGAAAATAAAGTTTTATAATGCAAAAATGTCATATATATACCCACAAGTTTAAAATTGATATCCAATGGTAATATGGAAGCCAATTATCCAGTTAATTTCAAAATCTCCTGACTACTCATTCAATAGTCAAAATAACTGCGACTGCCATAAGTTTGCTTTGGTAGTCAAGTAAAAGACATAGAGTGAAAGAAATTGGGGAACATTTCTATAGAAAGCATAGTTTTTTCAAATGGTAAAAACATATCATGAGTATTAAACTGAATAATGCAAACTAAAATGTGTGGTACCAATTATCTGTCCAGCTGCTCAGATTAATTATCTCACTCCCACTTAACTTTGTATTGCTTAGAGATACAGTGATGCCTCAAAAACGTTAGAAAATATGAAATCGTAATGGTGATCAGTAGAAAATTCTTGTTTGAAATATATGCATTTGCTTGCCTTTTCCTTCACATGATTTCAAATAAATAGCATAACTTATTCATATCATTTGCATGCTATTGAGAATGTTTCCAAGTATAAATGCTGAGTATTAAAAAAATTGTAAAAATAATACGTGTTAACAATATGGTATATAAATTATTAATATGTGTCTATAGTAGTTTCAGGCCACACTGTTTTCTGTACAGTTATTTCAATGGTGAAGACGTTGTTTCTGTCAGCTAAATGATGGTTACAAACGCTAACATTTTTCATTTAAATATACTCTGAACTGCTGATTTTCAAATTACAGAAAGAATCTCAATGTCAGGCTCAGTGCAATGAAGAATAGTTTTCTCCTTAAAACAGCTTAATGGCACAGAGCTAGCATGAGTCATACATATCCAGACCTTGAACTCACTGGCGCGTTCAGAAGAAGCCAAAGATTAATCTTTAATAAAGAGCAGGTCAGCTTTGGCTATTTTAATTGCAGGATGATGGTTTGCCATCATTTGGTACCTTAGACCGTTGTGAAATTCTTGACTATTCCGCAAAAGAAATCGATCTTGCTTTTCTAAACTCTTCTCATAATCAAAGATGGAGAACTAGATTTTTAGCCAAATTAGAAATTATTATTCCCTATGCTCTCATGTCATACATTTGCAAATGTTTCTTTTCAAAACTCACACACCAACCTGTAAACCCCAGGGCAATCCCTGTAACTTGTTTTGTGTTTTCACAGTAATTAAAAACAATACTGAAGCCCACATGGTTAATAACAATAGCTAGCTTTCACGGAGCATGTTCTATGTGCCAGTAAATGCTCTAACTACTTTAACATTTATTAACACATTTAATCTTCACAACATCTTTTGAAGTAGATACGTCTAATATCCACATCCTATAGATGAGAATATTAAGCACAGATTGGTTAAGTAACTTGTCTGGCTAACGAGAGGTAGAGTCAGGATTCAAACCTACATAGTCTGACTTAGGAGGCCACACTCCTCATGTTAGCTATGCATTAGATTCGTGAGCTTAAAGCAAATTACTTATCCTTGCTGAGCCCAGCTTTCTTTTTTATATAATGTGGATGATAGTAGCAAATTAGGTTATTATGAGGACTAGTTTTCTTCCTTAACAGTAGTAAGGCCATTTGTATTTGGGATTTTTTTGTTGCAAAGAAGAGTATACTTCGGGTAGTTGTGGCCATCCGAGTACAACCATAAATGATTCTATGTCTTTAAATCAGATGGAAATAAAGCAGAGACTTTACTGCTCAGGTGATAGGAAAGAGCTGAAAAGCCAAATGGGGTGGCGGAGCAAACCAGATGCACAAGAGCAGAGAGCAGCTACTCCAGCCGGCCAAGCAGGACTGAGGAGGCTGGCGGTGCTACCGGGGCTCAGCCTGTAGGAAAGGCAGACAGGAGCGGGAGCTGCAGAGGAGAAGCAGCTGCTGCTGAAGACACCATCCAGTGCAGAGAGACAAGGAAAGATGTATCATTTACCCCTTTGTGTTGGCCTCCTGCAGTCTCTCCCTGCAAGGCAGTTGTCACAGGAGACTGGAAAGCACCACCACAGAGGTCGGCCCTCCTCCTCCAAGATCAGAGCAAAGCAGCTGAAGAGAGAAGAATGCATCAGAGAGCAAGAAGCCTAGGGGAAAATCATCATAAAACTGTGAATTCCAATGCTTATCATGTTTTCAGTCTAATTCCTCTGCATTTCCTTTCAATTTTGCTTGAGGACATTTCCTAGACTCTCTTCCATCTCTCTTCGTCTTAAATGCCGCATTGCATTAAGATCAGTGTGAATTTCATCTTAATGAAGTAGGGAACTTATGGTATATTATAACTATATTTTGAGGATTATTGTTATTGGTATATAATGTGATGACCTTAACTTTACTTCCAAACAATCTCCATATTTAGTATTAAGGGTTTTGCTGTCTTGTTTTTTCTGTTTACTTTCACTGATAATATCCCAAAGAAAACTGAAAATTTGCCTCATGGTCTAGATTAGAAGTGTGAAGCAAATCATCACATTACAGGAAATAAACTTATTCACCTGGGTGAATAAACCTTACAATCCTGGGTGAAGACCTTGCAACCGAAGTTTTATTTATAAAGGACAGAAAGAGTATAATCAACTAGATCGATAATAATAGCTTTTGTGATAAATGAAATGGCTGTGTGTTATATCAATTATTGGTGAAAATCAAAAGCATGATCTTAAATTCTACTTATATTCTGTAAGGGGCCACAGTGCCAATTTCTGGCATCTTAACTTGAGATTCTTAGAGATGCATTTCAACATCCCTTTCAAGAGGTCTGTAAATATACAAAATCTCTACAGATGCCACGTTAACATTTCAGTATTCATATGTTAGTTATTTTCATCTTACACAGAAAGAAAAAGTTAAAAGTTGCAGGGTTGGTTTCCTGGGAAATAGACCGCGAGTCACAGATTTGAATGCCGACTGGGGAGTGCTTTAGGAGACACCACATGTAAGGCCCTGAAATAAGCCAGATTGGGTAGAGAGAGGAGTTGCCCTGCTATCCAGTTACAATAGCCATCTCAGTTGACCCCGAAAGGAGCCCTGCAGCTGGGATGGTCCTTCAGAGCTGTCCTGAGGGAAGGAAGCTGGGCCTTTAAAACTCAACATCCATCAGTCATCAGATGTAGGCTTTCTCCGGGAAGGGGAGTGACCTTTGACAATACAGCTGTCTTCAACTGAAGCCAATTTCCAAGAACGACACAGTTGAGAGGTGTCAGCCACCAACAGTCCCAGTAGCTGGAGGAATGAGAACTTTAGTCCTCAGTTTGGGGAGACTGGGGTGACCTGGGCATCCATTGCAACAGCAATACTCAATCTTCAGCACATACTGCACTCCAAAGGGAAGATGATTGTTATAGTGATTTATATTTTATATCAGATTCTGGCTACCGTTTTCTCAGTCCTGGATACAATGGAATGTGGTAGACAGCCTTGTACAACGGCACTCAATAACTCCTGCTTCCTGGTATTCATGCTCTTGTGTAATCACCTCAAATGTGGGCTGGATCTAGGAATTTGCTTCTAACAAGTAGAATATGGCAAAAACGATGGGATGTCATTTTCAAGAGTAGATTATAAAAGGCTGTCACTCCTAATGGCCCTCTGTCTTTGTTTTCTTCACTTTGATGAAGTCTGCTCCCATACTGTGAGCTGCCCTACAGAGAGGCTCACTTAGCAATGAACTGAGAGGGTGGCCTGTGGCCAGCGGTCGGTAGAGAGATTGAGGCCTTCACTCTGAGCCTACAAGGAACTAAATGCAGGCAAGAAGCATCAGGGAGCTTGGAAAAATATCCTGACCTAGTTGAACATTGAGATAACTGCAAACTTGGCCAACACCTTGAATGTAGCGTTGTCAGAGACTGTGAGTGGGAGGACCCAGCTACACCATACCTGGAGTCCTGAAACAGAAACTCTGAGATAATAAATGTTCTCTTAAGCCACTGTTTTGGGGTAATTTTTTATGCAGTCATAGATAACTAGGCAGGAATCATTTTCATTTAAACTTATTTTCTTTCAGTGCCTGGCATTACCGTAACATATCAAAGCCTTGTTAAAGTGAATTCCACTCTTATCTCCGATTTTACTTACTTTATGTATAGTGATATTGAGAATGTAGAATTCACAGAATTCCTGTCTGGGAACAATTTCCTGAAGAAAAACACAAAATTAAATACTTAGGGTAGAAGGGTACCATCCCAAGGTCTTATTCAAATGGTAAAAGATGGTCAAAACATTACCCTGCATGATAGAAAGAGAAATTTGAAATCCTGGGTAAAGCCGGCAAGAAAAGTAGTTGAGATTTAAAAGACCTGGTGCTGTTCTGGGAACAGACACCCCTTGGCATGACCAAGAGCAAATAATGTTAAATGGAAATCTTCAGTGGAATTCTGGATACTGCATTATGTTGTCCCTTCAGCAACCTCATACGTTTTTGGTTAAGATCCAAAAATCATGAAATACTTACTGAAATATTATTTTTGGAAAGATATTTAAAGGGCTTGGTCCTTGCTAAAATTGGGGGTGACTCTAAAGGAGTCATCCAAAGTGAATTAGGAGGAGCTAGGAGTCCCGTGTATATTTACTATTTAGTGCCACCGTGGCCGCTGGTAATGTTGTGCCCTGTCAGTATCCACAAAAACCTTGTGAAAGATATTCCCTGAGATGTTGCAATTTCCCTAGGCCCATAAGCTGGAGATTTACCCAATGAGACAATAGAGTGGTAATAGAAATTTATTATTAAGGTATTGTGATGGCCAGAATGGTAATACAGTGCCTGAGTCAATATCTACAAAGAACCTGTATCTACGCCCCGAGAGACGCCACAAGTTCTGAATATCCAGAAGCTGAAGAAATCCCCCAGAATGGACAAGAAAATCATACTATAAAATCCTACTATAAAAATCTCTAACAACTTCACCTAATTCAGCTGTAGAATACATTCAGTTGTAAACAGAGATATTTTCTGAATATTGTATAACCTCACTCCATTTTACATGAAATTTAGTATAATATTTAGTTGAACTAAGTATCTAGTCTCAACATAATTCAGGACTTAAGAACTGAGAAGGGAAAAAAAGCTGGAAAGCTAACCAATATGACTGTACTGGTTCTACCTATTTTTGTTTCCAGGATGCTCTAGTTTTAAATTTTGGTGTGACCCACAATTTTATCCTTGGTTCCCCATTTTAATTGCACTGCTGAAGACTATCCCAAAACCTTTCAATGAACATCCACGTAGGAAAGAAGAATGCTGAAATGTAAACATAAACAGAAATTATTATGGTAATATCCAATACAGCCAGCAGTGAAATAATATCTGAAGTGGGAGACAATGCAACAGAATATAACAGAAGGGCCAGTTTTTCAGGAAAGAATAGGTTTGATCTTTAAAAATCTGACAACAAATGCTGTGTTTTCAATACAATCTCAACCCGAGAGAAAACAAGGTTTGGATTTCATTCAATAACTGTCTCACTCAGGACCTCGTTTATGCACTTGCTACAGGAAGGGATTAAGATCTGAACAGAATTTAGCTCCTGCCTCCTAAGAACCCACAACCATGGAACTGTATGGGGACTTCTGAATGTCAAGAGCCAAAGTAAGGCTCACTTTTAAAGTGCAACAAGAACAAATTGTTTGACTAATAATTGTAATAATGAGAATAGTTTACCCAAATCACAAAGCATGACTAAGGGGCAAGCAAGGGGTTTTAAATGAAACAACTTGGTAAGTATAACAAGCAAAATCCTGATCAACTAGGATACTCTTGTAATTGCAGTCTCTCTTACATGAGAAGGTAATGATCATCTTTAAAAATGATTTTAATGTAGTAGAAATAAGGCGAGACTGGAAACAGCAACATAAAATTGAGTAAAAGAAAATTTAGATTGAGAATCTTGCAGCATCTCTGTATGTGTCAGTCTATGGGACACTTTTTCAAGGTAAATCCTCAAAGTCCGTGTGGCTGAGGGATTTAAACATGAAGTGGGCAAAGGATTGAAAAACATACTACAGAGAGCAACTTCTCTTCAACAAGAGAATGCATTGGATAACAGCCACTAGCTCCGATGCCACAGCTGCTATGATTTCAGGGTGGCACCATAATGAAACACAGAGAAAATAGTGAGGCATCCAGGGATGTATGAAAGTGTGTACCAGTGTGAAAGTGTAAGACATGTATCTACATCTACAGGATGTATATATTAATATGCATATATGTATGTGTATGTTATAATTTTCTCTTTCTTAACTCACTTTATAATTTGGAAATTAATAGCCCAGGGAAGAAATATCTTTCTTGAAATTAGCATTTCCAGAGAAACATTTCATATGCAGAGTGGGGTTTTTTTTCCTGCTGAGTTTAAAGGGAAATTTAATCCCTTTCCTTATCTATCTTCCTGAACATCACTGAGGTGTCCTGTTAGCTAATTTAAGTCACTGCCTGAAAGAGTTTTGTTGTCTTCCATTTGTTCCTCTTTAAGCAATTACAAAAGGAAGCAAATGGTCCTTTTTTGGAATTTCTCTTTAAAAAGTCTTAAAAACAGTAATAACAGCTCATCCGGAGGTGAAGAAAAGGATGCCTAGAGGTAAGGAGTCAGACAAGCCCCTAATGCAGGTCTAGTCTAGAGAGCAGACCATGCAGAGGCTAACGGGGCCATTTCTCCACTCAGGGCTAAGCACAGCCTTATAGGATTTAGGCTGAATTGTTTCTTTTCTCCCTCCTTCACTTACCTCAAGCCAAAAGCTCTTTCCTTTGGTAGGAACACAGTGCAAGAGGTGAAACCATAAACAGAGACGCAATGACACTGGCTCCCCAAATCCATGTTAGTGATAAGCGTCAGTTGTGGTACCCCTTCATCTTGGCCCAAACAATGTGGTCTAACTTTATAAATTAAAAAAGATGAACCAAAGGTTATCCTTATTTAATCTCATATCTCTTCAACAACTATAAATGGAGAACAATTATAACACATGAGAACAGTTGTCTGCCAGGTCTAAAAAGAAAAAAAGGGAAGAGAATGGGAGAGATCTCATACTATTATTCACGTCATTGGAATTCTGCAGTGATTTGCATCAAATTGAAGAAAAATATATATGCACACAATGATCTTATCATTAGTATAAAAATGTACATAAATGCACTTAACTTGTATGTCAGAACAGAGTTGGAAAACTAATATAGGATTCCTGCATCAGAATTTATGTGATATCACTAATGTTTAAATTTATTAAAAATATTGCTATATTTTTCCAAGAGTAAAATTCACCAAAATCAAAAAATCAGTGAATATCAGAACTTTACTCTTGCTGGTTTTCTCCAATGTTAATGTTACAAAAAATTAATAGTCAAATGGAATGTACTAAGTTTAAAATCTAAGTTATTCATTAGGTAGCAAAAACATCAACTTTAATAGCTTTAGAATTATATGGACAAAAGCCTCTAGCAGTAAAGTTTTTAAGTAGTTGGAACTTTGTCTTTTAGTTCTTGACATCATTATTAAATTCTGACAATACAGCATTCTGTGTTTGCATGATTCTGCACTGATCCTTTTAAAAGAATCAAGACCAAGCCCATTTGAAGAGCATCTGGGTCCAAATTTGTTGACCCTCAACAATTATTATTCTTTGAGATTAGCGTCCCTATTTGCTTAATTAACTATAATGAGTCACCTAGGATTGCATAATAGTCAGGAATTTTTCTTTTATTTTTCTTTCCTTAATGCTTGTAAAGAAGTCCATCAAAACCTCAGTAAAAGGACTAAATGAAACAGAAATAAGCGACCTACTCAACAAAGAGTTCAAACAAAATATCATAAGGATGTTCACAGATATAAGGGGGAAAAGCAGATGAACACAGTGAGCTCATCCGCAAAGAACTGGAAAATATAAAAAAGAACTAATCAGAAATGAAGAATACAATACTAGAAATGAAAATTCGCTACAGCAGAGTAGAGGAGGCAGAAGAACAGATCAGCAAGCTAGACAAAAGACTAGAGGAAATCACCGAAGCTGAACAGAAAAAAGAATTAGATAGAATGAGAACAGTCTAAGAGAACTCTGAGACAATATCAAGTGTGCCAACATTTGGATTATAGGTGTCCCAGAAGGAGAAGAGAGAGACAAAGGGGCAGAAAATTTATTTGAAGAAATAATAGATGAAAATTTTCCTAACCTAAGGAAGGAAACAGACATCCAAGTACAGGAAGCACAGAGAGCTCCAAACAACAAAAGCACAAAGAGGCCCACACTAAGACATATGATAATTAAAATGTCCAAAATTAAAGATAAAGAGAGAATCCTAAAAGCAGCAACAGAAAGGCCACAGGTAACATACAAAGGACAGCCAATAAGGCTATCAGCAGACTTCTCAGCCGAGACGGTACAGGCAAGAAGAGAATGACATGATGTATTTAAAGTGCTAAAAGGAAAAACCCTGTAGCCAAGAATACTCTATCCATGAAGGTTGTCATTCAGAATGAAAGTAGAGATAAAGAGCTTCCCAGACAAGCAAAAGTTAAAGGAGTTTATCCACAAGAAACTAGTTATACAAGAAATGCTGAAGAGACTTATTTAAGTGGGAAAGTGATGACCACAAATAGAGATTTAAAAAATTATCAAAACAAACAAACAAACAAAAAACAGGCAATAAAATCACTTGTAAAGGTAAAAATATAGTCAAGGTGGCAGATCAACTATCTGTTAAGATAATATGAAGGTTAAAAGACAAATGTACTAGGGGCTGGCCCCGTGGCCGAGTGGCTGAGTTCACGCGCTCCGCTGCAGGCGGCCCAGTGATTCATTGGTTCAAATCCTGGGCGCGGACATGGTGCTGCTCATCAGGCCACGCTGAGGCGGCATCCCACATGCCACAACTAGAAGGACCCACAACGAAGAATATACAACTATGTACCAGGGGACTTTGGGGAGAAAAAGGAAAAAAATAAAATCTTTAAAAAAAAAAAAGACAAATGTACTAAATGTATAAGAGGGCAATGGATAGACACACACTAAACAAAAGACTATATATGATTTCAAAAACATAAAAGGTGGGAGGAAGGGAGTGAAAAGTAGAGCTGTTAGAAACAGGTCAAGCTACAGAGTCTGTCAATTAGATATAGACTGTCATATACATAGAATATTAAATAGGATCCTCATGGTAATCACAAATCAGAGACCTATAATAAGTAATCAAAAAACTAAGACAAAAGGAATCAAACATATTACTAAAGATAGCCATCAAACCACAAGGGAAGAGAGCAAAAGCAAAAGAAAGGAACAGAGAAGAACTACTAAAACACCCAGGAAAAAAAAGTAACAAAATGGCAATAAATACATACCTATCATTAGCTACTTTAAAGGCCAATGGACTAAATGCTCCCATCAAATGCTATAGAGTGGCCAACTGGATAAAAAACAAGACCCATGTATATGCTACATATAAGAGACACACTTCAGACCTAAAGACACTCACAAACTGAAAGTGAAAAGATGGAAAAAGATATTCCATGCAAATGGCAAAGAAAAGAAAGTGGGGGTAGCAATACTTGTATCAGACAAAATAGATTTTAAAACAAAAACTGTAGCAAGAGACAAAGACGGACACTACATAATGATAACGGGAACAATCCAACAAGAAAATATAACACTTGTGAATATCTATGCACCCAACATATGAGCACCTAAATCTATAAAGCAATTATTAACAGACATAAAAGGAGAAATAGACAGTAACACAATAATAGTCGGGGACTTTGACACTCCACTTACACCAATGGATAGATCATCCAAACAGAAGATCAATAAGGAAACACTGGCCTTAAAGGACACATTAGACCAGTTGGACTTACTAGATATGTGTAGAACATTCCATCCAAAACCCACAGAATACACATTATTTTCAAATGCATGTGGAACATTCTCCAGGATTGATCACATGTTAGGCCACAAAACAAGTCTCAATAAATTTAAGAAGATCGAAATAATACCGTGTATCTTTTCTGACCACAAAGGTATGAAACTAGAAATCAACTACAGGAAGAAAACCAGAAAAGCCACAAAAATGTGGAGATTAAACAAAATGCTACTCAACAACGATTGGGTCAATGAAGAAATCAAAGGAGAAATAAAAAAATTCCTGGAGACAAATGAAAATGAAAATATGACATAACAAAATCTATGGGATACAGCAAAAGCAGTTTTAAGAGGGAAGTTTATAGCAATTCAGGCCTACCTCAACAAAGAAGAAAAATCCCAAATAAACAATCTAAAGGTACTGGAAAAAGAAGAACAAACAAAGCCCGTAATCAGCAGAAGGAAGGAAATATCAAAAATCAGAGCAGAAGTAAATGAAATAGAGACTAAAAAAACACTAGAAAAAAATAATGAAACCAACAGCTGGTTCTTTGAAAAGATAAACAAAATTGACAAACCCTTAGCTAGACTCACCAAGAAAAAAAGAGAGAGGGCTCAAATAAATAAAATCAGAAATGAAAGAGGAGAGATTACAACGGACTCCTCAGAAATACAAAGATAATAAGAGAATACTATGAAAAGATATATGCCAACAAATTGGATAATCTAGAAGAAATGGATAAATTCTTAGAAACATACAACCTTCTAAAACTGGACCAAGAAGAAGTAGAGAATTTGTGTAAACCAATCACCCATAAGGAGATCGAAACAGCAATCAAAAACCTCCCCAAAAATAAAGAGTCCAGGACCAGATGGCTTCCCTGGTGAATTCTACCAAACATTCAAAGTAGACTTAATACTTATCCTTCTCAAACTCTTCCAAAAAATTGAAGAGGAGGGGAGGCTTCCTAACTCCTTCTACGAAGCCAACATTATCCTGATACCAAAAGCAGACAAGGACAACACAAATAAAACAAAATGACAGGCCAATATCACTGATGAACATCGATGCAAAAATCCTCAACAAAATACTAGCAAATCGAATACAACAATACATTTAAAAGATCATACATCATGATCAAGTGGGTTTCCTTCCAGGGATGCAGGGATGGTTCAAAGTCTGCAAATCTATCAACGTGATACACCACATTAACAAAATGAAGAATAAAAATCACATGATCATCTCAATAGATGCAGAGAAAGCATTTGACAAGATACAGCATCCATTTATGAGAAAAACTCTAAATAAAATGGGCATAGAAGGAAAATACCTCAACATAATAAAGGCCATATATGACAAACCCACAGCAAATATCATTCTCGATGCAGAAAAATTGAAAGCTATCCCTCTAAGAACAGGAACCAGACAAGGATGCTCACTGTCACCACTCTTATTTAACACAGTATTGGAAGTCCTAGCCAGAGCAATCAGGCAAGAAAAAGAAATAGAAAAGATCCATATTGGAAAACAAGATGTGAAACTGTCACTCTTTGCAGATGACATGATTTTATATCTGGAAAACCCTAAAGAGTCCACTAAAAAACTTTTAGAAACAATAAATGAACACACTCAAGTCACAGGATACAAAATCAACATACAAAAATCAGTTGTGTTTCTATACACTAACAACGAAGTAGCAGAAAGAGAAATTAAGAATACAATCCCATTTACATTTGCAACAAAAAGAATAAAATACCTAGGAATAAACTTGACCAAAGAGGTGAAAGATCTGTACACCGAAAACGATAAAACATTGTTGAAAGAAATCGAAGAAGACGCAAAGAAATGGAAAGATATTCCGTGGACTTGGATTGGAAGAATTAACATCGTTAAAATGCCTGTACTTCCTAAAGCAATCTGTAGATTCAACGCAATCCCGATCAAAGTTCCAACAACATTTTTCACAGAAATAGAACAAATAATCCTAAAATTTTTATGGAACAACAAAAGACCACGAATAGCCAAAGGATTCCTGAGAAAAAAGAACAAAGCTGGGGGTGTCACACTCCCTGATTTCAAAATATACTACAAAGCCATAGTAACCAAAACAGCATGGTAGTGACACAAAAACAGACACACAGATCAATGGAACAGAATCAAGAGCCCAGAAATAAACTCACACATTTATGGATAGCTAATATTTGACCAGGGAGCCAAGAGCATATGATGGAGAAAAGAGAGACTCTTCAATAAATGTTGTTGGGAAAACTGGACAATCACATGCAAAAGAATGACAGTAGACCATAACCTTATACCATGCACAAAAATCAACTCAAAATGCATTAACGACTGGAATGCAATACCTGAAACCATGAAACTTCTAGAAGAAAACATAGGCAGTACGGTCTTTGACATCGGTCTTAGCAGCATATTTTCAAGTACCATGTCTGATCGGGCAAGGAAAACAGAAGAAAAAATGAACAAATGGAACTACATCAAACTAAAAAGATTCTGCACAGCAAAGGAAACCATCAACAAAATGAAAGACAACCTAACAACTGGTAGAAGATATTCGCAAACCATATATCAGGTAAGGGGTTAATATCCAAAATATACAAAGAACTAATACAGCTCAACAACAAAAAAACCAACAACCCAATTAAAAAATGGGCAAAATATCTGAACAGAGATTTCTCCAAAGAAGATATACGGATGGCCAACAGGCATATGAAAAGATGCTCAACATCATTAGCTATCAGGGAAATGCAAATCAAAACTACAATGAGGTATCACCTCACTCCGGTCAGAGTGGCTATAATTAGCAAGACAGGGAACAAAAACAAATGTTGGAGATGGTGTAGAGAGAAGGGAACCCTTGTACAGAGCTGGTGGGAGTGCAAACTGGTGCAGCCACTATGGAAAGCAGTATGGAGTATCCTCAGAAAATTAAGAATAGATCTACCATATGATCCAGCTATCCCACTGCTGGGTATTTAGCCAAAGAACTTGAAAGCACAAAGGCTTAAAGATACTTGCACCCCTATGTTAATTGCTGCATTATACACAATAGCCAAGATTTGGAAGCAAACTAGGTGCCCATCAAAGGACGAATAGATAAAGAAGATGTGGTATATATACACAATGGAATACTACTCAGCCATAAGAAATGATGAAATCCAGCCATTTGTAACAACATGGATGGTCCTTGAGGGTATTATGCTGAGTGAAATAAGTCAGAGGAAGAAAGTCAAATACCGTATGATCTCACTCATAAGTAGAAGATAAAAACAATGACAAACACATAGCAACAGAGACTGGATTGGCGGTTACCATAGGGGAAAGTGGGGAGGGCAAAAGGGGTGATTAGGCTCACATGTGAGGTGATGGAGTATAATTAGTTTTTGGGTGGTGAACATGATGTAATCTACACAGAATCTGAAATATATTTCAATGTACATCTGAAAGCTAAAAAACTAAAAATAAATAAAACCCTCTTAATGCTTAAAAAAAATAACAAAGAAGTCCATCAAAGGGTTGTTGTCACCTCATATGTTCATAAATGACAATCCAGGTTTTCCAGACATTGATAGGACTTCCTCGCCATTCAAATTTTTGGTGTGCTATTACAACAGTATTTCCAGGAGAACAAGAGCCAGGCATTTTCTTCATAGAGTTCAATGCTTCACTTTACCAAAACAGCTAGAGAGAAACCAAGTGGGGAACAGAACCTGATTTAGCCATTTTCATACTAAATCCCAAACAGTAGGAGAACGGTGATGATAGCGAGGGAGAAGAGCCATGCAGTGCAGGGTAGTAAAAGAATTAGTGGAAACTCGACCCTACTCCCATCTCTCGATGCCCTATTTCTATATGACGAAAGTTCTGTGTATTCTGAATTCCATTGCATACAAGGGAAAATTGGAATTTTTTCTGGTGTGGGCTTGAAAAATGGTAATAATTGATTTGCTTATTGGCCACCGTATTCCTACGACCTAGGAAATAGTGCATATGGCATAGATAGATGCTCAATAATTACTTAATGAAAGAATGAATGATCTCACAAAGAAATATGCTTGGCTTAAAGATAGTTATTTTAGCCTCATGGACAGCTAGAGTATATGCTCTCTAAAAATGTGCATAGTTTCTGTATTCTTTATTGAAAAAACCAACAACTAATATAATATCCTGGTACACGGTAGGAATGAAAAAAGTGAATGATCAGATGAAAGAATTAATACTTACATCATGCAAAAAGAAAAGTTTTTGCATGAGGCAGCATTTCTTTTTCCTCAAATTAAAATGTGAGCGATTTTAAGGTGGCTTGATATTAAACTAGATATACTGCATAAAAGGACAAATGTGTTCTTATTTTAAGACGTGTGTATCACATTTGGGGGAAGTGAACAAAAAGGAAAATTGCACGTCATTTTTGTTTTTCCAACTCAAACTTTTCATCAAAATTATGTCAAAGATAGAATTTAATCTCACTGTTTACTGTAATCATTAGAACATGGGGTAAACAAAGGCATGAATTTATCATCATTTATCCTGTGGACTTAATCTTACAGATAAGATATTACTAAATCCGATACATAGATTTTTAAAAAGAAAATTAAAAAAATTACCCCATAAAAAACAATGATCATGATAATGCAATAAGATTACTTATAACAGATATAAATAATTTACTTTTAAATTATTGTATCTCTCATGACAAGGTGAAAGGCTACCAAGTTGTGTGGAAGACAGTGCTGGGTAATGACCCAGTAAAAGGGCAGAGCAAGTAACCCAAGGTGGCATCTTCAATCAAAGAGCAAACGGGGCCTTGGTGACTCCAGTCCATTGGCAGCCCTTGCTGAGAGGCAGCTTTGGTCTGACAGGAGGAAGGAGAGTTGACTGTTGGAGCCAGTGGTGAAACAAGGAGGAGAAGTGCGTGGACTCCGTCCAGCCCCAAGAAACTGTTTCACAAAAATGAAGCTGGAGCAGGCACCAGCTGGCTTTCAGGAGTCATAAGAGAAAAACCTAGGAGGCCCCTGTGAAATCTAAGCCTCCCCTAAAACCAGACGCAGGGCCAATCTCCTACAGAGTTATTTAGGGAGCTGCATTTGATAACGTAGATGCAACACTAAGTGGTCGATTACATTTTCAAACATTTCAGCCTACACTGAGAACTGTTTTCTGGATGCCAATAGCTAGCGGAGTACAAGGTTTAAAATTATATATACAAATAATATATGCATATATAGCATATATAATGTTGATAATAGTAATAATTTATAACATGATTGAACAGTCACCATGTGCCAGGTTTGTGGCAGCCTCTATGCATAGATCGTCTCATTTATTCCTTACAGCAGATTTATGAGGAGGGATTGTCATTCCCATTTTACTCATAAAGAAGTTGAGGTTTAAAGAATTTGAGAAACTTGCAAATTTCCCAAAGCCATACATCTACTTAGTAGTACAATTGGCCTTCCAATCTAGCTCCACTTGACAATATGGGCCACACCAATAACTGTTAGGCCTTATTTCAGGCTGGGTTTCAGAGCTCTCTGGGGAAGTTGGCAGTGCCTACAGGTGGCAGAATGCTCACTGTACACAGTATGGCAAGGATGGGGTGGGAACAAGGGAGAAGTAGATAGTAAGACACCTTGCAAACTTCGAGACTTGTCCACATTTGATTAATATTGTTTCTCTACAAAAATTAGTATTACTGATAATTAGTCTTCATTTATTTTTAATTATTTTTTTTACTGTTTTGCAACTAAAAATATAGTTCGCACTCCTTTAGTCTGCTATAACTTTCTTATTACAAACCTATGAATGCATACACACTGAGAAAACAGATAATCCAAAAAAAGATGAGCCTGAAAATATGCTCTTAAAGATCTGCAAAAAAAAAAAAAACTGAGCAGGAATTTATTTCTAGGACTGATTCAACATGTCGGTTTATCCACCTCCATGCATCTTCATTTGGGCCATCTGTAATTCTATTTCTAGAATACTTAATTGCACTTTTCTGTTTGTAAAAACTAGAGGGAAATTATTCAATTATGAAACATGGAACTGTAATAATCCCCTTAGTATATGCTTAATTTATTTATTTTGTTTATGTTATAGTAACATATATCCAAATATTGTGGGTACCTTTAATCCTAAAAGTATTAGTTAATGACTATTTTCTCTATTTGCATAATGCCAAACACTTGGATAAAAACTGAGAGCTTTCAGTCAATCTTTTGCAATTTTTTTGCGTGACACCACAAATTCTGATATTTGATCATTTCCAAGTGTGGTAGAGATGGCGAGATGTACACCAGGATCCATTCTCCTCTTTTCCTGGGCACGCAGCTCTGGTATATTTGCCAGCCTGCTTTGCAATTGGGTCAGGTCCAGTGACTGACTGAGTTTTAGCCAATGGAAAGTGAGTGGAAGAAACGTGCCGTTTCAAGGCCTTGACTGTAAAAATCCTCCATATATATCTCACCATATTCTTTCTCTTTCAGCTGACGGGGGTGGTGACAACAACCCCACCCCAGGGCAAACTTGAAAGCCACATATTAAAGATAGGAAGTTCCTATTACTTGTGTCTCTCACTGTCTGTGTGGAGTGGAGAAGAGCAACTTCCTCACCCCCACTCCCAACTTTCCTATCACTAACTGTCTTGTAAGCAACAAAAGCTTCTACTGTGTTAAACCTTGACGTGTCAGGGTTGACTTGTTTTCACAGCCTTGTCTACCCTAACCTATATCCTATATGACTGAGTTTTTTCTATTCTTGTACAGATATTCACATTTGGTTTATTTTCTTTCGAAGATTGAATTCTATATCAGCTCTTCAGTTGCTGGAGCCATAGTCACCTGGGGACCATGAGAATGTGCCTCACAGACATCCTCCTTCAGAGAGTGGAATTAACCAGGGGCCCCACACTGCATGTGGAAATCTCTCACCTCATTTGAGTGAGGACACACCTCCCACAGCTGCCCACAGTCAGTGAATGAGTGTGAGAGGGATAGCAAGGCCAACTTCTCCCTGGAAAACCTGAGATCTCGCTGAGAGCTAACTTTGATTTGAAGACACCACAATGGCTTTGCCAAATTGCAGCTTCCTTAGACTGTAGGGCAATCTAACATATGTCCTTCCAGCACCTTCACCTTCCTTTCATCCATGTCAGACTCGCATGGTGATCTGATGGCTCTCCTAGCCTTACCCAGCTGCCCAGCCTTACCTGGTTCCCTCCCTCTTTTCTTTCATACAGGCATTTCTCTTACTAAAAAAAACCTTGCACATTTAATCCTTTCTTGGTGTCTGTTCCTGAGAGGACCTGAAGTAATGCAGACTCCCTTTGGGAACAAATGATATATGCCATTCATTATTTGGGATACTTTTTTATTAGTTTCTAAGGGCTGCTGTAACAAAGTATCACAAACTGTGAGGCTTAAACAGCAAAAATTCATTGTCTCACAGTTCTGGAGGCTAGAGGTCCAAAATCAAGGTCTCAGTTGGTTCCTTCTGAGGGCTGTGAGGGAGAATCTGTTTCTTGCCTCCCTCCTAGCTTCTGGTGGTTTGCTGACAATCTTCGGTCTTCCTTAACTTGTAGATGCATCACCTCAAACTCTCTCTTCATCTTCACATGGCATTCTCCTTGTGTGAATGTCTGTGTCCAAATTTCCCATTTTTATAAGGATATCAATAGCGTTTTTACATTGGATTAGGACCCACCCTAATGACCTCATATTGACTCTACTACCTCTGGAAAGATCCTATTCCAAAAAAGGTCACATTCTGAGGTACTGGGTGTTTGGATTCCACTATATTTTGGGGGGTGGGGGAGAGGGGTATGATTCAACCTATAACACAACTATTAGTCAATCACAGGGTTATGTTTCCCAAATGCTTAAGACACAGCAGGTGACACACTCATGAAACTACCTTTCTGTAGCAGGTATCACCAACATGATAAAAGCTATAGGTTCTCAGAAGAGTGAATATTAAACATTGTCTCTTATGTTTCAAAGTACTTTAAATCCTGTGTGTATGTGGCTAGATAGTTCATCAAAGCAATTGAATTCTTTCCATGATACAATTTCCACTACATCACAATCAAATATCAATCTAATAGCCAAAACCTCACAAATAGACCGACGTGTTGAGGAAACACCTAGGGGCTAACAACTTTTAACCAGATACAGTTTACTTATCATAGAACTTTATTTGATACAATAAGGGAACTTGGACCTTTAGTGAAAATTTGATATGCCAAAAGTGACTTTCTTGTTTACTTTTTTAAATGGATACCTAGCATATCATTTAACAAGAGGAAGTTATAGGCGGCCTAGTGTGTGTAAGATGCTGACCTGTCCCTGTCACTTTCCCTTAGGGCTTTAGTATCCGAAATAGGCAAAACAGAGCAAATGGCTAAGTGTGTATTCTCTTGTTTCTTCGTAATGAAAAGAAAGTTTGTAAGCATACCATAAATCATCACATTATTTCAGGCAAACTAGGAATTTCACTCATTAATGAAAAATACCTTGAGATATCTTGTAAATGCCAGTCTCTGGGCCAGACACTAAAGACAGAGAGACTAATGAGCTCACAGTTCCAGTGGAGAAGAAAAACACTAACTATATTATAGCCTGGTAAATGCGATGTGATGGGATTGCACAGGGATCCGTGGGGACAATTAAACAAAAGGATGAAGACAATAGTATCAACTCCTACTAGTTTCAGGTTGCATTTGGTTGCCATATCTTTACAATCTCTCCAGATTTTCACTAAAACAACAAATGAATACAAACACGAGAAACTCACAAGAGTACTTAATACTAACACCAATGATTAATATTCCACAAGAAATGAGGGAGAACTTTGAAAACTTTCAAAGTAGTTGAGGTTAGCCCATCAGAGTTCTGCAGCTATAAACACAAGCTCCATAATTATTTCTTGCTTTTATTCCAACAACATTTTCCACATTTGTGTGTGCATGTTTTATTTATATGGGCTTTATGTTAAAGATTATTATATTATGTAATTATTAATTATTAAACACATAATATAAAATATTGATTTTTTGTGATTTTTTTCAACAACAATTTAAACTTGTGATTACTTCTCAAGGAGCTAACTTTTTTCCTAATGATAAAATACACTAAAAAGTACCATGTTCCTAAATTGACTCTTAACGTGCAGCTATCCCACCTCATTTTCACTAAAATATTTTACTCCCTATTCCCAAAGTATTTCCAAAACACTAATTTCACTCTCAAAAGCCATGAGACACTCTTCTAAATTACCATATCCCTCTGTGAGTTTATCATTTTTGAAGGCTTTATGACTCTATCACATTGTTGTTGGTTTCTTTGTCTGTCTCAAACACATGACTCTGAACTTCAGGGCTAGGATTATGTTTTGTAAATGTTATCATCACTAGTTCTAATTCAATACCTGAAATATAGTTGGGGGACAATAAATGTTTAATTATGCATGGTATTTTTCAGTATATTAGGCAGGTGAAGACTGAGAACAAGGGCCATTATTGGCAGAGAAGATGTAATTTTCACAAAGGAGGAAAGAAAGAGAGAGACAGACACAGAGAGAGGGAGGATGGGAGGTAGGAAAGGAGGTAAGAAAGGAAGGGAAGAGAAGAAAAGAAAACATGGCAGAATTAAACAGCCGGAAATGATTTGTAGACTGAAGAATAATATATAGAGAGTGGAGAAAGGGCCTATGATGAAACTGGAGGAAGAGGTAGAGACTGGGTCATGAAGGGCCTTGCTCACTATGCTAAGAAATTGTGTGTTAATCATGAAGATGACAGGGAGCCGTGGACTGCTTTGAGGCCAGAAAGTGATATTGATGTTTTATGAACATCTCTCTGGTAAATGATTCATGTGGAGAAGTCTGGAAGCAGGAAGAACAAGAAGGGACAATCGTCATAATAAGCTAGGTGAGAGACAGTAATGGCCTGAACCAAAGCAGTGACGGTAGAGAAGGAAGACATAGATTTTAGAGAGTTAAAAATATAGTATTGACTGACTTTAATGACTGATTCAATACATGTGGACTTAAGGGAAAAACTGAAGATGACTTTTGGAATTCTAACTTGGGCAAATGGACAGATTGTGGAAGCATTTATTGTAACAGGAAGAGATCCCTCTGAGGAAATGATTTATTATATTGGTTCTTATTCATCCACTACATGAGTTTTTTCTGAAAATAAACATGTGTCTTCTGTTTATTATTTAATTTATCATAATGATTCTTTTTTATTTTCATTGCCACTAGGATAGAGAAGTATTCAATATGTTTTTACTGTTGTGTGTGTTTGTACCTAAGCAGGAAAAAGCCTTTTGTGGGAAAAAGAGTAAAATCTCACTAAAAGACCTCCCGGGTCTTTGTTATGTTTAACAAAACTCACAATGGTAATTTGACAGAGAGAGTTCCCTAAGCATGCTTTCTCCAGGGAATATGCTGATGTACTTCAGGCTACTTACTATGGAGAGATAGAAACAAAATTTCAGTAATTTGGTAATCTCTTATGGAATATATTTTCTTCCTAGAAAAGTAAACATTTTTCTGATAAGTAAAATGTATTGGAGGAAACGGCTGCTTTTTTTTAGCAAAAACTCCTACTACCACATTCAAACTAGCTAATTTAATGCTCAGCAAAGAGCAAGAGTACTTTCAAGACTGTTAATATAATAAGAGTAAAAAAGAAACAAACAAACAGAAGGTGTATGTCAGAATAAAATAACTGTGTGTACCCTGAGGATCACATTAAAATGCATGGAATATGCCATATGGTTAGGGCTTATCCTCTACAATATCTAAGCAGAAGGACTTAAAACATCTAATGTACTATTTTCTACCTATAATACAAAAGTTTCAGCAAAAAACATAGTAATTATATAGGGCAATAAAACATTCTTGGGGGGAAAAAAGACAAAGTTCAAACACTGTCATACAGAGAAAGAGATTGGGTGCATTGCAATCATTACTTTAAATTAATCTTCAATGAATTCACAGTATACCATAAAAACACTAAGTACTTAGTACAGGTGAAACAGAAAGGTTTTCTCCAGAGAGTACCTCTCTAGCATATCCAGTGGTCCTTATGGTAACTTAGAGCTAAGATGACGTTTCCTCAGCTGTTATCAGTTGCACTTCTATGACTAAAATGTGTTCTGCAAAAGACAAGGTAAAGCTAGCAGAGTTTCTAATGTGTATACCTTAAAGCTTTCTATACTGGAGAGAAAAAATGCCTCAATTTATGTGGAAGTTCTCCCATCATTGAAGCCTAAACTTTCAAAAGAGCAGCCAATAAGCTTTAAAAATCAATAAATATGCCATGAAATAAAGGCTCATAAATAAAAGCTTCCCTATTTCTCCTAGCACGAGAGAACAACTGGAAGTCACTATGGGTCCTGGTCTATGATTAAGGAGAATGGGCATTCAGTCAGCAACTGCCATTGTCGTCATCATCAGTCAATTAGTGGAGGCTAACAGCAGGGTATGATGCCAACAGAGGCACACAGCTCAACAGAGAGCTCAGGAAAAGAGACAGTCAAAGGGAGTCTTGCAAACCACTGGCATCCCAAAGAGATTGTGCACATGCTCAATACTATGCCTTCTGAGGGGTGACATAAGAGGTTGCACACTGTAGGGGAAACAGACCTCACAAAGACAGTCCAACCAAGTCACTAACAAACAAAAAGAAAACGAACAGCAAAAACAAGTCTCTGAAAGAAGAGAGGGATAATTATCCAGAGTTGCTACAATATAGAATCTGAAAACCCATTTTCAAAAAAAAAAAATTACAAGATATGTAAAGGACAGGAAAGTATGACCCTTACAAAGGGGAAAAAGCAAGCAATAGATACTACTTCTGAAGGGGCTCATTAGTGGACTTAACAGGCAAAGACTTCAAAGCAGCTATTCGTAAATATGTTAAAAAACTAAAGGAATCCATGTTTAAAGAAGTAATGGAAGGTATGAGGACAATGTCTTATAAAATTGAGAATATCAATAAAAAGAAAGAAATTATTTTAAAAAAAGAAACGAATGGAAATTCTGGAATTTAAGGACAATAACAGAAATGAAAAATTCATTGTTGGTATTCAAAAGTAGATTCAAGCTGGTGAAAGAAAAATCAGTGAACTTGAAGATAGATCAATGGAAATTATACAATCTGAAGAACTGAGAGGATAAGAAATTAAGGAAAAAAAGAACAGAATTTCAAAAAATTGTGGGACACCATTGAGTGCACTCCCATATGCATAATGAGAGTAACAGGAGGAGAGGAGAAAGAGAAAGAAGAAAAATATGTAAAGAAATAATTGCTACAAATTTCCTAAATTTCATGAAAAATAATCCACACATCCAAAAAGTTCAATGAATCCCAAGTAAGATAAACATAAACTTATCTATACTCAGACACATTATAGTAAAATTGTTGAAGGCCAAAGACAAAGAGAAAATCTTAAAAGCACCAAGAGAAAAATGATTCATTACCTCTAAAAGAAATCCAATAGTATCAATAACTGACGTCATCAGACACAATGGATGTCGCAAGGCAATAGGAAGACATATTCAAAGTGCTGAGGGAAAAAAAATCTCTGAGTAAAATATCTTATATCTAGAGAACTATCTTTCAAAGCAGAAAACAAAATAAAGGCTTTCTCAGATAAACAAAAATGGAGAAAATGTGTTGCTAATAGACTTGCCTTAAAAGAAAAACTAAAAGTATACTGCAGGCTGAAAGCAAGCAATTCCAGACAGTAATGCAAATCTGTAGGAAAAAGTTAAATGTGTTAGTAAAGGTAATTATGTAATTATAAAAGATGATATAAGTGCATATTCTCCTTGCTTCTCTTAACTGATTTAAAAAGTAATTGTTGTATAAAGCAATATGTATTGTGGGACATATAACAAATAGGAAAAAATAGATTTGACAATAGCAGCACAAAAACATGAGTAGGGACAAACTTTACTGAAATAAGCAAATGACACTAGATGGTCAGTTGAATCCACAGGAAAATGAAGAGAACCAAAAATGATAAATAACAAGGTAAATGCAACAAAATCTTTAAATATTGCTTTAAAGATTGCTTTAAATAAAAAAATCTTGCTCTCCTTTCTTCTATCAGCTTCTTTAAAAGACATGCAATTATATAAATAAATAATTAGATCAATGCGTTTTGGGATTTTAACATATACAAATATACATTTAACATTTAACAATGAAAAAAGGAAGAAGAGGAAATTGAGCTACATGAGAGTAACATTTCTATATCTCACTGGATTAAGTTAGCATAAACCTAAAGTGAATTCTGATAAGTTAAGATGCATGTGGTAAGCCTCAAAGCAACCACTAAGAAAATTACTCAAAGTAGTGCAGATAAAAAGAAATCATTAAAGGAATTAAAATACTATACTACAAAATATTTAATGCAAAACAAAGCAAGAAAGTAGGAACAGAGAAATAAAAAAGCACACAAGACATATAGGAAAAGTGGAAAGTGGTAAACATAAATTCAATTGTATCAATGATAACAATAAATGTGAATGAATTAATCCAATCAACAGAAAGAGATCATCAGAAAATCTAAAAATAATCAATATCCAACTATACACTGTATAGGAAACATACTTTAGATTCAAAGTTACAAATAGGCTGGAAACAAAAGATTAAAAAATTGTATCATGAAAACAACAATCATAAGAATGTTCGAGTGATCACACTAATTTCAGACAAAATAAACTGTAAGACAAAATAAGTTATTAGAGATAAAGGACATTTTATAAGGATAAAAGGGCCAATCTATCAGGAAGATATAGCAATTATAAATATATGTGCATCTAACAACAGAGCCCCAAAACATATAAAGGAAAAAATGACAAAATTGAAGGTAGAAATAGAAAATTCAACAATAATAGTTGGGGATTTCAGTCCCCTATAGTCAATAATGGATATAAAAACTATATAGAAGAGTAACAAACAGACTTACACAACACTAAAACAGATGACTACCAGACATCTATAGGATCCCATAACAGCAGAGTATTCCTTCTTCGCAAGTGCACAAAGAACATTCTTCAGCAGAGACCCTATGCCAGGCCATAAAACAAAACTCAGTAGGGTTACAGATATTAAAGTCATAAATGTATGATCTCCAACTACAATGAGATGAATTTAGAAATCAATAAATCAATTAAATTTGGAAAATTCAAATAAATGGAAACTAAAACATTCCTAAATAATAAATGGGTAAAAGAAATTACATGGTAAATTAGAAAATACTTTGGAACGAAGAAAAATGACACATAAAACAAAATTTGGGGGATGTAGCTATCAGAGCTTAGAGGGAAATTCATAGCTGTCAAAGCCTATTTTTTTTTAAAAAAGCTCTAAAATCAATAACCTAACCTTTCACCTTAAGACAACGGAAAAAGAACAGCAAACGAAACCTAGAGCAAACAGAAGGAAGGTATAATAACGATTATAGCAAAAATTAATTCCATAGAGAAGAGTGAAAACAGTAGAGAATACCAAGGAAACTAAAGAAACTTCTTTGAAGAAAAACATTTTTTAATGATAAGCTTTTCACTAGACCAACCAAGAGCAAAACAGAAAAGGCTCAAATTACTAAAATCAAGATGAAAATGGGGACATCACTACTGAGATTATAGAAATAAATGGGATCATGAGGGAGTGCAATGAAGGACTGGATGCCAACAAATTACTTGGAAGAAATAAACAAATTCATGATTTAACAATAACAAGTAAGGAGATTGAATAAGTAATTTTAAAATTCCTACAAAGAAGAGCCCAGTCCCAGACCATGGCCTCATTGGTGAATTGTACCAAGCACGTAAAGAATGAATATCAATCCTTTACAAACTTTTCCAAAAAACAGAAGAGGCAGGAACACTTTCCAAGAAATTCCATGAGGTCATTAGAACCCTGATTCAAAACCTGGCAGAGACATCACACAACAAAGAAGGCTACAAATCAATATTCTTGATAAATATAACATAAAAGTTCTCAACAAAATACTAGCAAATCAAACCCAACAACATATAAGAAGCATTATACACCATAACCAAGTGGGATTTATCCCAGAAATGCAAGATTGTTTCAGCATACAAAACCCAACAAATGTAGTACACTGTAAGAAAAGAATAAAAGACAAAATCCACTTTATTATCTCCATAGATGCAGAAAAGTTACTTGACAAAATCTAACACGCTTTCATGATATCATGATTAAAACACTCAGCAAATGAGGATAGAAGGAAACTCCCTCATTTTTTACTATTAAAATCTACAGCTAACATCACACAGCATTAAATGAAAGACTGTTTTTAGGCCAGCCCTGGTGGCCTAGTGGTTAAGTTCAGCTCACTCTACTTCTGTGGCCTGAGTTCAGTTCCCAGGTACAAACCTATACCACTCATCTGTCAGTGGCTCGCATACAAACAGAGGAAGATTGGCAGCTGATGTTAGCTCAGGGGAAATCTTCCTGAGTAAAAAGAAAAAAGACAATGCTTTTCCCATAAGGTCAGGAACATGACAAGCATGCCCAGTCTCACCACTTGTACTGGAGATTGTACTGGAGATTCTAGCTAGAGCAACTAAGCAAGAAAAAGGAGGGGTGGCGGGGAGGCATCTGGATTGGAAGGAAGAAGTAAAATTACATCTATTTGCAGTTGGTATGTTCTTCTATGTATGGAAAATCTTAAGGAACCCACTTAAGAAACTATTAAAACTAGTAAGTTCAACAAGTTTGCAGGGAACAAGATCAATATACAATAATCATTTGTATTTCTATACGCTATTAATGAGTAATCCAAAATGATATTTAAAAACAATTCCATGTACCATAGCATCAAAAATAATAAAATGCTTAGGAATAAATTTAACAAAAGAAGTTGGACACTGAAAACAAATCACTGATGAAAGAAATTAAACATGCAAATAAATGGGAAGTCACCTCATGTTTATAAATTGAGTGGCTTAATATTGTTAAGATGGAAATACTTCCTAAACTGATCTGCAGACTCAACACAATATCTATCAAAGCCCCACTTAGATCTTTTGCAGAAACTGAAAAAATAATCCTAAAAATCATATGGAAACAAGGGCATCTATATTAGCCAAAACAAACGTGAAAAAGAAGGAAAAGTTGATGAGCTCATACTTTCTGATTTCAAAACTTACTACGAAGCCACAGTAATCAAGACAATGAGGAACTGGCATGGGGTAAACATACAAATCAATGGAATAGAATTGCAAGTCCAGAAATGAATCTTCACATTTACGGTCAATTGATTTTTGACAGGGGTGACAATTCAATGTGGCGTGAATAGTCTTTTCATGCAAAGGATATCTACATGCAAAAGATATCTACATGCAAAAGAATGGTGATTAACTCCTTCCTCACATCATACACAACAATTAACTCACAATGGATCACATGCCTAAATGTAGGTGGTAAAAAAAATTGAGTCTGGAAAACTAGGAATAAATCTTTGTTATGTTGTGCAAGGCAAAGTCTTCTTAGGTATGATACCAAAAGAATAAGCACCAAAACAAAAATTAGGTAAACCAGACTCTATTACAATTAAAACTTTGGGGCTTCTAAGAACACCATCAAGAAAGTGAAAAGGTGGCCCACAGACTGAGAGAAAACATTTGCAAATTATGTGGCCGATAAGGACTCAGATCTAGAAATATAAAGAAATAATATAACTGAATAATAAAAAGTCATATATCCCAATTAAAAATGTACGCATTTTAAATAGACACTTGTATAAGCATATAAAGATGGCCAGTTAAGAACAGAAAAGGATGTTCAACACCATTAGCCATTAGGGAAATGCAAATCAAAGCCACAATGAGAAATCATTTCACACCCACAAGAAAGGCTTTAAAAATTCTTTAAAAACAGACAATAGCAAGTGTTGGTGAAAATATGGGGAAATTTGATTCTTCAAATTCATTGGCGGTAGAAATGCAAAGTTGTGCAGCTGTTTTGGAAACTTTCCCAGCAGTTCCTCAAAATGATAAGCATAGAGTTACTATACAGCACTGCAATTCCACTCTTACGTGTATTCCCAAGAAAGACGAAAGCATATGTCCATGCAAAAACTTGTGCCTCGATGTTCAGCATTATTAATAGCAGCCAAAAAGTCAAACAACCCAAACATCCATCAACTAAAGAATAGACATACAAAGTTGGTATGTCTATACAAGGGAATTTTATTTGGCAACATAAGGGAATGAAGTATCAATAAATGCCACAGCATGCATGAACCTTGAAAACATGCATACATATGGTTGCATTTATATGGAATGCCCACAATAGGCAAACTTGCAGAGACAAAAATTAGATTGGCGCAGGGGGAGAGGAAGATTGGTTGGTGATAGCTAAAGGGTTCAGCGTTCCCATTTGAGGTGTTGAAAATGTTCTAAAACTAGATTGTGGTGATTGCACAACTCTGTGAATACACTAAAAACCTTTTAATTATACTTCCTGTAATGGTGAATTAAGTCTTAATAAAGCTTTTAAAATAAAACCTAAGACATTCCTTATTTTGTGGGACATCTTCCTAAAATAAAGGCAATTCCTTCATATCACACACCCACCACTCACTCACGCATGGAGGGTTTTTATATTAATGTCAAATTTATTTTCCGTAAGTTGCAAACTTTTCTGATTTTTTACACTGATGGCCTGCCTGGGGGACCTAATCAACATTCAACTAACAAAGATTACAAAAGCAGAAATGAATGAAATGAAATTCCAGTGTTCCACTTTCTTTGAACATAAAAAAGGTAGCCCATCCTTGGTCAGTCTCCCGACTAGTTACATTGTCAAGACAGAATATTGAGAACAAATGAGGTAAGATAGTAGAAGCAGCAGAATATAATTACTTTAGTTTTCCTGCTTTATGCCTTTATTCATAAATTACAAAATTTCTTTAGCATTTCATTTTTTCTTTTTTTTTCTTTTTTTTTTTGAGGAAGATTAGCCCTGAGCTGACATCTCTGCCAATCCTCCTCTTTTTGCTGAGGAAGACTGGCCCTGAACTAACATCCATGCCCATCTTCCTCTACTTTATATGTGGGACGCCTGCCACAGCATGGCCTTCTGAGCGGTGCCATATCTGCACCCAGGATCTGAACCGGCAAACCCTGGTCCGCCAAAGCTGAACGTGTGAACTTAACCGCTGTACCACCGGGCTGTCCCCTAATTTTTTTTTTAAGATTGGCACCTGAGCTAATTTCTGCTGCCAATCTTCTTTTTTTCTTCTTCTTCTTCTCCCCAAAGCCTCCCCAGTACAAAGTTCTATATTCTAGTTATCAGTGCCTCTGGTTGTGGCATGTGGGATGCTGCCTCAGCGTGACCTGACAAGCTGTACCACGTCTGCACCCAGGATATGAACCAGCGAAACCCTGGCCTCGGAAGCAGAGCACACGAACTAAAGCACTGGCCATGGGGCTGGCCTTGGTTTTTCAACATTTCTATGGGTAGCATATTATAAGGCTAATCTACCATATCTGCAGCAATCTTTCCTGGTTTTCCCCTCCATCTATGACACAGGCCTAAACCAATTTATCATAGGCTTAATTCCTGTTAATCTAATGGCTTCACTCCCTTTGTATCACAACCAGAAAGCTCTTATTTGGAAATCCATCAAATGATTGAATTAAGTCCCTGTTCAACCAAATGCATACATTTTTAAAATTTTTTTAATTTATTTTTATTTTGAGGAAGATTAACCCTGAGCTAATGTCTGCCACCAATCCTCCTCTTTTTTGCTGAAGAAGACTGGCTCTGAGCTAATATTCGTGCTCATCTTCCTCTATATGTGGACACCTGCCACAGCATGGCTTGATAAGCGGTGCTAGGGCTACACCTGGGATGCGAACCAGTGAACCCCGGGCCACTGAAGCAGAATGTGCAAGCTTAACGGCTGGGCCACAAGGCCAGCCCCCCAAATGTATACGTTTTTAAGCGAGTTGCTTAATTCCACCTCCATGACAGGAAAGGAAAATTTTACATAAAGCAAAACTAAAAGTTTGAAAAATTGGCCATAACCAATGAAAGCAGCCAACAAGAGCTTGTTCTTTAATTTCATTAAATTCTTTTCCTGTGTATTCTCTGGAAGCAATTTGGATCTCTTTCACAATCTTGACTCAGGGGAAGACATTCTTCACTTACCATGAACCAAAGAGCTGAAGAAAGTTTCTTTAATTCTTGAGGGTAATTCTCAACCAAGTCTTATTTTCTATTTCGCCATTCCCCACACATTTCATATCCCATTACCCCTGAATATATGTTAAAATTGGGAATAGAATAAATACTCTTCCCATTGTGAGAAATTATTTTTCATCTAATGGTCAATCACCATGCATTTCAAAAGCTCCTAATACACAGAGGAAGTAGAGTTTAAAACAATATTCCCAGTTTCTCTTGCAGTTAGGAATCTGGATATAATTTAGATATTGCCGGTTGGATCACATTCATGAGACTGTAATTCAAATTAACACGGGGTAGAGGCAGGATATAACACATCTGTTTTGTTGGTGTGGATTGTGGTTAGATGGTTGCGGTTCTTAAACTAGTTGTGGTTCCCTGATTCAGTTAGGAGCTTCTAATTTCAGCAGCTTCTGGCTGAAGGAATGGAGGCATGAGGGTAGCAAGATTCGGAGCAGACAGGTCTGTGGAAGCTTCTATTTCTAAACCTACTGAATGTGACAGAAGCAGTGGCAACTCTAGTGGCTTAGTTCTGTGATATGGTTTTGAATGTTCTTCATGGAATTTTCACAGCTTCACTCCTGGGTTCTTTCTTGATATTATGCAAAGTCAAGGGCAGCCATGACGCTAACTGAGATAAATAAAAATTTTTTTTAAAATGATTATAATTACATAAATTTCATAATGTACAGAAATTTCAGAATAATAAAGACAAAATAAACATATACAGTGTCATCAAGTAAAAATATCATCGTTAGAAATTTAGGATATTTCCTCTAGTCTATTCTTTACCCAGAAGTGTCTTTTTAATGGCTATGATGATATTGTAGAAACTATTTTATAAATCACCTTTTTCATAAAACAGTAAGAATTTCTCATGTCAAACTCTTCAAAAATTACATTTAATTGCTGTGTAATATTTTATAAGAAGGACTGCTTCTTTCCACCGACAGTATTTTATACTGTAAGTGGAGCAATTTTCCAAAACACTCACGTCATTTTGAAACACCACTTACTCTTCCCCACGGAGACGGAGCGAATTTCCCAGCCGGTTCCCTCGTTCATTCACATCTTCATCACCTCAGACAAGAGATATGTCTGAGGATCAAGAACTGTTTCAAGTGCTGAGGAGAGAGTAACAAAGAGAACAGAAAACAGTCCTAGCCTCAGGTCGCTGGTATTTGGGGTACAGTTTGGGGGTAATAAAGCAAAAAATATACAAAATAAATATAATATCGTAGTTTAGATGATGTCAAGTGCTAAGGCAAAGAATAAAGCAGGTTAAGAGAACAGGAAATCCCAGGCATTCTGATTTCCGCTGGAGCAGCTGTGTGTGTTTCCCAGCCCTGCAGTACCAGAGCACCTACCATAAACCAGATAGCTGAAAAACAGGAAGTGATTGTCCCACAGTTCTGGAGCCTCAAAGTCTGGAATCAAGGTGTCAGCAGGGCCACATTCCCTCTGAAAGCTGTAAGGGAACCCTTCCTTGCCTCTTCCTAGCTTCTGGTGGTTTGAGGGCCATCCTTAGCTTGCCGCAGCATCACTCCAGTCTCTGCCTTCATTGTCACATGGTGTTCTCTGTGTGTCTCTAGGTTCACATGGTTGTCTCCTTATAAAGACACCAGTCATATTAGATTAAGGACTCATCCTACTCCAGTGTGACCTCAGCTGACCTAATTACATATACAATGACCCTATTTCCAAATCAGGCCACATTCTGAGGACCTGGGGATTAGGATTCAACATACTTTGCTTTTTTTCCAGGAGGACACCATCCAACCCATAAGAGCAGCCAAAAGAGATCTCATGAAGAAAACTGATATTTGAATAATGGCCAGAAAAAATGTGAGAGGATGCGCTATGGGGATATCGTGGAGAAGAATGTTCCAGGCAGAGAAAATAAGAAATGCAAAAGTCCAAAACATTCCTGGTATGTTCAAAAAGCGACAAGATGGGCCAGAATGACAAAAAGAGTGAGAAAGGAGAGTGGTAGGAGATCAGGTCAGAGAGCTAACAGGGGCTCAGATGATCTGCCCTCGGGGCCACGGTAAGAACTTTAACTTCCACCATAAGAAATAGACAGAAAGGCATTGGAGGGTTTTACATAAATCAGCAACATGATCTGACTTAGTTCTAACAGAACCACTACGGTGGGAATGGATTCAAAAGTGCAATAGGGATGAAGGGAACCCCGTTAGGAAGCAATAGCAATATGCCAGGTGAGGGATGAAGGGAACCCCGTTAGGAAGCAATAACAATATGCCAGGTGAGAGATGGCTGTGCATGGACCAGGATACTAGCAGTGGAGGAGGTGGAGGATGGTCAGATTCTGAACAAACGCTGATGGTAAAGGTACAGTAGAAAGGGGTTAATTGATGATGCTAGAGAGAGACATCCTAGAGGCGGTGAGAAGACGGTATTTAACACGTAAGTGGGAGGATTAACCTTTGCTAAGAGCATGGTTGGTGGGTGACTGTCCTTGGCCCATAATTCTCAAGTTGATAAAGGCAGTTTATCAAAGATCCAGACAGCAGGCTTTGGTCTTTCTCTCCTCTTCTCCTGTATTAGTCCACTGGGGCCCCATAACAAAATACCATGGACTGGGTAGCTTAAACAACAGAAATTTGTCTGTCACAGTTCTGGAGGCTGGGAAGTCTAATAACAAGATGCTGGCAAGGTGGGTTTCATTCTGAGGCCTCTCTTGACTTGTAAGTGGCATAACAATGTCACATAACCTCTTCTTTGTGCATGAGGGCAGGGGTGGGGTGGAGCATGGCTCTTGGTCTCTAGAATCTCCTCTTATAAGGACACTAATCACATAGATCAGGGCCCCATCCTTAGGATCTCATTTAACTTTAATTACTTCCCTAGAGGACCTATGTCCAAATACAGCCATACTAGGGGTTAAAGCTTCAACACGGGAATTTGGGAGGGACATAAGCTTTCAGTCCATAACACCTCCCAACCTAGGTTGCTGCTGAGAAATAATGACCTGAATTGGTAGGTCTGCACTTGACACTCAATCTTTCTACGGGGGACAAGCAGTTTCAAATCTAGTCATTTTGGCTGTCATGCAAAGCCAACCTAAGCTTTATCAGTTAAAAGGTGATATTTTGTTTTTAAATATACTGACACTTTTAGGTTATTACTCCCTTAGTTCAGAGCTCTGAAGGGAAGGCAATTGTTGAACCCACTTGAAATTTTTGTGTTTTTTCAAATCTTCATTCATTTATCAAAAAAAGTTTATAAATTTTTTCATCTACATCCTAGACATTTGCTGTTAAATTTAATTCTCACTGTTGTAATTTTGGGTACTATTTTCTTACTGGTTGATGCTTTTTAGTAAGAAAGTTATTATTTATTTTACTTGATCCAAATGCTTTACTGAATTTTCCTTTTGTGTCCATTTTACTCAATAAAGTCAACTTTGTTTTATAAGTGTATTTTAATATACTCTGTAAATAATGATGGTTTTTTCTCCTTATTTCCAAAATTGTCTCTCTCATTTCTATTTCAAGTCTAATTGCATCCTACCAAACATACAGCCAAAAAAGGCTAAAAAATAATTATATTACTGTTAATCATTAAATATCTCTGATTTTATTGAGAATGCCTATAAAATTCCACTGTTAAAAATGATGTTAGCTGTTTATTTGAAGCAAATTGTTTTTACTATGTTAGTTTAAAATCCTGTTCCTGGATTTATTCTTTGATAGAATAGATTGGTTTTCTTAAGAGGAATTGTTTGAATGTTATCAAATGTCTTTTCAGAGTCTCTTGGAAGACCGATTTTAATGTATGTGGTCTACTGATTAAAATATGTAGTATTAATCTATTTGCTGATGTTACATCATCCTTGCATTCCTGGGATTCTCCCAGGTCACATATGATAAAGAGCCAGGATAACAAAGCATAAAGTTCATGTCATCAAGCGTGTATTAAAAGCCACATCCACACTTAGGCGCTTTACTATTTTGAGAAACAGTTTGATGGATACTTTCAATTCCATGAGCAGAAGTACTAACTGTTTCATACATTGGGAATGTAAGCACAAAAATTCGAAAATGTTCTCAGCGGTTACAATGAAAAGACTTGTTATTAAAAAAAAAGGGGATTATATGCTCTTAACACCATTTTTATGCATGATTTTTGACAAACATCTAAGTGTATCTGTTTGCAACAATAAGGGAAATCAAATTATTAAACAGAATGAGTCAAATAAACGATGTGAATAAAATAACTGAATGACTGAATTCTTCCTTTTCCAAAGCTGCTTCAATGTTTATAGAAGAAAATGCATGTGAATATGTCTTTTCAAGAATGAGGTTTTTGGGGCTGACCTCATGCCCAAGTGATTAAGTTCGCAAGCTCCACTTTGGCGGTCCTAGGTTTTGCCAGTTCAGATCCTGGGCGTGGACATTGCACTGCTCATCAAGCCACGCTGAGCCGGCGTCCCACATAGCACAACCAGAGGGACCTACAACTAGAATATACCACCATGTACTGGAGGGCTTTGGGGAGAAGAAGAAGAAAAAAGGAAAGGAAAAGAAAAGGAAAAGAGGAGATTGTCAACAGATGTTAGCTCAGGTGCCAATCTTGAAGAAAAAAAAGAATGAGATTTTTTTATTTCAGTATTCTCTAAGATGCGGAAAGATAAAATTCTCTTGATGTAAATTACAGAGAGACATTGACTAATCTCTGAAATTTTTTCATCTGTGTAATTTACGAAAGCTAAATATAATTCCTAGTTGTGGATATCGAGCAAAAACAATTGATGTTATTGATTCTTTTATTTCATAAGAAATTTGGGCTGTGATTTCTCAGAAAATAATTATCACTTTGAATTATCTAATTCACCTGTATATAACTTCAAAAACCAGAATTTAATAATGCAGGGTGATAAGGGGACATAAATTCTTCAACTAAAGTGTGTCCCAACTCAGCAGGCCCCGAGTAGACCTGTCTCTAACTAAAAAGCCACATACAATGCCAATCTTCACACTTTATTATTTCAAAGATGTTGAATCTACAGAAAAGTTACAATATTAGTAAATGAACGCATACACTATTCAGTTATAAACCGTAAACATTTGGCCACATTTGCTTTATCTCTCTCTCTCTCTTTTTTTTTTTTTTTGGTGATAAACCATTTGACAGAAAGTTGCAGACACCCTAACACTTAAGCCCTACTTCAGCGTACCTATCCTAAGAATAAGACCATGACCTACATTACCACAATACGTTTTCATACCAAGAAAGTCACTATTGATGCAATACTATCCAAAATACTCTATACATTTTAATTTTCTTCAAAGAAGTATTTTATAATCTTTTTATCTTTCCTATCCAAGAATCAATCATTG
Source organism: Equus przewalskii (assembly GCF_037783145.1). NCBI lineage: Eukaryota > Metazoa > Chordata > Mammalia > Perissodactyla > Equidae > Equus > Equus przewalskii. The sequence goes on from NC_091833.1 coordinate 42,987,499, forward strand.
TCTTTGGTGTTCTGTCTTTTTTAAATTATAACAATGCCTTCTCCATCTATATTTTGGAATTCTTCTTTTGTTTGGGTTTTTATGACATTGTGGGGTTTGTCGAGTTTGGGGGTTTGGTTTAGCATCTAGGCCAGTTGTTTGTAGAGTGCTCTACGTTCTGGATTTCTCTGCTTACTTCCTCACGATTAAATTCAGTTTAAGCATTTTGGCACAAATGTTACATGAGTGATTTTCTGTACTCCTTACTGCACCATATGAAGAAGCGTTATCAGTGATTAAGCTGAATTTGATTACTTATTTAAGGCTCTGATCTATAGATAAATCTTCCTCATGAAGTTGTAACTTTTTCTTTGTGTTTAGTAAATCATCTGTTGGATGATACTTTGGCACCCTGCCAGTATTCTATTCCCTGATAATCTTTCACTCTATTTTTTTTTAACTTTCACCGGTCCGCTTCTTCTGGATCAATTATTATAGACAATGCCTATTTTAGTGCAATAAAACACTTTTTAACATCCAGGAACAGCCTATGCGCTGGATTTATAGCTGTCTTCTTTATAGGGCTTCTTTGTACATTGTAATAGTTAATCACAGGGCGACCCACAAATTTATCACATCAATACCATAAACAAATAACAGGAGTTTTGAAGTATTTTGCTAGTTTTTATTTCAAAAAGTTATAAATATTCTTATGGATTTCTCTGAGCAAAGTGAGCTTTGTATAAATGGCTATGACACGCTAATAATGATTTTTTCTCAAACTGTGGCAAGGAAAAGTAAAGATAACAGTGTACTCTTTTTTCTTTTAAAATGCCTCTCCTACCTTGGAGAAGACATTTCCCCTGCCTGTTTCAGTGGCTTTGTCCAGGACATCACTGTTTACATGACTATTTAATTAAACCAGTTATCACAAAGTGATCCCAATTCCTTCATTCCAGTCTTTCCTTTCCTTAGTAATGCTCAGAATTTACACCCACTTGACAATTAAAGCTCCAAAATAGTTACTAAAGCCTTTTACATCTGGCTTTCATTAGTTCATATTAAACGATTCATTGGTTTGATTTTCGCTTCAGTGAGCCCTCTCATAAAATCTGCTTAGACATGATGGTGAGATAGCATGTGAAAGGAAATGAATTAATACGTCAGCAAAAACACTGCCAAGCAGACTATTTTAACACATTTTATTATCTCATGTATGTACTTGTCCCTCATAGGAGAGATATATCAAAATGAGAAGAGTGAGGACTCTAAGCAGTTTTGAGGTGGAAGGGATGGAATGAAGCACAGGTCTGCTTTCATTTACTGAGGCAGGTGCGGAGTCAGCACGTCTCTCTGGAGAGGCAGCGTTCAGTGGACAGTTTCCCAGCATTGCTGGCGTTCCCATTAATGCCCCTGCAATTAAGGTTTTCACAGTATTTAGGATTTGAAGCCATAATTTCAGATGGGTACCTGGGGAGGGGGTGTTATTTTGACTTACAGAAAATACTGATTGAAGACTCAGCTTTCTTGTGGGATAAGAACATGTCTGTATGCACAGCACATGTATGTGTGTGTATATATGTGTGTGGATGTGTTACACAAATGTATAGCCTTTTGTATTTGAAATCATAAACATGAACAATTTAAAAATTCAGTAATTCTAAATAACGTATGTTCTTAAATTTGATCCACAAGAGCGTAGAGAATGTACTCAAAATTCAAAAAAAAAATTAGAGGGGAAAATAGAATGTTTGGATGATCTTCTAACCCTAAGTAAATCACTTTTTATAAATAAAGATAGTTAATTATGAAGATGATTTAAATACTTTTGCTGATGATTGGTTGTGTCTGAGCACATGTCCGCGTAAGATGGAAAGCAGTAAGAACACAGAAACACACGTCCACAAACCAGCATTCTATGAAACGCAGCATTCATCATCCTCTAATAAAAAAAAAATTCATCTTTAGGATTACTAGGTTTTCAAGTCATGAAAAATACACCTAAGCAAATTTCATGTGTCCTAAGAAAGAGATACAGTTTTTTGTAAACTGCAAAAAACTATGAACATTTATCAAAATATAGATACAAGAGGCTGTAGCTTAACTCACCAAAAGTAAATTACTTTCACTTTTTCCAGTCAAGAACACAAGAGTGGTTTTTATGTCTATAAATTGGATTTGGCATAATAGCAAAAATAAGAGATGCAGCTTCATTTTACAGTGCTGTGAAGACGTAGCTGTCTTTCTGTGACCAGATATAAATCTGTGGTCATAAGCACTCGATATTCAAACCAGCCTCTTCATTAGTGAGTGTTAAAAATCTTTAAGACTCTTGATAGAGGCCAGTTTTATCTATTTTTCTTACGCTTTATCCCAGGCTGGTAGATGTTCAATAAATATTTGTTGAATGAACATTTATTGTTTTTCCTCCTGTTATAGATCCTTCTCTGGTTGCTTAAGCATTGAACTAAAGTGTTCATTAGAATTTCCTGGCTACTTTTCACTCTCTAATCTCTCTTCACTAATATTTACATCAACTCCCATGGCTTCCCCCAACCTCTCTTTAGACATGGGTCCAAAAGGTCCATCTCCAACCTTGACTTCTCCCATAAGTTCTAATTCCTCCATTAGTTAGCTGACTCACTTTACCTCCCTGTATTTTGTGGATTTAAAACTTGGTATAACCATAAAGATCCCTGGACTTGCATTCAGAACACTTGGTTTTAAATCATGGCTTTGCTAGGTAGAAACCCTGCACGATAAGTAAATTACATTATCTTTCCGAGTCTCTGAACTTTAGTTTCCTCTTCGGTAAGATGAAGATAAAAAATAACTCCCTAAATTTGTGACAGTAAAATTAAATCTATGTGAGAGGCTTTTTATAAACTCCAGAGCTATGTACAAATACAAGAGTGTTATGGTTGTTATCATTATTTCTTAAGCCAAGGTTGTGCCAATTTTTCCATTGGTTTACAAGATCAGGCTTCTTATTTGACTTCTTACTTGACTGGAAGAAAGAGGAGACTGCAATAGTCTAATTCGTACTCTGAACCTGTTCTCTGTCTAATTCAGCCTGCTGCAGATTAGTGTTCCTAAAGCACAGCTCAGATTATATCACTCCTTTATGAAAAATCCTCCCATGCCTCTCTCTTATCTGTTCCCAAGTCCAAACTCCTTTGCCTTGCATGTGAGACCACAACCTACTTTTCTTATCTTATTCCTTTGGTTGCTTTTCCTATTCATTATGCTCTTGTAAAATGTTGTTCGACAGACGAGTCTTCCAGCTTTCCCTCTTTCAAGACTCTTTGTACATTATCTCTATCACCTTGAATGCCATTCCTCTCAAGGTGTTCAAATTCTGTCTTTCCAGGTCCAATAAACATTGTACGCTAATACTGCTTCTCTGAGAAACAAATTGCAAGATACAATTAGATACGCAAGAGATTTTTTTCTTTTTTTTGCAGGAATTGCCTGTGAAAGGTAAAGATGAAAGAGAACAAGGTAAAAACATACTAGTTTGAAACATGTGAAGGAAAGGTAGAAGGAAGGAGGATCAAGTAGGAAAAGAATCTTATTGCAGTGCAGCTCTGTGAAAGTTTCAGCCAAGCCAATATGAAATCCTCACTTCGAAGTCTCCCATTAAAGGATGTGCACATCTTAAAGAAATAGGCCAGAGTTAGTATTCGCATCATGCTCAGGCATTGGCTGCTTAGATCCAATGGAAAGAGTAGTCTCTGGTGACCCCCAGAGGGTCATCTGCCAGAACTCACAGTCATCTATTCTCCCCTCAGCAGGAGATCCAAGTGGTATATTTTCATGGCCACCAAACATGGTGATATCTGTGACGTTTTCACTCATCCTTCTACTCAAACATCATAGTCCTTGACATCTGAAACTCTCAAGAAACTTACCACTTTCAACCTCAAATTTAGTTACATATGTCATAGCTTTCCTACTAGGTTATGAACCCTTTTAGGAGATAAGCTATTTTTCATTTTTCGTTTTTCCTAAAGCTTTGATTGTGTTTTTGAAATATAGCTGTGGTCTAGGTAGCCATGATGCAGACGATCTGAACTGTGAGAAAAAACACGGGAAATACCATCTTTTGTTTATGTATTGATGTGTAACAAACTACTCTGAAACTCAGTGGATTAAAATAACAGAAATTTATTATTAGTCATGATTCTGTGGGTTGGTGGGTCAGCCATGAATTTCCTCTGCTTCATGCTGAAGGAGTTCAGGACATATCAACCCAAAATATGCTACTTTGGCATATTGATTATTTTGAGCTGAATACATTTGAGATCCAGGAGATGCAGGAAGGGCTCGCCAATCTCTCCCTCATCTAGCTAAAAGAGGCCATGAAATTTCCCATGAGAAAGATGCCCTTCTTGTGTCAGGAAGACAAGAACATCCTAATCATCAGAGACTGGGAATTGATGCTGAAATGCATCTGTACAAACAAACTTATTACAGTAACTCTGATCTTCTACTAGTTTTGCTTCTCCCTGTATGTCTCCCAGTTACCTTCCCACAATTTACTGCTCCTAGCCCAAAACACTTTTTCTTGTCATTTCTTCACAAATTTATTGTTTCTTTGTCTAAAAGGTGTAAAAGCTTTCTGCTCTGGTCACTTCTTTGGTGGAAAATTTTTCCTCCCCTACAATGTGGTCTCAGGTTGGCCCTTGAGCAAAATAAGAGGTCCAAATGGCTTTGTTCACATGGTTGACAGCTGAGACTGTCAGCCAGGGGCCTCAGTTCTCCTTCATGTGGGCCACTCCAGGTGGTTACTTAACCTTCCTCATATATCATGGTATCTGGAATCCAAGAAGAATATTCCAAGAGGACAGATCAATGTCTAGTGTTAATGTTACATTGGCCAAAGATAGTCACATGGCCATGCCCAGAGGGAACTCACAAGGACATGACTATCAGGGGTCATTTGTCACTGGGGAGCCCCAAAGTTCAGCCTCCCACACACCACTAAGATGACAGTGAGAAAGTGGTTCATCAAAATTATATGCCTGAAGTAATTGCAAAGATATTAAAAAAGGATAGATGAAATAGAGATGTAAGATTTCGAAAAATTTTTGAAAGAAGAGACAGGCTATGTGATCTTCAAGGCCACTACTTTTTTTTTATTATATATAACTTTTTTAAATTATATAACCAATTTTTCATGACAGTGACATAAATCTCAGTTAAGAGGGCTTAAACAAACAATGCTTATTTGGGAAATGTCCAGAGTAAAGATAGAGTTTTGTCAAATACCCCTACCACACATGTGCGTGCACACACTCATGTTCACAAACACACAGTTTGTTCTTGGAAAATCTTATACTACAATAATATCATGCACATAATCCCTATGTAGATTGGATATTAATAAAAATTGTAGGAGATAGGAATAATATTTAAAACTCCTGAATACAATGAAAAATAGGAAGAAAAAATATGAGAAATACTAACATAAGCAATTTTAGAGTTTTAGAGCCTTTGTCCCATTTCATTCCCAGGAGTGTTCAATCAAATACAGCAACTATATAGTTAGCCGGATAGAACAGAGAATAGATCAAGATAAACTTTTGTCAAACGATCTTAGTGCTTAAAATAGCAGACTTTCAAGCTGCAGGGCAATTGCCCCGGAGGGATTCTCTGTGCCCTCAGGTGTCTGGAGTTAGTAATGAAAGGCTTTTGGGCTATTTTCTAAATTTAGAAACATGAGACGCACAAGCCAAAGAAGTAAAGCAAATCACCAAAATATTTTGCTTTATCCTGGTGTTATATAAAACCAGTATAATAGCCTTAGTTTTTATTTAATAATCAGAAACTCAATTAGAAATTTGCTGCTGTCTTTGATTACTATGTAACGGGGAAATATTTTTAGCTCTAAGAAGAGAACTGTGTCTACAGGAGCTAGAATAGTGCTTGATTTATAGCAGGCAATCGACAGCATTCGTTTAATAAATGATTCCAAATTAATCTGGTGACTTGGTAGAGAAAATATCTTCAAACACAGGATTCATGTGGGAAAAAATGCAAATGAAGTCTTTGCTGTTGAGAAGATAGGGGATTTTACGTCACCTAGATACCGAAATATCCCGTGCAATAGCACTAGAGATGTGACTGGACATGAATGAAAGATACAGTTAGATGGCAGACCTCCACGGTTCTAAAGGATGACGTTCCCTATAAACTCCCAAACCAAAGACTTAATGTCCACAGCGATAGACTCTACATGTTAATTTGGGTATCGCTGAACAACGAATAGTTGTAATTCTTGTCTGAGACGTAATTTTATGAAACACTTTTGATGTTTGGTGTTTTGGAAGTTGAAGTAGAAGCCTCCCTATACTGCAACTTCGGCATTAACGGTGGCCTGGATTTGCTGTGTCTCCCACCTCATTCTTGCTATGGACACAGAATTGTACCACTCCTGCCTCTACACATGGGAACTGGACCATTAAAGAGTATTTTAGATGTGAGAACATATGTTTCCTTTTCTTCAAGGAGGCCAAATTACTTAAGAACATAATTCCCTGTATTTTAAAATATCCATTTCTAAGGCATTCATAATGTTTTTGAGGCAACAACATTCCATGACAACTTTGAAAGAGAGAGGACACATCCCAGTGGCCTCATAGACTCTAAGGAGCAGCTTGATGACGTGTCAGCAGGTCAGTCGTGGAACTGAGTTGAGAACGCAGCTTGCTGGTCACAGCTCTACACTACCTCTGTTAGTACATGTAGCTCAAACCCCAGATATTTAAAGTACTGAAAAGCATCACATCTGTAATTTTTTTTACTCCTTTTACTTATTTTAGCTAATATATTAATTCAAAATGTATGCATTTGAGGTATTACATCAGACTCTAGTAATAAAACGTAAAAATCAATAGCCAATAAATATTTCCATGTAACAAAAATACATTGTATTAATAAACTCCTAAATTCTAATTTTGAGATAATATAATATACATAATATATACATTTTTCTCAATTAAATTGTGTAGGTAAACAAACCGTAACTGAGATATTTCTTCTGATATCTAATATGATTGTAAAAGATTTAATTGCTTAAATACGTTTTGACGTTATCGTATGTTTACATGAAGGCGTGGAACAGCTCTGCCAGCAGTGTAGCGGTGTATATGTTAAATAATACTATAAAGTTAAAAGCTGTACTTACGTACATTATTGGGAGGCTACTGTCATGTGTAAAATACATTTCAAAATCTGCATAATAATGTATTAGTCTGTATTAAATATATGAGAATATATTACACCTTTTATAACTTTATATGCAATTTTTAAAGATATACAATAATTCTAAAAACATGTAAGTGCTTCATGGATATATTCTTGAAACATCTTCGCAAAAATCAGTGTCAAATGTTTGCAGGATCAGGATAAACTCTTCTGATAAACAAGTCCATTCATTCAACATGTAACATTAACTCTAGGAGAACATGAGCAAACATAATTCATCCTCTCAACAGCAAAAGCCCTGAATAATCCTTGTCATTCTTTTCAAATTGTTAAAGTATTTGAAAGATTAAATATTATAATGGATTATTTTCAAGTTTGTCTTCTTTTCAGTATTAAGACTTTAAATATTATTGGGGAGGAAAACTCACTGAATGAAATTACACCTTATCTGGAAATAACAGTTACAAATTGATAACCAGAGTTTTACTGTTAAGGATAATTATTTTTATGTCAATTAGGATTCTTTAACTTGATTAGGTGTTAGAGTACAGATCGTTTTAAATAAATATGTATACCAAATGGAAAGACGTCATTTGTGACTATTAATATATTCGTGAATTGATTCCAAATCAGTCATTAGAGGCACTGATAACATCATGGAAGGTAAATTTGGTTTGAGCAATGGGACTTCCAGTTCTAGACCAAATAGATCAGACTCCTTTCACCCTATTTCTTCCACTAAGTACCCAAGTAAAGACTCTGGACGTAAAACAACAAATAATGTAGGAAGAGTCTGAAAGGTGAAGAGAAGAAGGCAGATCTTGGGATCTGAGAAATGACACAACAGTGAGTTCTCTGGGTTATCTTTTTGCTTTTCCTATATTCCAGACTGGGGGCTGGAGAAGCTGGCAATCCAGAAATGCCAAAAGACATGGACAAAAATAGGTCCATGAAAGGATTGCTATCATTAGCCAGAGAGTCAGGAAAAGAGTTACCTGGAAGAATAGAAACCTTCTTCAGCCAACACCACAAAAAAAAACATGTTCTCACCCTATCACCATCACCACCTCTCCTTTCTCTCCTTCCCCATCCCTCTCCCCCCTGAGATGTTATCAGAGGCCACGTGGAGAGCCTGGGCGTGCAGCCCTGTCCAGCTTTGGCGAGTGGCATTACACTATCCCAATCATGCTAGTCTCAGTAGAGGCCAAGTGGAAAACTCTGACCACCAGCCTACACTGGCAGGAGGAATTCCCTCCCCTCCCGACTAGAGTGTTGATGGAGGGAGCTAGTGACAGGGATTCTTTGAACCTACATATGAAGGCTTAGGCTGACTCCTGAGTAGCCTACATGAGAAGCTGATCAGATTTAGCACGGCAAAATATTTGGGAGCTGGGCTACTGTTTGGAAACCCCCTGAGGTTTTCAGACTACACTCTGGGTACCTCCCAAACAGAGCAGAGCAGAGTACCACTGCAAAGACTGAAAATGAAATTACTATTGGAACCACAAAAGTAGACTAGAACTTGTATGCTAGACCTAAACCAAAGATCTAGCCTGATAAAAGAAGATTTAAGTAGGATCCAGGGTCTAATAACAGGACATATTTGAAAACCATTTGTCACATCAACAACCGGGAAAATCACAGCTGGAATAAGAAAAGGAAATCAGTAGACACAAACCTCAAGGTAAATCTGTTACCAGAATCATCTGGCTAGGATTTCAATGTGGTCATCTAAGAATACTTCACTGAGCAAATACAAACACTCTTGAAATAAGGGGAAAAAGTAGAAAATTTCAAAAAAAAGGTTAAAAAAATAAGAACCAAATGGAAATTATAGAACGGAAAAACACAAAAACCAAAATAAAAATCTCACTGCATGTGCCCCATAGAAGAATAGAGATGACAGAAGAAAATCAATAAATTTGAAGACCAATCAATAAAAATTACGCATCTGAACAACAGAAAGAAAACAGATTGAAATAAAAAATGAACAGAGCTTCAGGGACACGTAGACAATAAAGAGGATCTAAAACTTATGTCATTAAAGTCCCGGAAGGACAAGAGAAAACGAGTCAGTCTCAAAAAATATTTGAAGTAATAGCTTAAAATTTCCCAAATTCGGCAAGAAGTACAAACCTTCCTATTCAAGAAGATGGATGAATTCCAGAAAGTATAAATCCATAGACATTCACATCAAAATGTATCATAGTCAGACTTCTGAAAACTAAAGACAAAGAAAAAATCTTGAAAACAGCTAGTACAATATGACACATTACCTATAAGGGAACAACAAATCAAGTGGCAGTGGACTTCTCATCTGAAACCATAAAGGCCAGAAGGAATTGGCAATACGTTTTTCAAGTGCTCACAGGAAAGGACTTCGGCCCAGAACAAATTTCCACTTATCTCAAGAATGAAGGAAATAAAGACATTTGAGATGAAGATAACTAAGATAATTTATTGCCAGCAGACCAGACTAAATGAATGCCTAATGGAAGTTCTTCGATTGGAAAGGAAATGATAATAGAGGGAAACTTGGAGCATCAGGGAGGGAGAAAGAACAATAGAATGGGTAAAAATAGGGGTGTTGAGTTTTTGAAATTAAGGGTTTTGAAGACTAAGAATGGCACTGCAATATGCATACCACTAGTCATATGTAACTGTCGCACACCTGACACCTACTCTGAATGGAGATGTGCTATATGTGTAAAATACACCTTGAATTTCAAAGTCATAGCACAAAGAATTTAAAATGTTCTATTGACATTTTTGCTGATTATATGTTGAAATGATAATGTTTTGGATATACTGGATTAAATAAAATTTGTTATTAAAACAAATTATTTTCATCCTTTCTTTTTCCTCTTTTAAGTGTGGCTACTAGAAAATTTAAAATTTTGTATGTGGCTCCTATTTGTGGTTTGCATTGTATTTCTATTGGGCTATGCTAAGCTAAAGGGCTTAACAGTCACATTCCATCATGAAAAACTACTAGAAGATGCCCTTCATTCAGAAGAAATTTGAAACTAGTGGGATGCAGTAAAATGCAAACTTTTGTTTAAAGATATTGGTTTATTTAAATAACTGGGTACAAAATTGTAGGAGAGCATAGTTTTCGGAGAGTGTGATAGGGCACTGTTCACTAAGCATGTAAGTTATCCTAAGTTAGCTATCTTATTCAGGAGAAAGGGTTGCAAACTAAACACAGGCCTTGATAAAAGAAAAAAAAAGCAAGAAAGAAAAGAAAACCTTTGGTAAAGATTTTGTATTAGAAATTTTAGGATGGCCTCCAAAAGAACAACTACAGTCTACAGCTTCAAGCCACTCAAGGAAAAAAGGAGGGGAAATATACAAAGATTTCCCAAACCAAAAGAAGCGAAAGACAAATAGACAAATAGAAAAGACAGGGAAAGGATTGCAAACAGAAATTGTCAGATGGAATGTTAAAAGTAAATATAAATATAAAAGCAACAGAAAAATAAACCCACCCGTTAAAAGATAGAGCATACCTCTCAGGGCAAAAGACCCATAACCACGTGAAAATATTGCAATTTCACTTAATCAAATAAATGCAAATGGACAAATCAATGAAATACCATTTTTACCTGTTAAATTGAAAAAAGTGTGGTCAAGAGTATCAAAAGTGGACTAGCTTAGACACTACTGATGAGAGTATGAACTGTTATACCCTTTTGGAAAGAAAAATCAACAAAAAGATGCTCATTGCTATGTCATATATAGTACCTAAAAATCGGATTTCATATGGATCCTCAACAACGAAAATTGTTAAATAATTGATAGTACATCTATATTATTAAACATTATACAGCCATTGAAGTCACATTTTCAAAGAATATGTTATAAGGTGGAAAGTGCTTAGAATTTAATAATTGAATAAAACATGATACACAACTGAATCCCAAGATTTAAGAAAACCATATATTTAATTAATATATATAAGTATTTGTTTATTTTTTAAAGCTAGTGTTTTCAATGTTAAAATAGAAATATTTTAGTTTCTTCTGAGGACCAAGAAAATAGATGTCCCATTCCAAAATGGAGTGTGAGACCGTCAAGTAGAACTTGCAAAAGGAGGTTGTAGAAAGCCATTTCTTTTCAACCCTCTTGTTCACATCAAGAGGGAAAGTAGATTGGAAGCGTTGGCTAGAGTCTCTGGTGTGCTGGTGTACATGGAGTCCATCTACGACACTCCATGGAGACAGGCTGGTGGGCTTGCACTGATCTTGCCCAGGATTGCCACCCAGAGGGGCAATGGGACTCCAACATGAGAGAGAGTTTATGTGGCTGTGGAACACTGAGAACCAGGGAGAAAAAGGAAGCAAGAGGGAGAGGCCAGTACCTGGTGAAGGGAACTGCAGGTGAAGACTTCCATTAGGCAGAGGGGTCATGCAGAGCAGACTGCGAACCCAAGAAAGAATCCCATGAGGGAAAAGTTAGTTTCAAATATCTCCCTGCCCAAAGAGCACATTCCATCTCTGAACAGTATTAATCAAATAAAAGAGCATCTGACTCCCTTCCTCTCTCCTCCTCTCTCACTCCCCTGGAGGGGTTCAACACTGTGATTGACAAGATGATGAATGAGAGACAAAGACATCAGTCAGAGGAAGAGAAGAGGGCGTCCCTCTCTCGTACTGCAGTTGCCTAGCCTACAGAGGACACGAGCTGGGAAAGGAGGAGTACCAGGTATTTTGAATGAAGTTAAAATGTTGACTATTACAGCAGGCCGAAAATATTAATTACTGTTTGGAGAAGATTTCATGATCTGAAAGTGACTAGATAAGCCTGGGGACTTGCCCTAGATTCCATCCAGGAAAAGAACTAGGACTAGGAGAAGAGTCAGTCAACAGAATAAATGAAAAAAGACAGGAGGAGGGACTGGCCCCGTGGCCGAGTGGTTGGGTTCGCGCGCTCCGCTGCAGGCGGCCCAGTGCTTCGTTGGTTCGAGTCCTGGGCGCGGACGTGGCACTGCTGGTCGGACCACGCTGGGGCAGCGTCCCACATGCCACAGCTAGAGGAACCCACAACGAAGAATACACAACTATGTACCGGGGGGCTTTGGGGAGAAAAAGGAAAAAATAAAATCTTTAAAAAAAAAAAAAGACAGGAGGAGGCAAGAATAAATACGCTTTGTGTTACATCCCACAAGACATGCTTGATCCACATGGCAGCTATACCAGGAAGAAAGAGGAAAGACTAACAGGAAATCTATCCTTATGATCAGTAGTATTGGGGGAGACAGTAATGGAATTACTAGTGACTTTTCTTCTTATTTTCTTTCTTTTTGATTTTTATAAAATCAATACAATGTTTTTTATCCTGTAACCCAATGTGAGTCGCAGTGCATTCTTGCCTGGGCCCACAGATCGTAATGAAATGTCTCTTTTTAGTTAACTACTGAACTTTCTTTCTTATCATTTTTTGCTATTATATTTTTTTGAAAAATTTTAAGTTGCACTAGCAAAGAATGAATGGTTCACAGTGTGTGAAAGAGCTTCATTGTGAGTCTATAGTTCATAAAGTTAGGTCAGGAAACTCAGGGTTACACACTGAGAAGGGGACTCTATCATACAAGCACAGAACCAATGCTGCATAGGCCCTCAGTCATATTTTCTAGCCACACAAAAATTTTATACACACACACATACACAATATTTTGCAAATTCTGTAACCACTTTTTTACTCATAAAACTATTATATATTTTTAGAAACTTACCATAGAAATAAATGTATTTTATAATACAATTTGTTATCTTTCAGTGAACATTTTTCAATAATTTTTTGTATGAGAAACCTTTAATTTGGGGGGTATGCATTCCTGGACAATCAGAATGACTTGATTTAAGACCTTAACTATAATTTTTCTCATTTATAAAAATGCGCAATCTCCTTTATAAGAGTGTTAGGATTTAATTAATCACTTGACTCTCTGGGACTATAAAGTGCTAGATGAGTGTAAAAGTTTTTCAGTTACAGTTTCTTTTGTCACCAGAAATGCAGAGCTGTGAATTAATTTTTACTTAACTCTCATAGATAAAAAATATAAATATATTTTTCTCAAGTAAATAAATATTGAAAGAAAGAACTATTGAAAGAGATGATTTGAAATGTTAGTGTCAATAATCAAGTGGTTTTGGCGATGGTGGGTATGCAATTGAATGTCATAAGGGAAAGGATGCACACAGAATTTCTTTTTATCTTCATCATGGTGTTTTCATGAATCTGATGGGATCTGGTGGTTAAAACAGAAATATTATGACTCACCTAGTAAAAAACAACTGAGAAATCAAATATTATAAGAAGCTGATATGTCTACCCCAATAAAATAAAACAAACAAATATATATGTGTGTATGTGTGTGCATGTAAAGAAAGAGAGAAGGAGAGAAAGACAGGTCTGGAGCATGGTAGACAGAAATCCAAGATGGCCCCCAAGCTTCCTTTCCCCTGGTATAGTCACTCTGTACATGTATTCCTCTTGAGTATAGGCAGGACTTATGAATACGAGGAGACAGTCGCTGCTGTGATTAGGTTGCCTTATATAAGACACTGTTGTAGCAGACTCAAAGGTTCTCCAGCTGAGTGAAGAATTAACTTGTCGTGCAGTGAGAGAGCCAAGTGACTGGGACCTGAGGGCAACCTCTAGGAACTGAGAGTGACTCCTGGATGACAGCACTGTCAGCACAGCTGTGTTTCTTTCTTCAGGCTCTAGGGAGAATCAGTTTCATTATCTTTTCCAGCTTCTAGCAGCCATCCACATTCCTTGGCTAGTGGCCCCTTCCTGAAACTTCAAAGTCAGCAGTTGCGGGTCAAGTCCTTCTCACATCACATCACTCTGCCCTCTTCTTCGAGCTCTGTCTTCCACATTTAAAATTCTTTGTGATTATATTAGATCCAATCAAATAATCCAGAAAAGCTCCTTATCTTAAGGTCATCTGATTTTCAACTTTAATTTCTCTTTGCCGTGTAAGGTAACATAGTCACAAATTCCAGACATTAGGGCATAGATATCCTGGGGAGACCATTATTCTGGTGTCAAATATCTCAACAAAATTGGGTGTTGGAAGGATGAAAGGAAAACAATGCAAATGTTTCAAGTGTATGGGTTTATTCTAAAATCCTAATCACACTGCTAGGATGACTATTTAGAAAATTGTCTAAATTACTGAAACACAATAAAGCTAAACTTTATTCACAGCTTTCTATGTCAATTCTGCTAATTGTACAGTTTTTAATAAGTTAAACTAATATTATAAATAAAAATAATGATAATATACACTTTAATAAAGATGAAATATATTTAAAATCCAACTAGTATTTACTTAATTTTATTATCTTCCAACTCCTTTTGCACCTTAGTAATACAACCAAAAGCCTCTCCTTATGGCTGAGGATAATCAGGAATATTGGCAGGTTCTTGTTTTATTAAAAGCTTCCCTTTTTTCATTGAAAATTGATAAGTGTTACTATAATATATCAAGATTAGCTCTTAGTTGTCTAAATGAAAAACCAATTAAACTATTAATTTGGATTCTTTAAGATAAAATATTTGTGGTAAGAAGAGTAGGATAGTAAAATATATGAATTCACTTTATTATTCTAAACGCATGCCCCCCCTAGAAAAATACAAGCCAATTCTGCCTAAAATTACCACTAATTATATTTATTATTTTGTAAAACTATAAATCCATTCTTTCCAGGGCCTGGTGGGAAATTCCTGTTTAGCCAACGTAATTGAATACATATTCATGGTCTCGTAGAAAACTTGGTTTGTCTGTCTGTCTGCTCAGCAGCTTAACTGTGCTCATAATAAATCATGGACCTAACCTGCTGTAGTTCAAAGAATGTTCCATTATAAATAAACATGTCCATGAAATGAGCAAATAAATCCCTCAGTGAAAACAAATTGTACAATGGGGACTTTTTGCTCTAAACAGGGAAACGTAAGTGTTATGTCAAGGGAAGAAGTACATACAAGAGCTCAACAAATCCCTGTGGTCCTAGCCATGGGCAAACGAGAAACACGCATCAACCTTTGGTAAGACCTACTGTAGATAGACCAACCGTAGGTAAGACCTACGATATTATCAGACAAATGAAACTTACTTCAGATTGCACACTCCAAACTAGGTTGGGGAAGGAAAGAAATGCTATGAGATTCATCATAATTTAAAATATACAAGTACTGTCTTAGAGGAAGACAAATTTGTCCACTAAGCCTGACATGATCATTATAATCGATGCTCTTGCTTGCAATCTCTGATGAATGTAGCATGGCATTTTGTTTGTGTATTTGTTTGGTTGCTTTTTTAATTTATTTTTAATGCTACATTATGCCTTTTTGCTATACAAATGCAGATTTGCAATTTGAAAATACCTTAAGAGACTACATCAAAGGCCCTTTAAATCTACAATCTGGCCAGACTAAACAGTGGTGTAGAGTTATAGTTCTCAGAGCAACTACTGCCACAGCCCCTCCTGTGTTCAACAACTATTGGGTTTTGAGCAATGTATTGAAGACGGTAGGACCAGCAAGCAAATTTCCCAATGCTACTCTCCCTTCAGAGAGGATGGATTTATCAGGGCAGTTAGGGCCAATATTCTCTCAAGATTCTCCTGTGTATAAAAAGGTATGCAGTTCTGTAAATTAAAGATAGTTGGCAAGTCCTAAGTCAGGTGGTACTTTCAAGAGCTCCCAAGAAATTTACTTATCTAGAAATCCAGAGCGTGACTCATTGTCTGTGAGTCTAAAACTTACATAATGGCATGCCAACCGCAGGCAAGTTCTTGCGGTTGAGAGTTCTCAAGAAACTCCTGGGACAAAAAATAAAATAAACTCATATTTTATTTCATCTTACTCATTATGTTCCCATGAGTGGGAGTGGTTTCCCAAAGAATGTTCAATCCCACTTAAGTTAACATGAATTATAGAGTGCCAAAGTTTATTATGTGCATTAAAGGAAAACCATATACCAAAAATTTCCTAGCTTGTGACTATTATACAGAACGGATGTTGATTAAATGCCTGAATTTAAACCAAAATGTACTACATATCTGATCATATATATAAAAATATATATATATTGCTTTAGCATACCTCACAATGACACGTGATTTACATGTGAATCACACATATGACACATTGTGCCACACTACATGTGAACTCTAACTCTCCACCACTGTTTAGTCTGGCCAGACTGTAGATTTAAAGAGCCTTTGATGTAGTGTCATAAGGTACTTTCAAATCCCAAATCTGCATCTTTAAGCATGTGGTTAAAAATGCTTAACCACAAAATCCCTAAAATCATAAAATATCAACAATATTACATAAAATATGCTCAATGTTTGCTGTGGACTGAATGGTGTCCTCTCAAAACTCATATGTTGAAGCTGTATCCCCTCAAGGTGATTGTATGTGGAGATAGGGACTAGAATGCAGGTGATTGAGATGAAATGAGGTCAAAAGAGTGGAGGCCCTGATACAATGGGATTAGTGTCCTTATATGAAGAGACACCAGAGAGCTCACTCTGCGGGGGTGTGTGTGTGTGTGTGTGCGTGTGTGTGTGCGTGTGTGTGTGCGTGTGCGTGCATTCCAAGGAAAGATCAAGCGAGGACTCAGCGACAAGGCAGCTGTCTGCAAGCTGGGGAGAGAGCTCTCACCAGAAACTGAATTCAGCTGGATGTTGATCTAAGCGATCCAACCTCCAGAAATAAGAGAAATAAATTTCTGCTGTTTAAGCCACTCAGTCCGTGGTATTTTGTTATGGCACCTGGAGCCGAGTGATACAATGTTGCAACTCATTACTTGGCTTTTGAGACTGAACATATATATATATATATATATATATATATCATATTTCAAATTTTGCTTTATTGTAATTTTTCTTTATTGACTAAGTCATGTTTAATTCTATTTTGGACATTACTTTCATATCACCACTTTATGGGCTTTTTCCTACCTTTTTCTTGGGATTTCTCATTTTGTGTTATATCACTGCTCTTTTATTGACTATACTCTAGCTCATTTTCTCAAAGCAGTCCTACAGCTTTTGCCAATAATGTCAAATACTTCCAGAGAAAATTCTTACAAAATCCCTTTGACTCAGCTGAAATCGTCTTCAGTGTTCTCAGAAATTTTGTCAGATCCACAAACTGTTTCCTTCTGTTATCCCTGTGATTTCCCTAGTGCCTAATAGGCACAGTAGATCTTGCATGATATTCACCACCTCAATGAAGCAATAAAGGAGTGTGCTTCTTCAGCTTTGTCTTGCTGTCTAGGCAGGGATGGGCTCAGCCTACCTGACTCGGACCGCGCACTCGCCTTGCCCGTGTTGCTCATCCCTTTGAGGCCTCAAAACTTGGTGGCAAAGGTAGGATCAACTAGCTCGAGTTTCCAAAAGCAGCAAACGTCAAATTTCTTGCAGTAGCATCCAGTGTTGGTAACACAAGCCCTAGATGGGCAACAACATGCTGTGGTGTTTTTGAGCATTGTTCTAAACTAGAGTCTCCAAGCCTAATTCTTTGACCCACTCAAAGATTCCGTGAGCTACTTACAATCCTTCAGTAAATCATATTTCTGCTTGAGCCCAGCCCATTGGTTTTGGCTGTTTTCAGTGAAGACCTTGATTGATGTTGCGCTTTTACCTAGGCAGACGAGTCACCCCTTTCCAGATACCAAACAGGATCAGTGATCCAACAAAGGGTGAGCGCCACAGTTTAAAGGAAAACAACGATCTTGAGAAAACTGCGGTTCAAATTTTCTTCCAATTAAATTGAGTTTTAAAATTTTGAATGTAAAACATTTAAGAAAGCCGCTCGTAGAATATAATGTCAGGCTATAGCAAAAAGATTAATAGTGGAATATCTTCTTTATTTTTACCAAATGTCTCTATTTTTTTAATCTTGTAACACATTCAAAATGTGAATGAGTTCATTTTATGTTCACATTCTTATTCATCGTGCAACTCCTGCCTATGCTGTAAAATGAATGCTTTGTCTTAGATTTCAACCCGAGTAAAATGCAGTCTTGTGTATAGTGGGAGCACAAAATACCAACATACTTGAAGTTTTATAATATAAATTAAGAGAAGTCAAGTGCATTTTTGATCTTTACATTTTTAGTCATTTACAAAGGAGCTTGAGTCAAATGACAACACCCTTCTCTAAGGAGCTACAGGGACTTGGCAGGCATTATCTAATTCATGGCCTCACTAATCTTGGTGTGATATTACCATCCTCATTTTAACACTGGTGTAACTGAAGGACAGAAAAATTAAACATTAGTCCAAAGTCACACACACACACACACACACATACCCCAGAAATCCTGCCTACTTCTCTTAAATCCAAGCTCATGAGGAAGAAAAGAACAAATAAAAAATGAATCCTTTCTTCAACACCATCTTCAGTTAGTATGAGTGTACATAGTAGGAGGAATGAAAATTGTCTGCTTCTGAAAATCTGAATTTTTATTCTGTTAAAATTTCACCTTGCCGTCTGAATTAGGAGACTACTCACAATACATCTGTCTTGCAGTTAATTTAAAGTTTCTTGAGGTAACACACTGTTAGTGGCTTTACTCATCATCTTGTCCGGTAATTTCTCCTCTATCTATCCGTGCCCTATTATATATATATATATATATATATATATATATATATATATATGTATGTATCTGTCCTCTATCTATAGTGCTCTATTGCACTATATAAGAATGAAAATAAGAAAAGAAAACACATGTTTGTTTGTTTGTTTGGCTTTTTTTTTTTTTTTAAGATCCTGATGCTTCAATTAACAGTTGAAGCAAACTCAGAAAATTCAGCAGACAATTTTAGGAGGGTCTTATGTGTGATTGAAGGGGTTGAACTACAAGAAGAAAAGTGAAAAAAAAGAGAGAGGGAATGTTTAAGGCTAAGATTTCCTCTGACAGTTTTCAAGACACTCAGAACTCAAAAGGGAGTTCTGAATAAGGAGGACAAGACGTTGTAGCCATTTTAGTTTGAACCTCAAGAAAGAGCAAAGAGAGCCCCCTTGTTCCTGGAGATAGGCTGGAGTTCCTCAGTGTCTGCTAACTGAGACAGACAGGCAAACTCTTACAGCAGAGGGAAGCAGAAACAAAAGACTAGGAAGAAAACCCCATGCCCCAGGGTTTGAGAATCATGGGCAGTAGTATGGCGGTGGGAAGTGTGGAGAAGGGAGGGCCACAACATTAGATCACACGCCCAAGAAATTTCATAAGCAGAAATCAAAATTAGTCATCATGCCATTAATGAGAAATCTTTGCAGTAAGTGGAGTTCATTGGTTTCTGTTCTCTCTCTCTCTCTCTCTGTCATCAATCTTCATGAAATTCTACAACTTTTTCACTACAACAAAACAAATATAGGTGTGAATTGAGTTTCACAATTTCACATAGCCAAGTTTCAGAATATTAGTATTTCTTTTCTTCTTTGGAGATGGTCAATAGATAATCCTGGGGTAATGGATTAGGGTGAGGTTGAAAGAACAGAATTGTGATATGCAGATGACCCCAGGACTTCAGGAAATGGTGTGAATATGCTCCTGCTAGGAAAGTAAAGACGGTCCTGTCAACTAAAGTACTTAAAGACCCTTCTAACATGTGGCTGTCTATCTTCTGATGCCGTTACCTTTCCTAACCATCTTAAATAACCCCTGGTTCCTCTGAATAACCACAGAAGGATCTCATTTATCACTTCCTAATCCAAACCATAATTCATATTTTCAGTGCTGTATCCTCTTCCTAGATTCATCTTCTTGGGCAAAAGACTTCTCTCCTAGAGGCTATCCCATTTAGCGATCACTCTCACATCACATACGACTCTCCCTAATCAATTATATCAAGAATGGAGAAGCCACTCATCGCTAGGTTCTTTATGCCTCTGCTCATGATTGCAAGTGACATCTTTATGCCTGTTCTAAGGCTTTGCAAGTCGACGTCAATCAGCACTTGTTCTTTGAAAGGCTTTGTAGCCATTTTGACATGGCATAATTTGGCAACCTTTACCCAAAGAATCATCTTTGTCATTAGAAAGAGGTATAAGCATACCAGCCTCTTAAACCTACAGAAATACATCTTTATGTGAAGTCAGTTCTCTGCTTTTTACCACATTTTCTGTTCACTCTTTTTTTCCACATAGATGCCTAGATTTCTCCACACAAACAAAATGAATCCAGTCAGCTCACCTCAAACGTTCCTCAGTCTACTCTCATTAAATATGGGCAATGTGTGGCTTCTTTGCATGGGATGATAAAGGTACGTGTAAGTACTTCATGTCCAACCCTAAAGTGAGACTGTGGGGCTATATAGGAAAAAAGGAGCATAGCTTTCACATCCTATAAACATTGTTTCAATCTTTGAGACAATTTATACAAAGTATCTTTCCTATATTTTTTAGATTTAAAGTTTATTTTTGTTATTATTATCAATGATACATGTTTCAGAGTTTATCATTTTCTTATGTGACACTCTAAAAAGGCAAGGTTCCCAGAGCCCAGTGTCTCATTAAAAGTATAGCAGTCACAGGGGCCAGCCCAGTGGCGCAGCGATTAAGTTCACACATTCCACTTCAGTGGTTCCAGTTCATTGGTTCAAATCCCAGGCACAGACCTACATACTGCTTGTCAGGCCATGCTGTGGCAGGCGTCCCACATAAAAAGTAGAGGAAGATGGGCACGGATGTTAGCTCAGGGCCAGTCTTCCTCAGCAGAAAAGAGGGGGATTGGTGGCAGATGTTAGCTCCGGACTAATCTTCCTCAAAAAAAAGAAAGTATAGCAGTCATATAATAATACAAATTATTTATATATATGTATATAATACATACATATATAAATGAATATATGTATATACTTATGGATATAAATGCATATATAAATATATACAAATATATATGGAAATGGTATTCGTATGTATATATGTGTACATAATGTGTATAAACATATATTCAGAATTTGATCATTACTAATAAACTCAGGTATAGAAAACTTGGAAATTAAATAATTTTTAACTGATTAGACTTCTTCAATATAGTCACTGATTTTATAAATAATACCTAGAGATGGTGTACATTTTTAATGATATATCAATAGAATCACATTTCTTTACTCAAGAAAGTTCATGAGAAAATATGTATACAAAACGTGTTGTCAGAAAATATACAAACAAACATGTATTTCCTTATAGTTTTAAAATGTCTTATATTGGTCCCAGACAAAATGGCAGAGGCTTCAGAGTCATTTTTAAATCCCCCCAAATCCTCCTATAAAAACAGAGCCATTGAGGGGCTGGCCCCGTGGCCGAGTGGTTAAGTTCGCGTGCTCCGCTGCAGGCGGCCCAGTGTTTCGTCGGTTCGAATCCTGGGCGCGGACATGGCACTGCTCGTCAGACCAAGCTGAGGCAGCGTCCCACATGCCACAACTAGAGGAACCCACAACGAAGAATACACAACTATGTACTGGGGGGCTTTGGGGAGAAAAAGGAAAAAGTAAAATCTTTAAAAAAAAAAAAAAAAAACAGAGCCATTGAAATAAGTAGACTAAAACTAACACAAAAAAAAACCGTAAGCAAAGGAAATAAAAATTAGGTTGGAAATGAATGAAATAGAGAATAGAGAAACAATAGAGAAAAATCAAAAAACCAAAAATTAGGTAATCAAAAAGATCAACAAAATTGACTGACCTAACTATACTGACAAAGAAAAAGAAGAAGATTCAAATTTTAAACATTAGGAATAAAAGAGGAGACATCACAATTAACTTTACAGAAGTAAAAGGATTGTAAGGAATTCTATGTACAGTTGTATGCCAACAAGTTAGATAACATAGATAAAAAGGATACATTCCTAGAAAGATACAAACTACTATAATTGCCTCAAAAAGAAATAGGAAATATGGTTAGACCTATATCAAGTAAAGAGAATGAATTAATAATCAAAAACCTTTCCACTTCCAAGAAAATCTGAGGTCCAGGTAGTTTCACTGGCTAATTTTACCACACATTTATAGAATTGTGACCAATTCTTCACAAACTCTTTCAAAAATAGATAAGGATGACTGCTTTCCTATTTGTTCTATGAGGCCAATATTTCCACGATCGATACCAAAACAAGACATCACAATGAAAAAAGACTACAGACCAATATCCTTTATAAATACAGTCAGAAAACTCCTCAACAAAATACTAGAAAACCAAATCCAGAAACATCAAAAAGGATTATACAACATTACCAAGAGGGATTTATCCCAGCAATGCAAGGTTGCTTTAACACTTAAAAATCCATCAACATAAAACACCATATTAATAAAAAAAACTTAAAAAACTACATGATCATCTCAACAGACACAGGATACATATTTGACAAAATCTCACACTCATTCATTGTAAAAAACACTCAACAAACTAGAAATAGAATGGAAGTTTCTTATTCTGATAAAGGGATCTATGAAAATCCCAGGGCTAACATCACATTTAACTGGACTGATTGCTAATAGGTTTCTTTCGGAGATGATGAAAATGTTCTAACACTGACCATGGTGTTGGTTGAAAAACTCTGTGAATATGCTAAAACCCATTAAATTGTTCACTTTGGATGGATAAATTGTATGGTATGTGAAATAAAGCTATTAAAAAGAAAAAACCCACAGGCATGGTTTTAAAACTTCTACAGTGTGATCAGTGGCAGAGTATCCCCTAAATGACAAAATATAAAGGTGGGGCCAAAGTGCAAATGCCAAAAGACCCATGTGGTGGCAGCAACCGTGCAAGAGAACCGAAAGAGAAAGCAAAGAGACTTCCAATGGCCCAGAGAGTGAGGGACTTCATGAAATGATCTGTCAACAAGTTCTCATTCCCAAATACAGAGGCTCCAATCAGTACGCAAAGTTCAGTGGGCCAGTTGAGAACTTCAGCAGAGACCAATAACCGTGAGACCATTCAGGCTCCAGTTACCAGCTGAATAAAGGAGACATTGGAAAATGTGGTCAGCACATGGCAACCTGAATCCCATAAATTCTAGAAACCAAACAACTGTAGCTGGCTTAAAGAACTCAGTCTATCCTGAAAAGAAAACACCAGAAAGAGAAACTTAACTGATTAGGAAGGAGACACTGGGGCAAAGGAAAAAGAAGTTCCAGGTAAAAGAGGGAGAGAAGCAGATGACACAGATCTCAGAGGACACAGTCTATATTATTGAACATCTAGTGCTAACAACAGAGGGAGAGAGGACTAGCCATGTGAAGCTGGAGAACATATCTTTCCCTTACCAAGAGAACAGAAAAACCAATCATTGTGCCAGCAATTTACCTGTTAGCCTTCAGTTTCAAATCCACCCTTCTATGCTCTGCTCTGTGATGCTGGAGCTGGGCCTCTGCAAACTATATGCCAAATGACATGCCTTTAGGTTCCATCAATATTAGGAGGACTAAAGGGGACTTGAAGGCAGAGGAAGGGAGAATGAATTTATTCTTTTCCTCTTTTCACACTATTCCTGATAGAAATGTCCCAGCCAGGACATTTCACCAGAGAGACAGCAATTGGTTCCAGCCTCCAACTGCCTTGAGCATTCCCAGAACTGCTCCATTGTCCCCACTCACTGTTATCCTCAGCAGTTGGGCAGTTCTATAAGAGGTTCCGAGTTATAGCTACATGACGCTTTCCCTTAAGTGTCTATGTGATGATAACCCCAACTTCTTCCCTGTGTTTCACCAGGTCTAACATGTGGTAGCTTACTTCCACAGTTAACATCATGTTACCACAGTGTTCCCTGTTTGCTCATTCAGACTTTCAACACTGTGTAATCAATTCATGTATTAAATTCCCTCTGTCGAAATATTTGAGTTGGTTACTCTATTCCTGCACAGAACCCTAACTGAGAAGATTCTTGGGTTGGTTGACAATGCTTTTGAGTGCAGGCTAGACTCTATGCCAGTGTGAAATAAGATCTTAGCAATCCAGAATCATCGTGGTAAGTTAAATTGTAAGCATTTGTCTGTAACAAAGTACCTATTGAAGTAAAACCTTTGACAGATCAAATGTTTGTTGCACTTTACAAATTGTGATATGATCACTTTAAGAGCTGTGAGGAGGGATGGATCTTTCTTATTGAGTTGGAGAGCTTTTCAAAAAGAAGACGACAAGACTGGCGCTTTAAACTCTCTTTGTGTGATCATGGTGGTGGTGGTAGTGCTGACAGCGTTTCACTGATCGTGTTTTTCTGGTGGTGCTGATAGTGCTATATGTGTTTTGTAGAATAAAACCAATGAGTAATTATACTGGAGTCATTGGGAATGAATTTTCAACATTGGTTGACATGAGATGCAGATACGAGATCAATGAGGTTATTTATACAATTCTAACTCAATTGGTCCTGATTTTGAATTAAAAGAGTCTGAATGAACTTATTAAAAATTATATATCCATTGTTAGCTCTTCCACTGAGAAGGTCTAGAAACTATGATGAACTTAGTTGCATCAGGCCACTAGCGCTCAAATTATAGTCTCTAAATATCACTTCCCATACAAAGGAACCAGGGGCTCCTTGAATAAATGTCTGACTCCAATTCTAGGGAAGAAAATGTACAAGATGAGTCTGGAACGTTTTGTCAACCAGAAAGCAAAAGAAGCCATCAGAGACTACTGGGGTCTAATCAAAAGGACTCAGTAGCCAACATGAAGCATCTCCCCCTACCAATGAATTAAAATACATAAAATATGATTAAACCCATGGATCATTAATGTTCCTTAAAAAAATAAGAAACAACATAGAAGATAAAAGAGAAATAAGAGTAGAAAAGAACACTCATTCTTCTCCTTTGGAAGATGCAAGGTCGCCAATTCATTATTTTGAAAACCGGTTAATACAGAAACAAATTAAACATTTATCCATCTTTTCCTATACCCACTGTATCCCAGGGTAACAAGATATGTCTTGAGTAGTGTCTCTATATAACTATGTCCTGGCTAACAAGTGAAAGAAAATACAATTAGAGTATTACCATTTTGCCGTCCTTAACTAATGGACTGATAACTAACAGATTTGGAAAGAGAAGCATCAGCACTTCTTAATGGAAACACACAAAACTAACTCTGAAGCATTTTTGCAAGGAAATCTAAGCTAAATGTGATCAGACCCATAGATCTAACTTCCATGTTTCAGGAAATACAAGAGTCAGAGGAATATATGATTCCATAACGAAATTCAAACTGCCATAAACCCAAACAAATGACTGTTTCTTCAAATATAAATTGCAAGAAAAGAAAGAAAAAGGGTTAACTTTTTAAAAATGAAAGTCACAAAAGAGATATCTACCAATTACAATGTGTGAAATTTGGCCCTTGATTTGAACATTTTAATGAGACAGCTGGAAATATTTGAACGTGGACTGTGGAATTCATCAATATTAAGAAGTAATTCTTATTTTTCTAGTGTGGTAGTGGTATTACTGTTTTTCAAAGACTTTATCTTTTAGGTATATGTACTGAATATTTATAGATAAAATAATATGATGACCAGGATTTGCTTCAAAATGAAATCTAGGAAGGTGAGTGTGGATACAGAGGAAACGAAATTGGCCTTGAGTTGATAATTGTTGCGTCTTGGTTAACAGGCACAGAGCACTGAATTATGTTCTTTTATTGACACATATATTCTATTTATATATTTGGAGTTTACTCAAAATATAAATCTATACATTTTAGATTTTTTCTATAAGGCCATTAAAGGTATAACTTTTAATACTGATAGTTATATTATCTTGTCTTATATAGTGACACATTAGCATATATTTTCTCTCCAGCAACTCCTGTGGTTAAAGTATCTTCCACTTGATATGTTTTTTTTTTTTCATGGCACTTCAGACACTAACAACCTTCCAGATTAGCACATGGCTTTATGCCCAGGCTTCAAGACATGAGGCTGGAGCTAACAATAAAAGTAATGACTAAGCACTGTCTATTATTTGCCTTCGGTTAGATGCTCAAAGGATTTTGAATTCGACAATTAACCAAATTATACTTGGCTGCAGATAGCGTCTCAGCTTGATAGCCTATTGACTTCGATAGTCATAAGAGACGTGGATTGTAGAGAGGAGAATTGACATGGATTGTAGAGAAGTAAGGATAAAGCAACAGAATTAGTGCCTTAGAATTAGTGCCTCATTGTCTTTGTATCTCCAGTTCTTTGCATAGTGCCTGGCACACAGCAAGTGATGAATAAATTTTGATTTATCATTGAAGGAAGGAAGGAAGAGATAGAGGGAAAGAGGGAAAGAGAAAGAGAGAGAGGGAGAATGGAAAGAAGCTGTACCATTAATCTATTGCGACCATAATGCTGTATAAAAAGAACCACAAAACCTCAATGGCATATAACAATAAGCTTTCAACGCCCAAGTGTCTGGGTTGCTTTCTAGTTGGATCTGCTGAACTTTACTACACTTGCTTTATTGGCATTGGGCTTACCTAGGCAGGTCTCAGAATGGACAACTGGAATAAACTGACTCTACTACATATCTCTTTTACCCCAGCAGGCTCTAGACCAGGTGTGGTGATGGCAGCAATGCAAGAGAGGGCAATCCACTTAGCTCAAGCACTTTTCCAGCATCTGCTTGGTTGCGTTTGCTACATCCTACTGACCCAAACAAGCCACGTGGCCAATCCCAGACCACTGAAAACTTAGATGACAAAGACCATGGATACATGAAGCAGGGAAGAACCGAGGCCATGTTTTGTGATGCACCACAAAAGAGATGAAGATATTAAATACATGACAGGGCAAATTGGAGCTCTGAATGTTGCTTGTTTTCTTTTACTTTTTCCAATCCTTAAACAAAGACAACTGGAATTGTGGCTCCAATTAACTCAATTAACTTTTGACTTTGATTTTGATATTCAGTTGGAGCTCTTATATCATTCCTTTATTAATTAAACTATTTATTGAGCTCAGTCTTTTTGCAAACATCTGTATAAAGCATTGTCCTTTGCACATGGCAACTACTTGGTAAATATTCATTAAAATAGCAATTTTGGTGACAGTCTCCCTAGCACCAGTCTTTATTTGACTCTATAATCCCATATCCAAGAGATGTTTTAGGTGAAACAAAGGTTAACCTACTTCTCCACTCTTGATGTTTCCTTGCCTGTGGAGGGAGTCACGATCAGCTAATACTCCTGCCCGCTCTATCCATATTCTAACTCCATCTCAGGTGGAGTGATTTTTCTAACTAGTAAGCATAGGGGGAGAAACTGGGCACTTGTAATTCCATCTCTCTGTTTCTCTTTCTCATAGGAGAACAAACTCACATCAAAGATATTTTTGCTCTTCTCTGTTCCTCTGGGAAGTTTCTGTCATTATGGAAAGAATCTCACCTAATTTGAAGTTAAATACTAAGAAGCCCATTTGACTTCAGATACCATCCAAGTCCTCCAATATTCATTATATCAACAAACAAGGTATTCTGGTTTTCCTCTGCCTGACTCTGGTTCAGAATTTGTGCGTAGAAAATGAATACTATTTATGGCTCTCTGCCTCCATACACTGCCAGCAAGTCATATTACTCTGTAGCGGTATGCTATGTGTGTGATTAGAGGGCTGGTGGCCATGTGGGTTTGATGTAATCTAATGGAAAATATGTCGCCCACACCACATAATCTGCAGCCTCATCAAAAGTTTTTCCAGGATGGCAAAGCACACACTTTGCCAAACATTTGACTGAAAATGAAAAATATAATTAATTATCTGATCTATAACACACTTGATATCCAGAACTTGAAAAGATTAAAATGACTACCTTTCATGTGTTTCTTACAATGTCAAACTTTGTCTGCAGAGCTTAATTCAAAGTCACTTTTGGACTGAAAATTTCAATAACCTCCAGTTCTGATAATGTTTCTTTTTATTTCCCAAATGATCTACTAACTTTAGTTTTCTATAATGTATCTTTTACAAGTATTTTCCCAAACCTGTTTCATAATATATAAGAAAAAAATCAAAGATGACTAGCAAATAAAGATGCTGGATATAAAAATTTAAAGTGACATCCGCCCTGCCCCATGCTTGAAAATAGAGTATTAATTTCTGTGATTCAGTATGATTTACACTTGTTTGCTAACAACTTATATTAATGCTTATTTTTAATCATCAAAAAAGTATTTCCTGGTATGTAATATAAGGATTTGTCTAAGGGTAACAAAATTGTCATAACTGGGTTCAAAGATTACATATTTGGTTCCATCCAAAATGATGGGTACCCACAAAGTGAATTCAACCTTATGAGGTGTGCTGTGCTTCTTCATGACCTATGCACCTTCCAGTGGTGGGCAAGGGCATAAGAAAGATAACGTCTACCACAGGTTACGCTTCACAAACTATCTCCATAGAAATAGAGTTCATTTTCTTTCCTGGTCAGAAAGTGTTTAGATAGGGTTCACTTCTTATTTGAAATTTAAATAAAATTTTTCTCCTGAATGGGAGGATTTTGTTAGTCATGCACGTGTTGTCTTTTTTTCTGATATGACCTCTATTTTCAAATGAATGACTTGTTCCTCTTCAAAAGCTGATGGATTCTGTGAGGGGGATAAAAGCTACAACAGCTTTGAAAGACAACTATTTGCCTTCAGTGATTATTTCAATATTTTTTGATGCAAAAGCTAAGATGCATCAAAAACAATTTTTCGGGTTTTGTTTGTGTCAGGTTCACCATTCTGGAAATGTACTAGGCATAGGAATTTAATGGGAGAATTATGACTTTTCACACAATCCTAAACATGGCTCTTAATGTGAGAGTGTGAGATTAAAAGTAACCTTGTTTTGCCCACATTATACTATATAGTGGATCTTTATAGTTGTGCTACTGGATGAGTAGTAAACAAATATGTACAGTACTTATATCGTATTCTTTTCATATTGCCTCTTTTATAATATGAAATTAATTGACATCTTTGATTAACCCAATTTCAGCATTTAAGGAAGCATAACTAATTTTACCCTATCTAAAAATGGTTTCAAAGGTCCAATGCAAGATGCAAAGAGCTGTTACATAGGTACTAGAGATGCCATTCATTGTCATCAAAATAAAACCTCATGTAGCACAAGGAAATAGATTCACTCATTTCGTAAAACAACACTCTTTCACGCTGCCCAGGGAGGCTTGAAGTTAACAAAAATAACTCTGAATTTATTGTTAATATTTATTTTTGTTCATAGAAAATTATATTTACAGAGAAAAGATTTAACATTTTAATCAGTGTTGTTCTTAAGATTGTTTTCATTTTCAATTCCTAGTGACTATTGTGTTCAGATTTTTTTTATAGCTCAGATAATTCAAAAGATAAGCATAGGGGTCAGCCCCGTGGCCGAGTGGTTAAGTTCACATGTTATACTGTGGCGGCCCAGGGTTTCACTGGTTCGGATCCTGGACACAGACATGGTACTGCACATCAGGCCACAGTGAGGTGGCATCCCACAGCTAGAAAGACCCTCAACTAAAATATACAACTAGGTACTGGGGGGATTTGGGGAGAAAAAGCAGAAAAAAAAGAAGATTGGCAAGAGTTGTTAGCTCTGGTGTCAATCTTTAAAAACAAGATAAGCATAAATTTTAAAAGTGTAGCCAAGGTTTACCATAAAAAGTTATAGAACTGTTCATGTCCAATGGGTAAAACTGTAAAACAAGAATCACTTCTTCAAAAATAATTTATTGTTCTTTTATTTAATCATTGAACACATATTAAGTGCCAACTCATTGTATGCTGGCTATTGCATTGTCTTTGAGAAACAAAAAAAATAAATGTATGAGCATATTTAACCTTTGTTTTTATTTTAGGACACAGGTGTCAGTACTCTTATAATCTCAGTTTTATGGATGAACACACTGAAGTTTAGCAACATGAAGTTATTTTCCCAGACTACACCACTGGAAAGTGGCAGAGAATGAGTCTGGACTCACATTTTCGGCATTATGTCCTAGATACTTCTTTTTCACTGGATGTTTCATTTGCTTATCTCCTCCACTTGACTGTAATCTCCTTGAATTTTGTCATTGTGCTTATACATTTTTCTCCTCTTGCAAATGCCTTATGGCAACGCATTGTCTGACACTAAATGTGGTACTCACAATAATGCTTGGGCAGCCTCAATTAAAAAGTCATTTTCCCAATGGGCCATTCCTGACCACCTTATTTAAAATTACACCTCCACCCCACCGGGGTTTCCCTAAGTTTCAACCCTGCTTATTCTCCTCATTCTACATATATGACCATTCAATACATGTGTGTATATATATGTATATATATATATTTTAGTGAGGAAGATTTGTCCTGACCTAATATCTCAACACATGTATATTCTACTTGTTTGTTATTGTCTTTCTTTCTTCAATAGAACCTAAGCTCTAGGAAGTAAAGTGTTTTTGACTGTTTTGTTCACTTTCATATCTGCTGAGACATAATAGTGCTGGAACATACCAGACATTTACTAAGTATTTGCTGAATGAATTAATAGAGTGCAGAATAGACATCACAGAAAAGCAAGCTTGGAAGGTGATGCAAAAATCCAGATGTTTAGTTTCACAAATAAAGTGGTGGCAGTGAAAAGCGGAGAGTTAGTAATGAATCTAAGAGACACTTAATTGGAAAAAGAAGGTAGGTCTCGCTTACCAAATAGATAAATATCAGGCACTTCTCTTTTAAACGTGACTTCAAATTGATTCCTTGGACCTTAGAACTGGGAAAGTTTAGATTCCAAAGTCATCTCATTTATCCCTTCAATGTACAGAAGAAGAGACGAAGGCTCTGCTTGGTTAAGTAACATACACAAGGTACACCAGTCCCAGAATTCTCCCACATAACATGGTTTTGTGGTAGACAGCAGCAAATAGATTTATAATATATTACAGTAAATTTTTAATTGCTTTTTTTTTTTTTTGCTGGGGAAGATTAGCCCTGAGCTAAATCTGTACCAATCCTCCTCTATTTTTTGTGTGTGGGACACTGCCACAGCACAACTGCTGAATGTAGCAGGGCTGCAGCGAGGATCCAAACCTGCGAACCTGGGCCACCGAAGTGGAGCACATGGAACTTCAACCACTCGGCCACAGGGCTGGGCCCTCACTGTAATTTTTTTAAAAGGTAAAATTTAAGGAGAAGCCTCGGTTAATTTTTGTGTGCACCAAAATCGGTTGTGAACTAATGGCTTCTCCCAGTTAAGTCTTCTATGGTACCAGCCAAATCCAAATATCAATATGTTGAATATAGAATGGCAAAGTCTCGCCTTGAAGAACATTCTTACTGGGTAATGAGAAAATAAAATTCTAAGTTATGAAATGCAGGAAAATCCCACATAAGGAGTTTGACGAGATTACGCCTTTTGTACTTGCACTACATCTATTAAATGTTAAAGACTGATCTTTAGAGCTAACTGAGTACAAAGGCTTTTCTAATCCTTAAAAATGTTATAATAGAAAAAAATCTCATTTTGGCGTGATTGTAAATGAAATAAAAAGGTCATTTAAGAGTACAAATTTAAAACATAATATAGTAGAAACTCTAGCATTTAAAAAATTTCATCTTGTCTATAAAATTCAAGTTGAAGGAGTGGTTGTAACACCATGCTCTTTCAATTCTCAGAGTTGTTACACTTTAAATAAAAAGCCATGATGACAATAAATAAGTCTCCACAAAATATTTGAAGATAAAATTAAAGGATACATTTAATTTCTACATCCATGTCTTAAAGAAATAACCAACAACCGACAATGAAATGGTGCTGTTAACCAGACAGCATTCGCTGCATTTTGCTTAATTTTGCAAAACCCTGGGCAAATTATTAACATGAGTCCAAGAGAGGTGACCAAACTGAGTCTAGAGAGATTGACTGCAAAACCAATTAAAGGAAGAAGATTCGTGGAAGTGCTAAGATCTTGTTTTTCACCCGGAATTCTGTTGCTTTACAGAATTTGTTTCTCCATCAAAATAGCACAGGAAAAATAAGGCTTGGAATTTGATCAATTACTCACTACTTACATATTTTTCCCCAAACTCTTCACACTGCCACCATACCCCCATGCTCATTCCCCACAAAGGAAAAAACACTGACTTTGACTGATGTCTATGCCTTGGGATGGTTAGAGAACCCACAACCATCCCAGAGCCAGTGGGTGTCACTCTATTCTAGGGCTTTTCAAATTGGCATAGGTACTATTTTCTGCTGTTAAATGAAGAGCCCAGGTTGTCAGGTAAGTGTTTATTTATGTTTGTCTAACCACCGTAGTTCAGCCTGTAACATCACCTGAACCTGAAGATTAATGGTGGTCTGACCCCTCATGACAGGTGTAAGACCTTTGGGCTTCTGCTCTATCTACACTGCTTTGGGGACTGTGGCCCCAGAAGCAGCTACTGTGGCCTCACTCCTGATCTGACCCCAGCTCCCAACCTGGTTTTTACCTAGCTCACATTCATTCTACAATCACTCTTCAAGCTTGCAATATTGTCTTCCTATCCTTTTTCTTGGTTGATGACCTCAGTTCTTATTTTACTGAGAAAATAGGAGCAAGCCAAAGAATTTCCACCCACTCTTACCGCCACAGTTCATAGTCTAGCTATGTTTCTCCTTTTATCATGGAGGCTTGCTCCATGAGCCTAACAAAGGCCAATCCCCACAATCTCTGTGTACCGTGCATTGAGAGACACTGTTCTAGCCGTTGTACCCTTTCTCTTCTGCTTTTTTAATATTTCCTTCGCTACTCATTCCTATCAGCATCCAAATGTACTAAAATATCTCTCTTTAGAAATGTTTCCCAGGGCTGGCCCAGTGGCATACTGGTTAAGTTCATGCACTCTGCTTTGGTGGCCTGGGGTTCACAAGTTCGGATCCCTACACACTTACACACAGCTCATCACGCCATGCTGTGGAGGCATCCCACATACAAAATAGAGGAAGATTGGCACAGATGTTAGCTCAGTGACAATCTTTCTCATCAAAAAAAAAATTTCCCTTGAAGATATATGCCATCCAGTTGTGAGCCTATTTCTCTTATATTCCTTTATCATAAAATTCCTTTAAAGAGTAATTTACTCAAGAAAATAATTGGCTCCATACTCTTTTCTCTTATTCTCTGTTAAAGCCACACCATCTTCCCACCTCTCCACCAACGGTTACTGATGGCTAGCCACTACGTCGCTAAATCCAATGTTCATTCTACTCCATGTCAACAGAACTCGACAGAATTGATCCTACCTCTCCTGACATATTCCCTTCACTTGGTTTCTGACTCTCACATCCCTCTGAATTCTCCACTTTACTGGCTGCTCCTCCCCAGCTTCCCTTGCTTGTTCCTTTACAGCTCTACAGCGGCAACCCAGAGCTCAGTTCTCAGAAGTTTACTCTTCTCTAAAGGCACTGACTCCCTGGGGGACCTCATTCCATTTCACGCCTTTAAATACAAACTACAAAATGACAGCCCCCAAATATGTACAGCCCAGGCTTCTCTGATGTGTATACATCTCTGTCTTTCACATCTCCACTTGGTTGTCCAATAGGTATCTCAAAATCAACAAATCCCAAACCAAACCTCCAATTTACCCCACCAAACCTGCTTCTTCCACATTTTTCTCCATCTCAGCAAATATCAACTTCATCATTCCATTTGTTCTTTGGAACAAAAAGTCTTTGGAGTCATCTTTGATCCTCTCTTTTTCTCATACCTTGCATCCAATTCATCAAAAAGCATATAGGTTATCACATCAAAATATAGTACGTTCTTCAAACAACAGTTCCTTACTGGCCCTGCCGCTACCTCCCTGGTCCTGACCTTCATTTCTGGGATTATTGAAATGCACTTCAAGATAAAATCACAAGGTTTATCCTTGCCTCCCATCAAGTCTATTCTCCACAGAGAAAAGTCCCAGCAATCCTTTAAATGTCAAAGACAGATCATTTCAATCCTTTGCTAAACCCCCTAGTTGCTTCCTATCTCATTCAGAATAAAAGGCAAGAATGTCCTCTACATCTGGTTCACTCCTGCCTCCCTGACCTCGCCTTCTCTGCTCTCCCTCCTTCTTCTGCTCAGCTGCACTGACCTCCTTGCTTGAAGAGCAAGCTGGCCACCTTAGTGTCTTGGCTTTTGCAGTTCCTCTGCATGAAATGCTCTCGTCACAATATTAACTCTCACACTTCCTTTCTCTGCCTGCTCTCCTGTCATCTCATCAGCCAGGCTTTTCTTAAACTCTCCATGTGAAATAGCAACATTACCTCTTTGACTCTTCCTATCTCCCTTATTCTATTTTATTGAATCCCATGTCACTTACCACCACCTGACATACGCCCATCTCCCACACTAAAAGGATTGGTCAAGGTGGGATGGTTATTTTTTCACTGTTCCGTCCCTAGTACCTAGAACAGTGCCTGGTAAACAGTGGACATTCAATGAATGTTTGTTGAATGGATGAAAGTCACCGCTCTTTGCAGTCAAAAAGACATTTCTATACTTTCTAAATGCAATCAACTCTTTTTTCAGGTATTTTAATCAAAACAACAGAAAACTCAGTGGAGGTCTACACAGCTTTATATTTCTGATGGATGTGCCCTGGCAAATTGGCTCCTTTAGTTTTATAGTCCCCTTGGCTTCCCGCCTCAGCCCACCCTTCTCATCTTTGCCAGCATGAATTTAGAAACTTATCTCAGTGCTGTCTATTTTATTAATGAGCTTCTATAAGCTCCATAGTAAATTGCTGCAGATAATTGCCACCAGGACCTAAGGTACAGAGAACTGAGGTCACAAGCACTGTACCATCAAGTCCAAAGGAGGCTTCCAACTTTCTGCTCTGATTAGAAGAGCAGATAGAGTACGTTGTAGGTTTTGCTTACTACTTAAAGTGGTAAGTGAAACTTGGCCCCCAGCTAAGGAAGTCACGTTGAAAAGATTAAATTCCTGGTATAGAAGTCAAGGTCAGTAAAGCTACTTTCTCCCATAATTACGGAAGTAGCCTTCTTTGGAGGTTCGCTGGCCTTATCAGTGCAGCCTTTTGGCTGATAGCAAGTTGATCTGTGGGTGTTGGCACCACTGGAGCTGGTTGGATGCATTTCAAAGCAGGGTTCAGCAATCCTTTCCTGCACAGGGCCAGACAGTAATATTTTAGGCTTTATTGGACACATACTGTCTCTATCCCATACTCCTTTTTCAAAACAAGACTTTAAAAAATGTAAAAATCATTCTTTTTTTTTCTGACTTTCTCCCCAAATCCCCCCAATACATAGTTGTGTATTTTTAGTTGTGGGTCCTTCTAGTTGTGGCACGTGGGATGCCGCCTCAACGTAGCCTGACGAGCAGTGCCATGTCTATGCCCAGGATATGAACCAGCGAAACCCTGGGCTGCTGAAGCAGAGCATGCGAACTTAACCACTCAGCCACGGGGCCGACCCAAAACCACTCTTAACTCCAGAACTGTAGAAAAACAGGCTACATGCTGGATCTGACCCCCCGCGCATAATATTCTGACCTCTGCTTTAGAGTTTAGCATCCTTTTGTAACAAGAGAAATGGATCATGTGTAAGAGTCCCAGGATATGGTAGAGGAAAGCCCTATAGAGATGGGGCATTTAATAAGGGAAGCAACAATTAACAAGCAACTGAGGAATGTCTTAGCCAATTAGCAATCAGTAGCAGACAAGGCAGTGGAGATCGTAAGCGTAGACCATAGTAAGTTATATGAGATGTTATTTCAAGCGGTCTTACAACAGGCAGGGGATAAAGATCTAGGCAGGTGGAGTAAGGATATGGTGTAATATAGATCTTAAATCAGGAACATGGAGAAAACCTGAGACTGGTATTAAAGGCCTGAATCTTATGCCCCTCGTGGAGAGCATGGTGCACACAGGTTGCCTGCTGGAAGAGCCCAGATGAAGTGGTTTACCAGGTATGTAGCTCCCATTTATTGTGCTCGTGTTTTTATTGAATTCCTAGTGTATGCCAGACACTCTCCAAGGCACTGTGGGTGTAGCAGTAAATGAACAGACAAGGTCCTTAGAGTCACTCAGCTTGCAATCAAGGCAGGAAATGGAGACAGTAAACAAGATCAATAAGAAAACAAGATAATTTCAAATAGTGGTAAGTTCTTAGTGCTAAGCAAGCACATACGGAGGTGGTCATTAGGACAATGAGCCAAAGTGAAAGGAACAGTCAAGCCTTTCTTCAGTTACTGCAACAGTGAAAGCAAGAGGAAAGAGGAGGACCAGCTCGCCTGTCCCATTTTTCTCCCACAGAACAGCACAAGGTGAGGGTCAGATGGATGAAGTGCAG
Source organism: Equus przewalskii (assembly GCF_037783145.1). Lineage (NCBI taxonomy): Eukaryota > Metazoa > Chordata > Mammalia > Perissodactyla > Equidae > Equus > Equus przewalskii. The sequence goes on from NC_091833.1 coordinate 43,024,007, forward strand.
ATTGGGGAATCATCTCACTGAAGAGGAGCCCCATACAAAAGGCTCCTCTCTCTTTATAGATGCTTGGCCTGGGAGAAGGGCCGAAGGGCGAGGAGGAGACGGTGCTGAGTATAGTACATGTGCCTAGGCCAAGGTTTCCAGCAAGGAGGTTTCTGAGTGGAGGAGCCCAGGTTAGGAAGGCAGATATGGGTGTGAGAATTATGCGCATGAAGGCCTGTGGGGAAGGAGGAGCTGAGGCCTGACTGCAACTCCCTCCAGAAAACTGCGATGCACTGGCTGCGGTGTACGGAGGGCGTGCCAGCCCCACGAGGCCTGGCAGGCAAAGCCTGGTTGGACCTGGAGTGCACCTCCCACTTAGGAGGAAGTTGTTTATATATAAACATAATGGGGAAGCCCTCACTGAGGAGGTGAACAGTCAAGGTGGCATCCAAACGACAAGCGGGAGGCTGCCACATGAAGAGCTGTGGGACTGGCACTCTAGCAACAAAACAGCAATTGTAAAATAATACAGCAAGGAGCTTGAGAGATTCAAGGAAAAGAGGGAAGGCCAGGGTGTCCAGAGCACTGTGAGCCAGGAGAGGCTGTTCTGAGATGAGACATCTCATCTCTCGAGCTCCCGCTGTGTTCCAGGCATGTTTTCTGGAGCTAGAGAGACTGTGTGAAAGAAAGCACAGCCTCTGCCACCACCGCACACACATTCAAACTCAGGCAAGTTACTAGAGTTGAAAAGAGAAGGCAATAAGAACAAACACTGAGTGAGCTCCGCATTCTCAGTCACTGTGCCAGGGGTGTTATAATATTAAGTCCTCAAAACAACTTTGTGAACTTTGTGAATATGTCCTTTTACCTATAAAACAAATAAGCCTCAGAGAGGTAAAGAAAACTGTCAAGTACAACCACTTAGCACTTGAAACCACAGCCCATGTTCTTGCTTCCATACCATGGTGATTGGAAGTTTGGAGACGGGTCATTATCAACTAGGGCGCAAAGCCAGAGGAGCCCCAAGAACTAGGATGCTGTTAAGCTTGTGCATCCTTTGTCAGGACTCATTATCTACCTTTGTCTAAGGAGCGGTTTATTTTGAGAGTCTTGTATGACGCTGAGCATATAGCTATAGCATAAGTAGCTGATACTACAAAGGCTAGAAGCTGCTGAGATAAGTCAGTAAGCAGATCGTGATCCCAGTGACCCTTATGACACCCCACAAACAGCCTGGGCCTTTGCTTCTGGATACCCTGGGCCATATGCCTCACATTGCATCGTGACTCAGTTTTAGGTCAACATGGCTTCAGAAACACTGTTCTAGCTGGCATCTTGAACAGAAACACAGTCCTTTTAGAGAAATTGATGGCTGATTGAAAGAAAGCAGCGGTAGGACATGAGAGAATCAGCAAGAGCCTGAGACTGAAAAGCTCAACGTTCTTAGCCTGACTCAGGAATTAATTTCTGTCTTCCTCAGCGATTTATTTCATCTTCTCTTCAATTTTGGTTCTAAGAATACTAATGCGTTAAGTCATAGCAAAAAGAAATATTTTTATCTTTGAAATGGGATAATATATACCTTTGTTAAAGAATCTGAGTGGGACAAAGGTAAAGTGTGTTGCGTAAGTACAGAGGAGTCTGATTATACAGTAATCAGAGGCTTTTTATGGTCTGAATACTTTTCCTCAATGCTTAGAACATTTCCCCAAGGCTCAGGTAGAAGGGTCCTATTATCAGCTGCGGTTGTTACAGTGTTTCTTCACTTGCATCCCATCTTCCAGGTCCACACAGAAAATGATGACCATGCTACAGCAGCAGCGCAGTGTTGTTATAGGCTGTCATTGTAACCAGGGCATTCTAATACAGCAGCGCCATGCGACTAGAGTGGAGACCTCAGGTTAATGTCTACTGTCTTTCACTTTCAATTTAAACAGTAGATTAAAGATGATTTGCTCTCTTTGAACATGACAGAGACCTTTTGAGATGAAATGTCTTTAAGCCAATTTGGTTGCTAGAGCTGTTGGGCCCGAATCCCTGAGGGTGAACATTCTGGTGACTGCAGAGAAACACCGCTCAAGTTCTTAGAAATGACTGCTTTTCAGCTGCAGCGATGACAGACAGGAATACCAAAACAAGACTCAGCGTCAGCTCCTGCCTTTTCCAACTCCTCTAGTCAAATCAAGAGAAGATTCTTCTTAGCTAAAGAGATTAGAGCTTCTCTCCATTCACTGTCTATTTTTCCCTTGTAGCGATTGGCGCGTCAGTGAGTCCTTTTTCTTTTCTGAATATGTGCTACACGTCCTCATCCACCACAGTTTTTAAAGGCTGCGTCAGACAACTCGTAGTTTGTTTTCGATTCAATGCCATGCTACCACAGGCTGTCAAGCATTTCTGATGCAAGCTTAGGCAATTAACCTCTCTTTTGTACTGTGTTTTTCCCAATTCTTTCAGTGGGGTGAACCAATATAAATGCTTAAAAAAAAAAAAGCAAGATGCCATGAAATAAATGCATTTTGTGCTAGAAAACTATAGGAAAAAGTTCATTATTCCAGCCATTCATATGCAGACTGATTTTTTCCTACTGTTACAGAGCTTTGCACATGCTAAGTGCTCAAAAAATGATTACTTTTTGCTTTATTTCATTTGTTTTTAAGGAACATAAATGAATGGTGCATTTTTATCAAATTTTCTCTCTGGGTTAATTTTAATAAATCGGAACACACACATTTGCTGGAAAGATCTGTGAGGTTTTAGTTACTATAAGCATCATCCACTCAGTGACTAAGTCACTTACATTCCATAATCTGAAATCCTTTAGGAGTCTCAAGTCTCAGGACATGCTTACTATAGAGCAACCTTCAAAGAAAAATCTTGACAGTATTTAAAACAGCAAAAAAGAGAACACAACTTTGAAGAAAATACTCAAAGAATTACAGTGAAGGGGTAGAAAAGCTAAATCCACATAATATCTAAGACTAAGATAATCTTTTCTAATATTTTCCAACTTGCTCAGTGAGAAATGAGAGAGTTCAGCAGAACTTGATTACAAAAGATTCAGTAAGGGAAAAAAAAGGAAAATTGTGTCATGTATTTGCATTCTATCTTAATTTCCTTCTTTAGTAAGTTTAATATATTGTTACCTGAATCATAAACATGCCAGAACAAAGTAAGTTTTATAACTGCTTTTATTTTTTAATTTTTAAAGATAAATTATTTTAAAGAATCATATGTGAATTAAGAGCTCATATTAGAGGAAACCTAGACTAAGAAAAATGGGTAATGGCTTAAAATAACTTCCTATTTATTTTAAAGCAATAGATGACATTATTTCTCTTAATTCAATCATACCGTCAAGCAGATATATGTACATCCTTTGCTCCTCCTGCTTCTAGTTCCAAAAGCATTAACTTTGTATCACATGCAAGCCAGGATGTTTTGTAGCATGCTTTGCAGCTGGAGAGGGTACACAGGGTTACTTCTTGACCACCTCTGCTGGGCCTGCTCCTCCTACTGGCTTTTGGTTGTATCACAGTAAAGTAAATCGCACTGTGACCTTTTTCATCCAGATTCCTTGTGATCAGAAAACTAGCTAGGTATGAGTAACAACCTCTGAAGCTCAAAATTCCACACTTAACTTCAACTTGATCTCAAAGAGCTTTTTATTTGAAAAGAAGCTGACATACTATTACAATATTACAACACAGAGTATTATATATTACAATACTTAAAGGTAAAAAAAAGATCTCTAAATTATCTTTGCTATGACTCTCTCCTCATTCATCCTTTCTCCCCCTCCCTCCCTCACCCTCCCAGCCCTCTTGATGACTGAATTCCTGAAGGATGCAGAAGGCACATGCAGCTGGGCCTAAGAAAGTTGTATGCATATATGGGTTGTGTGTGTTAAACTATTTACTCTGGTGTGTAGGAGGAAGCGAGAGATTTTGTTACCCGATAAAGAGCAAGGATAACACAGGAATGGGAATTGAGAATAATAAACGTTAAGAGCCTTAACAGCTGACATTTAAAATGTTTACAAACCACAAAATTTCCCTTAACATAAGCAGTGTTATTATAAAGCAGTAAGACACAACACAAAGAGACACACACAAATAATCTCTGAGCCTTTCCTGCATCAGAACAAATGGTACCAGATGACCGCTAAGATTCTCCCAGGATGACTCTGCCTTAGTCTCAGTTTACGTGCAGTGTGGATTGGTAGAGTTCAGAAAAAGCATAAAGCATGAGACCTTTTCTTATTAAATTGCAACTAATTTCTTCCATAGAACATTGTGTTCCAGTGTTCCCTAATGGTGCAGTCAACCCCTATAAAGGATCTATTTATATTAAAAGATTAAGCTCTAATAACGTGTTTAAATTTTCTTCTTAGTTCTCAAAAAAGTACATGAATTCACTGCAGACGCCTTGATTTTTCTAATCATGTTTGCTAATCTGCAAAATTCAGTAATTTGCAATGGATCTTCCAGTCATTAGTGTCAATTAGGGAGGCTCTCCCTTGTACCAGATGGTACTGAGGGAACAGAGCAAGAAAGTGGGAAGAAAATGTGTTTTCTAAAACCCTCCTACATGCCACTTCAAACAAAAACTGTGTAATTTTTTAAGAAAAAATATAGTAAGAGTTGAGAACATAATGCCTTGTACTTACAGAGCATCTTAAACCCAGGAAATCCACAAAAAAGAATTCGCTAATGACACACTTATGAGCTGGGTATGGAGAGTCCATATGGCACTGATTTCTCTTTGCATGTAGAACAGAAATGGTAGTCCATGTAGGCAGGGTCTTTTTTTTTTTTTTTTTTTTTTTGCTCTTCCTTGTGCTTATTTTTAAAATCTCCATTATTTGTAAATAAAAAAATAGCAAATCCCACTTATTCCATGCTGTCACTTTAGGGTTTGGTTCCTAGAACAGGAAGAAAAATTTTGAAATTCTCTCATCCTTTCAAAGGCCTAATATTTCATTAACTGTGAGCTCCCCATGAATGGGAGCCAAGTATTATATGTCATTACAAGATCTACTTTAGTTATGACCTCATTACAGACTCTCACCAAGTAAATGATGAATAAATGACTAAGTCAATGAATGAATAACCAAACAAAACAATATGGTCTAGCCTTATCCATAAATTACTCTTTCTGACCATCCCAGTCACAATGCTTCTGCATCCCTTCATGACTCCCTGTCTCGGGTTAGGTTCCTTCTAAGAGAAGACCTAAAGATAATGATTCGAGAAAATAGTTTGTTTGGGAAGTGATCCCAGGAAGCATAAGTACTGGGTGAGGGAGTGAGATAGGGAAGGAAGCTCCAACAGAGTGTGCCATTGAGCAGATTATCACAATGTGATGCACAGTTGGGGCTCAGTCTTGTTGGAAATTTCTGGGAGACTCTTTAAAGTAAACTGCATAGCCATCCCATCCAAAGAGCAAGGACGCTGGGGTATTTATCCTTCATCTGCTGTCCAGCATTGGTTAAGGTCTACTCCTGGAAGTGTTAGCACAGGCACTTCCAGCTTGCCCCACAAACAGCTGAGAAAGACAGGAGTCACGGGTGCTTAGAGTGAGAGTCCGTTAGTGGATAGAGTGAGTGCTGAGGAGACAGGGGAGAGGCATCCGTAGTAAGTGTACCTCCTCTTTTTCAACAGACTTTGCAGTCTTTTTCCACAACTCTACAAAAAATGGCACACAAATACAAAGTATAAAATGGCATAGACCTAAATTGTGACAATCCAAACCAGTTACAATTTTCCTGTCATTTTGAGACAAACTACCTACACAGATACAAATATGCATGCAGGTAGATGCAGCATCCTTTTTGTGTTAATAAGCAAATAACTTAAATTCACAGCTTTTTAATTTGCTTTACATTAAGACCAACTGAATCAAGGCCCATATGTGATTATCAAGATATCAAAATAGATTTTAAATTTTTTTTTAAAAAAGCCATTTACTTTTGCCATCGGTCCTGTTAAAATCTGTGGAGTCTATGTGGAAAAACTGACATCTCACCACAACTCTTGCCGGAAGATTACATTCATGGACTCATCCAATACCGGTAACATTTTCCTAACCTTTTTTAATTACACCACTCCAGATGTCCCCAGCCAATTTTTGGACTCATCATCCTAAAAGACATCAATAAAAATATTTAATTAGTATTCAAAAGTGAGAAATTAACTCCAAACAACTGACTTCAGGACTTTCTGTCCTCATCAAAGTTGTTTACTAGAATAGCATCTGTAATAACTTGATTTTCTCCCAGAATTATCCCACATATCTTCATACTTTACCTTCCTATTGAGAAAGTTTAGAGCTCTCAGCATGAAATGATTTATGTGCTGTGGTTTGAAGGAGGAATACGAACCAAGTAGGAGTTTTTGGATGGCAGAAACACCCGGTGAAGGTTTCCTAGTATGCTACTAGACTTAGAGTCCACAGGTCCATATGGCCCCAACAATCTGTGTCTCTGCCCACATAGGAGCTCCTGATGCGCTTCAGAATGTAGTCGAACGTTCCCCCCAAAACATGCATATTTAGGGCATTTGTCAAAGTCCAAATAGTAAGAACAACCACAGAAGGGCTTCTTAGTGTAGCTACTGATGGATAGAATCGCTTTTTTCAGTTACAAAGGCTGCTGCTGAATCTTAGATCTGACCGGAATCCATGTCACTACTTTAAAACTCACTCCGTTTGCTAATTGTCATCCAGGTTATTCTATGAACACTCCTTTTCAAGATTTTCTAATCTCCACTGTCTAGTCAAGGTAAATTTTGTGATTCCCTTTTTTCAATTTTCTCTCTCGCTCTATTCTAAGTTGAAAAATACATTTTAGAGATTAGAAAAGACTAAAGCTTAGAAAGGTTAATCAGATTTTCCTAGGACACACAGCTAGTTAGTGGTGGAGTCAGGATGCTCACACATGACTGACAACCAGAGTCTGACCACTGTCACCAGGCAGCTCTGGTTCCTGTGTCAGGTTTGCAGCAGCAACATGACAGTGCCCAACAGAGATGAAGGAGGAGATTTTTGGTATAAATAATAAGAAATTAAGGGGAACTCATTAACAACTGGGAAGAAAGGAAAAATCACAGGAGAAAAATCATACAGAAATGAGAAAAGAGCCAGGGAGTTGTGATAAAATTTTACATGTAAATGGCAATATCTTTGCCTCAATCTTATTAAAGCATTTCATATGTGTAAATTATCCAACATTCATACAGCAATATTTGTTAGTACCTACTCTATTCCAGGCACTTTTCTAGGTACTGCAGATACTGAAACAAAGCCCTAGATTTCCCAGGTTATCCCTTGTAGTGGGGCAGAGGAACAACAGGGAAAGAAACAAATGGCTGGCTAAGATGACACCAAGGAGTGAAGGGTGGGTCATGGCCAGGGAAGAACGAACTGCTGAATTACGCAAAACTATCAAATTAGTTATTTAATTTATTTAACTATTGAATTAAAACTACTCAGTTAATGAATCTCATTCATTATTCTAATTCCAGTTCTAATTTAAGCATCAGTTTAAGCATCTAGTTTAAGCATCTAGTTCATTGCTGAATTAATGAACTTGATGCTATTTCAGATAGGTAGGCTTCACTGAAGAAATAACCTTTGGGTATCACTTTGTTATTATTGTTACTTCAAACATTGTTTCTGGGAGGCAGAACGGAAGAAAATATTCTCATTTTCCTAAAAGGAATTAAAGTCCTAGATCAGTGAAATGACTTGCTTACTCTGAGATTATAAAAACCGGAATGAAAGAAAGTTCAGAGATTCACTTCTCTGTTAATAATAATTGTGTGTGTGCATGTTTGTTTGTCAGATCTATTATCTTATTTGCCCCTATTAGCTAGACAGGGCTTATACCTTCATCCCAATTTTTTTTAACTGATGAGCAAACTGAAGAAAAGAATTACTAAGAAACTTACCCCAGAGTCAGAGAGGAAAGAGTCTGAGTCCAAGTAGAATTCAGTCCTCACAGCTTTGTTCCTGCGTTCTTACCACACACTCCAGTATCTTCCAGTGGAGCAACAGGCTTCTAGTGAATATCGACTCAACCTTTCTCCTATAGTAACCTAAAGTAGCAGATATATTTCAGCCAGGCTCATCCACTCACTCACTCAGCCATCTTAAAAAGAGCAGTGCTATATTTCAAAGGAATATATGAACACATTTCTTCTAGTTTGTCATGATCATCATTCATGAATGTTTATTGATTTTTCCAGAGTCTTAGGTGTTTAGAAATCACAGATCCTTGTAAGAATCTGATGAAGGCTATGAACACTCCCCCAATAACAGTATAAAACTTCAGGATGTTCATTGGCACTTTGAAGCATTGTCTTGAACCTACTTGAGCCAATGGACCTCGAAGTGAAGAATTTTTAATAAGAAATGGACCCACACTTCCCATAAAAGCAAATAAATTAGCCAGCTGTCCTTAGTTATATCTTCTGGGTCTTTTAACGAATATAATGCAGATGAAGACACATGTCCATCAAAATTAAAGGGAAGGAGGGCAGAGATGCACAGAATCTAGAGTAGGGTAAAGTAGGACCTGAGTCACACAAGCTTGGCTTGATTCTGTGAGCTTTATATTCTTGGACATGATGATGAATATCTTTGAACTTAGTTTCCTCGTCAATGAAATGTGAAAATGATCACCAACCATTTTAAATTCAATAATGTGTGTCAAGTACCAAGATCACTATCTACACTTCTGTAAATACTCCATAACTGATCATTATTTGGGTTATTGTTATTGTTGCCACAGTGTTATGACTGTGAGTGGGTAATACATCGATGCATTACTGCACTTCAATGTGATAGAATTTTGACAAAATCTGCCATTTGAGATGAGAAGTTATTACTAAACAGAAAGTTCCAAATTTGGCCTAAAGGAAAAACAAGGGACATGATCAGAAGATGAACCTCTATACATTGTACAGATATTTTGTAAGCACAGAATGCTATTTAATTAAAATAAGGCGTAGCGAGAGACAAAAAATTGTAGATTATATTTCAATATTCCATCCTCTTTTGATATTTTAGAAATTTGTTCTGTGAGCAAAACACATTTATATGTATAAGATTTTAATTGGGCATATTTTCCATTAGCAGGATTATATCTCCAAATTTTGAAACATTATGCAATGATAAAAAGGATTAGCAGAAATGAAAGAACACCCCTGATGTGTTTTCCCCTGCATCTGGGGATATGCTAAACAACATCTGAACAAAGATAGCTGGCTGCTCACTGCCCCTGTTGATACGTTTGGATTTATCCACAAGAAAGATGAGACAGTCGGTGTTTATATATTTGTCTTAAATATTTACACTGTGCAAACTGCTTAAGCATTTTGAGGATGTTTTGTGATTTCCTCATAAAGTTTTAGTTCAAATGAAATTTGTTGAAAACGTCAGCATAAGTGAAACCATTTGTTGACCCGAATGAGCCTTATGTTATGAGGGTGACAGGAAGTAAGGAAGTATGTAGATTCGGATATTCATTCTAATCCACCTCATTTTTGTCACTCATAAAATGAGATACAGTAGAGCTCATCTCGTCAGAACAGAGTGCTCAGAACTTCTAAAAGAAGGCTGTATTTTTTTCACTCCCTCTGTGTTCATTGTACCCACCATAGAGCAGAGACCACTAATTGTCCAAACCCAAACTTAAGGCATTTCGAGAGTTTTCAGGGACCTGATGGATCTGAAGTGGACAGGGCCAGGGGATTAGTTTTGAGCTCTCAGGTTCTGTTTTCTGGGGGGGACAGAAAGATAGGCCTAGACCAAGCCCTCAGCGAGGATGACCCTCTAGACTCAGAAAGGGGTGGAATCGCTTTCTGCTCCACCAGGCTAGGTCAGGGGACGTGAGCTCGAAGGGAGATTCCAAGTTTAGGTGTGAAAAAAAAAACTCACTCTCATTCTTTCCTTCTTTTTTGGTAACAAAACTCCAGTTGTAACTTGGAAGCCGTAACGCTAAACCCTTTGAAACTAGCTATGACCACTTAATATTTGGCCGACAAGATGTAAAGAGAAGTGCTTTGTGGGACTTCTGGAAAATCTCCCTAATGAGAGGGAGCCTGTCCTTTGCCTCCCACTCCATTTCTCTGCTGCCTGGGAGGTGGACCTGTTGGCAGAGTTTGTGTGGCCATCTTGGTTCAGAAAGTGCCACTCTTGGGAAAGCAAAGCAGTAAATATGTGGCATCTGGGAATCTGATGAGTGTGGAGCTGCTGTACCAGTCTAAGATCACCCTCCTCAGGATATGAAAGTGACGCATTTCTATCTTTTGTTTTTCCGTAATTTACAACTGCACCAATTTCCAGCTTTCAATATTTTTTATCAGCAAATTTTTAAACAGATTTTGTTTCCTCAAACTTGATACCTGGCACTCACATCATTGACTGTCATTCTTTTATTCACTTATTCAACAAATATTTAAGAAGAACCTACTGTGTGCCAGTCACTGGGCTAGAAGCTGGTGATTGATCAAAGAACAGAACAGATATGATCATGGGCCTTATAGTCTAGCAAGGGAGCCAAACATTAAACAAATAAGCAAATAAATAAATATGTAATTACAAACTGCCGTGTAAAAAAGGAAAAGATGTGATGAAAGTTAAAACATCTTGATTTGGATTGAGATTCAAAGCAGAATTCTCTAGAAATGATATTAATTGAAACCAAAAGATATGCCATGTTCCCAGAAAGAGAGCTAGAGGAGAGGAGCATGTGAAAATACCAGCAGCCAGGGAAAAGTTTAGCTCATTTGAGGAACTGGAAGAAAGTCAGTATAGCTGCAGATTAAAGGGTAACGTAAGAGGAGGAAGAGATGCCACTGGAAAGGCATCAAAGGAGCCTATAACACAAAGTCTGGCGGTAATGTTGCTTTGAGATTCTGTTCTAAGGGTGATGAAGAGAGACTGAAGGAATTCAAGCAGAGCAGGCATGAACTCACTTTTGTTTTAGAAATAGTATCCTAGGGGCTAACCCCGTGGCCCAGTGGTTAAGTTCCCGAGCTGCACTTCTGAGGCCCAGGGTTTCGCCGGTTCAGATTCTGGGTGCGGACATGGCACCACTTGTCAGGCCATGCTGAGGCAGCGTCCCACATGCCACAACCAGAAGGACCCACAACTAAAAATATACAACTATGTACCGGGGGGCTTGGGGGAGAAAAAGGAAAAATTTAAAAATCTTTTAAAAAAAAAGAAAGGAAGAAGTTGTATTCTTGCCATAATGGGAAGATAGATTGTAGGAGGCAGGAGTGGAAGATAAGAGGAGATTAAAGTCGATTTCAGGGATCTAGGTGAGGGAAGTTGGTGATTTGGATTAGAAGTGATGGCAGGGGAGATGAAGAGATGCGTGCATATTTGAAATCAGTTTTTCTGGCAGTGTTGACAAAATGAAAAAAAAAGAGTAAATATAAAGGGGTATTTGAAACACGAGCACTGTGTTGTAAGCCCTGGGGGAAAGGGAGGACCACTTCCTGGAACAGGGAAGGGAAGAGAAGACTTAGAAGGAAGTCAAGAAGTTACTCTCAAACTGCCTTAGTTTTACCTGGCTGTGCACAACACAGTTGGGAATGTCAAGTAGGAAGTCAGATAAACAGGCATGGGGCTTAGAAGAGTAACTTACAAAAATGCAAGCAATTTATCTCTTCCCTGCTCAAAACCCTGCCACAGCCTCTTTGTCTACAGTTATGAAAACATCCAAAACTGGTAAGAATGGCATTATTTTCCATTTATGATTAGCCACTAATCCACTTTTCTTGTTATATTTCCTACTACGTCTTCCAAAAGCCCTATGTGCCAGTCACACTGGTCCCTGAATACACCCGTAATTTTCACAACAATGTGCCTTCTTTGTTCATATTCTCTGCACCTGTATGCAGTTTCCACCCCCGCCTCTCTCCCACTTTTTTAGCCTAATAATGCTGCTCACCTTTCAAGGCTCAACTCAGAACTCAAGTACTCTGAGACGTTTTCCCTACTTCCTCAATATAGTCTCTCTTCTTTAACATTGTTAGTCTACTTCTCTGGATACATAAGAACTATTTCACTGGTTTAAAGCTTCCATACTGTACTTGGCTTCTATTTCAAGCCCCTCTTCTACATGATGACAGAAAACTTAATTTAGTCAACTCCAGTTTTTCAGTCTGTTTCTCAAATATATAAGTTCAACTCAATCATCAAAAAGTTCTCAGTCACTTCAAGATTGTTGACGTCACTTCAAGATTCTACATCCCTTCCTCTTTCTCTATTGGGACACATTTAATTTCCTAGGGCACTTGCATGATAACTGGGAAGTCATTCGCTTGTTATTCTACAACCTCCTCCATATTGACTGATACTTCTTTATTTCTTCTGACATCTGGTTATCACCACTCATCTTTCCTGGTCCCTCTAGATGCTGCCCTTTCACTCTGCATTCTCCTTGTCCCTAACTCGAGTCTACTCCAGAATTAAAAAGTCCCTCTTCCCTAACTTCGGCACACTCTGTGACAGCACAGGGAAAGTTCAGTGTTCCTCCATGTTGACAGCGACTCAGAAAACTTGTTGAGTTTGCCTCAGACCCCCTGACTCTTCTGTGGAGGCGTATTCGCTCTAGGTAGCCACTTCATAGACAGTCCCCTTCGGTGAGGATCTTCTGAGAGACAGACAGTGTTCCAGCCAAAAGGTCAACCCACAATCTCCACCACTCTCCAGTTCCTTGGAAGAGTTATCTAGGCCTTCTATCACTTGCCCTTTCTCCAAAATTTTCAACCTCAAGAGAATAGGTCATAGATCCCTTTTCCGAGGCTCTAACTCACTTGCTTCCTTTCCGACTCTTCTTCCCTGTCTAGACTACTCTATCTAATTCCTTAGTGAGGAGTAGACTTGTTCCTATGTCTGCCCTTTTAAATCTGTTATTAAGGACATGAACTTTATTTCAATTCTCCTAGGAGCACAACCATTTGAAATTCAAAAACCCTGGCTCTTACATATCACAAATGTCCAGTTCAAAAGACTAATTACCTTGACTTGAGTTTAAAAAGCTAATTTAGATGTTCAAAAGCCAAAAATTTGCCTCATGGTTCTTTGTATTCTGTGTAATCATTGTCCTGAAGCGATGCTTGCCTCTCAGCAATGCGAGAGTAGAGAGTGAGGAAATAACTAGGTTTATAAAATCTCAAAGTTTAATTTCACCACAGATCTTCATTAGAGAACATTTCATTCCACTCGTATTATAGAGAGAAGTAGTCTTGTGAGATGGTTGGGAAATCCTCAGCTTTCGTTTTGGATGGCCTAGGTTTAAATCTCAGCTCCACCACTTACCAAGAGCCTTTGAGCATTTTAATTAGCCATTTAAGCATTAGTGTGTTTATCAGTGATATTAATTGTACCAAATTCAAAAGGCTGTTATGAGGATTAAATTACATAATCCATATTAAGCATTTATAATCATGCCTTGAAATGTAACTAGGAAGCACTCAAAAAAGGTTAGTTTTAATTATTGTTGGCCAAAAGAATATTCCTTGTGTTTCAAAGCAAAAGAGACCATATGGATCATCTAATCCCACACTGTCAATCTGTAGAGGAGGAAAACAGTTTGGAAAGGACACAAAGCCTGGACACACTCGGTCTCTTGATCCTAGGGCTTCGTTTTCTCTGCTGTGCCTATCGCACTGCACCAGTCCCTGAACTTGGCTGAGTGATCATAAAGTTTGATTCTATCTGAGGGATTATACTATATTTATTACTGACAATCATGACCTAAAGATGTATGAAGGGGTCATTAATACTGAACATTGATAATGAAAACATATAAGAACATTTGGCTAGATCCTGAATATGCAAGCCCGTGAGCAGTCCTCCTTCTCTATGTCCACCAGGAGGATGCGCTCAGGGCAAACAAATGCAGATTTGGAGATTTGTAGTTAATTCTCCACCCTCTTTTTATATAAAAATGTTCTCAAATTCTTGTCCTAGATTCAGGAATCTAAGAATCCTCTGATTTTTAAATCTATTTTCCTTTTGATGATAATCTAAGAATATAAATATGTTCTGGGTCAGTCTGATATCTACCTCGTAACAAAGTAGAATTTGTATATACAGTGCATGGAAACAGTTGTTGCCATGAGATTAAGTGACATTATTAATGCATCTATACCAGTAACATGTTTAATTTTAATATATCTGACTGAAGTCAAAATCGAATGATTGAAAAATGGCAGTAATCATTCCCCTACCACTGTGTGTATGTTGTTTGTTTTAGATGGAAAATATTATGTTATGTTTGCATGCTAATAGGAATAATCCCTTAATAGGAAAAATTTGATGATGCAGAAAAGAGGCGATATATTCACAGGAGCAAAAGTCCTTGAGTAGAAGATAATGAATAGGATCAAATACGTAAGTATAGTGCCCTCAACGAGAGCAGGACTATCATATGCATTGCAGCAGAAGGAAAGATGGAGGACACAGATACAGATGTGTGTATCTGGAAAGTTTGGTGGCAGAAAGATAAGTTTTTTTCTCATTGCCTGCATATTCTCAGTGAAATAAAAGCAAAGTCATCAGCTGAGTCCACTTGGAGAGTGTGAGTGTGAATTGCCTGGAAATATAGTGGATATTGCCTGGAAGTGCTGAGAACACACTTGAGGTCTGACCTAACCTACAGAAATGTTCCTATAATAAATAGAAGGACACATTGAAGGAAAAGAGAGAGTGTGAAGAAAAATGTAACCAGTCTGTTGGCACTAAAATGTTGGCAAAAATAACATATTTTTATATAATAATGAGGCAAAGAATGGATGCAGAACAGGAAAAACACTCAGATTGACACCAGCCTTGCAAAGGTTGTCTGTTGCAAGTTTATGATGTACTTGAGAAAAATGAGGACAGCAAAGTAATCCTCTAAATGGCTCAGACAACTGACAGGTATAGGAAGTGGCAGAAATGCCAAGCCAGGAGATACAGACAAATGCTTCTAGACATATGCTAGAGGCATAAAAGCAAAATCAATGCTTGAAATGGTCGGCAGTAAGTGAGACCTTGATGTAATTGATATCCATGACATGTTTGCTCAATTTCAGAAAAGAGAATACCAAAAAAAGATAAGCATTTATGAGTGGAAAAAGGAAGAGTGTTTCTGACCATCTGAAAAAATTTAACAAATAAGAAAGTCAAGTCAATAAGCAAGTCAGGTGTGAACATTTGGGCACCCCTCGTTGCTACCTACCCACGGAGTCTACAGTTTGTAAGAAAAATATTCTCCAAATAAATTTACAGCTGTAATCACTGGGGCTATTTGGTCTTTTTAGTACCAAATCTATGCTCATAAATGGCAAGGAAATAGCAAAGACTCTACAAACTTTGTTTTGGTATTTATTGAAAAAGAATTTACAGAGCAGTCCAATCTCAAATAACCTTTTAGCAGACGAGAAGTCAAGAAGAGATAGAGACACTGGTTGATTTACATTGATTGATAAACTAGATATCAGCAAAGCATAAAAACTTTGCCAACCAAAATTTTGGAAAAACCATAAGAATACGTTGTATAAAACATGATTAATGTACATGGCCTTGGTCATACAAGTAACAACTTACAGAGAACCAGAGGCTTGCCAAGATGTGCCTCAACTCTCAGAAAGTTTCCGGAAAAAAGCAACAGATCACACCCAATTAAATGATCTTTACCTTGTGGCAAGGAAGTTATAGGCATAGTGCTATTTCCAGAAACGCAATCGATTGATATCAAGGCAACGTTAGTTCTCACTAATCTACTGGAGGTCTTTGGGAAAGACAAATAAATGGTTGGAGAAGGAGGAATTTACAGATAATTCTTTCTGACAGGAAAAAAATTCAAGATGTTATTAAGCCTATAATAGAATAGATTATATAATAGAATCAAATTTTGTTGGCAAGGCAAGAAAGAAAGTCATTTTTTTAAAATAAACTGTGTGTAAAATAGCCAGCTGAACCCAGACTTCTAATTCACCTCACCTCCAAGTCTTTCCAGATCCCAAAGGAAATTATCAATATAATATAAAAATAGAAATCAGCACTTGAGAGTATCACTCATATTCAAAAAAACATTAATGAGAAATAGTACTATACATAAGGCAATTCTGTCCAAAAGATGTTATGACTCCTTTGCTTGAGAACACAAGGAAGCAAAGAGAGGAGATTTTGATGCCTATAATGTGAAAATATAAGAGCTGGAGTTGAGAGAAGGCCCTAGTACAAAGTGGACGCACTCTTCTTGTTTCATTCTCCCCACTGAAATTCCACAGCAGTGTGCTGGATAGACAAGTTCTACACAGCCTCACTGAGCGGCAGGACAGCAGGGCACTAAGAGGAGGGACAGCCGATTTCCACTGACACGAGAGTGACAACAGCATCAGTGAGGAGGCCAGATATCATCACGCCACACGTTTGTAAAAAAGGCCAGGCCAGGCCAGACAGAGAAAGAGCAGAGCTATTTGATCTTTCAGACAAAAATTCACTAAACATGAAGTCTCCTGGAATTACACACCCAGGTTATGCTCCCTTCCCACTGTACTCTAGCTCCAGGATCGCTCAACTAGTAACATAAGCTTATGTCAACCAGCCTTTCAGACAAAAAAAAAATTTAATTAAAAAAAACCCTTTACATACCAAAAAACCCCCACGCACACAAAGCAGAAACTGTATAGATCACAATCTATGACCCATATTCAAAATAGAGACACAGAAGAAGAAGCAGTTTTGGGAGCAAGATCAATGGAGTCAATTCTGAACGAGCTGAGTTTCCAGTGCCTATGAGATTCTGGAAGGAAATGTTTCATTGGTACAGTAGACAGGCCACCTCCAAGATGGCCCTGGATGCTCTGCTTCCTGGTCTTCGTGTCCTTGAGTAGTCCCCTCACCTGAGGCAGACTGAACCGAATGACTCACTTCTAATGAAGAGACTACGGCAAAAATGATGGCTTGATATTTCCAAGATTAGGTTACAGTAACATTGGCTTCTTGCTTGCCCTTCTCGCACTCTCTCACTTTAAAGAAAGCCAGCTGCCAACTTATGAGCTGCCCACTGGAGAGGCCTATGGGACAAGAAATGGAGAAAGACCTCAAGGCAACAGCTTTCAAAGAAGTGAGTCCTGCAAACGATCATGAGCGTGCTCTTGGAAGTCAAGCCTCCTTCAGTTGAGCCTTTGAATAAGACCACATTCAAAGCCTCCACAACCCTGTGAGAGACCCTAAGCCAGAAGACCCAGCTAAACTGGGCCCAGATTCCTGACTCACAGAAAATGTGAGATAATAAATGTTTGGTGTTTTATGCCATTAAGTTTTGGGGTAATCTGTTACACAACAATAGATAAATAACATAATACAGTAATTGGACATAGATTTTTGGAGCTCAGGAGAGAGCATGAGTTGGAATCTTAGTTGAAATTCTAGGAATATTAGCATGTAGGTAATAGTTGAAGTCAAGAATGAAGTAAGTCAGGGGAAAATTAAAAGTGGGAAGAGAACCAATGATAGAAGTTTTGATGCTAAGCTTGTCAACTGACCTTCTAACAGCCTCCAAAAAAGTATGTCTTTGTCTTTCTCTGGGATTTTCTTGTCTTAAGACCAATTCACCACATACACGAATACACAGTGATAAATAATCCCCTTAAAACTTCGCATGATTAGTGACTCCCTATTAGTTTGAGATTATACTTTTTCATACATGTGTAATGAACATAAATATCGCTCTGGCTATTTCCTCTCAGGACCAATTATAAAATGTAAAATTGCTACCATATTGAGATATCTTTGTTCTAGGTCACACTGCTCACCAAAAATGCCTTTGAGTTGTTTCCAGTCAAGGCAGCTTTCTGAGAAAAGGCAAAATGTCAGCAACAGAGCAAAAAGAGGTTTTTGTTTGTTTTATTTTGTTTTTTGGATCTTATATTATGTTGTTATGGGAAAACAATAAAGGAAAATTGAAGAAACAATTGCAACTAAAATTAAATCATTTAATTTTATTTTCCCTAAATAATGGTGGGAACAGTAAGCCTTACACTTTGATGAGACTTTAATTATCAACATGTCCATGCCAGCATCAGCAGCCCACGCTTGCTTAAAGCTACCAAAACTGTTGACATTTAAATTCCAAAAATACCATAGAAACAATCTCCACGTGACAGATGAAAGCTATTTCTATAATGTATTTATCATTAAATACGTCAACAAGACTGATCATATTGCAACAATAATTTGAGAAAAATCTTAAGCCTTGCTGAGTGTCTAAATGTTTGTTGTGAAAACTTAATTCTCCTGAACTTGTTCTTTCTAGGTTATGAAACAGACAATATGATCCACCTTTAAAATGTTTACATCTGCAATCTACACCTCCATTCTTTACCATTTACCAAAACATCCCAAAATTGCTATTTCCCAGGGGCATCTATTTTGATTCCTACCCACTGTGTAATGTTCCGAATGATTATGCAAGCAAAATATAAAGAAAGTAAAGTACACAACCATCCCTTCTTCTTTTATTCAGATGTCCCATCCTTTCTCCTCTGAACCAATAAGTAAATAAGCTAGAGCCCTATGTTCTTTCATCAAAGAACATCTTCACTGTTCACAGCAAGCCCTAAAAGTTCTGCACATTTCTCAGTGTTGAATCTCAAACTTGATGACTTCTCCAAGAAAGGTCTCTTTTCTAAGTCACTAGCTGGCATTTAAAAACCTCAAACTATGTTATGAACTGCAATGGAAAAGCTCTTTCCTACAAAACGTAAAATGCCAAAGTGATATTTAGAGAACTGTAAATATCTTCCTCATTGAATTTAGAACTGCTATATGTAAGGGCAAGAAGTCACTGTTAGTAGTGCTGAGGAAAATTAGAACAAAGTCAAATAGGTAAATTTTCAGGCACAGTTCAATCTCACCACTGCAAATGTTCCTGTTATGAAAAGTCAAATCAGAAACAAGTGTGTCGTAGCAAGACTTAAGGAATCATTCTTCTCTTAATACATGGGAACTTGGCCTTGAGATTAAAGTTTGCCAGAATTCTGTCAAAGTAGAATTCAAAATACCAATGGTTGTTAGACATTTCTGGGCCTCCCCATCTGCCAAATGAAGTTAATTCTGTCACCCACAACTCTTGAGAAGATGCTGGGCCTGCTCCGTAAGAGTATTCATTACATGTTAGATCTCCTCTCCGTCACAATTTAATAGATGAGATAGGACATGTCCACACAAAACAAATTAAGTAAACTGTATCCCATAAAAGATGTATAAATTCCTATTAGAACAGACGTTATAGTTTCAGATGTGGTACTTGGATGGGGCTAAGTAATGGAGAAAGGAGAAGAAAGAGCGAGAAAGAGCAGTATTAGAAAACCATGTAACACATTTTTTTAAAAAAAGAAGATATATTGAAGAAATGGAAATAGTCTAGTTTGCCAGCAGAGTAGGCTAATTTAAAAAAGAGAAAAAGAGCTTGTGTAAGACTAGCCTGGAAAGGTGGGTTTGCATCAAATTATGAATGATCTTGACAGTCTAGAAGAGTCCTCTTAACATATTGATGTAAAGTTGGTAGGTACAATGACCCTGTAGGTTTAGTGAGTTGCTTTTGTTGCTTTGTTTTTATCTGAATGATTAGAGATGGGCTTTGGGAAGAATCCATCTGGAAGTTATCTGTAGATTGGATCAGAAGAAAAGAAGCTAATAGATAAGGGAGATCAGTCAAGAGCTGATGAGGATAGCCCAAGTAATGACGTTATGAGCCAGAATAAATGCAGAAGAACTAGAAAGTGGAGAAGAAACGGGAAAGACACACCAGTGGTGGCCATAAGGGACAGCTCACAACTGGCTGAATATTAGTCTCAAGGAAAAAAGAAGTAAAAGATGTTTCTTAGGTTTCAAACTCAAGCAACTAGGAGAATAGCAATATCCCAGACACAAGGAGTCGTTTTTCAAGGAAACATGATGAGTTTAGGTTCTGACATAATGAGTTTGAAATGTGAAGACATCAAGGTGATCCTACTCAGCAGGTAGTTGAAAACAAGAATCCGAAATACAGGAGGGCCCTCAAGGCTGGAGAGGTAAATTTAAGAATCAATAAAGGTGATTGCTATAGATGTAGATGAGATCATAAGATAAGGACAAAGTACTAAGGGCAGGGATTTTAGGAAGCGCCTATAGTTGGCTGGTACAAGAGAAGTTATTTGGAGGGATGTAATTAAAGAGATCATGGGAGCAGGAAGAAAACCAGGATATAATATAGTCCAATGAGACAACATTGCATAGCATTTAAGAAATTAGACAGACTAGGGTTCCAGTGTTGGCTCGTTTCCTCACCTGAATAATGGGGATAATAATGGTACATACCTATAAATTTGTGTGAAATTAAACCCAATACTGCAAGACAAGCTTTTAGCAATGTGTTTGGTACAGAGTTAATATTCAATAAACATTTATAATAAAATAATAGTGACAGAGTAATTTTTTTCAGTAAATAAAAATGTGAGACTGATGGGATAAGTATCATCATAGTCCCCATTTTACAGATGTGAAAAAGAAGCCAGCAAGGCCCAAAAAGCATAAAAGAGCTCCAAGCTCCAACCCAGATCTATCTGACTCTGGGATGCTTTCTCACCTGATAGTAATTGCTCTTTACTGAAGTGGTTTGGACTCAAACTCCTTGGAATATAACTGTTAATTAAGTCTATTCAAGAGTATATATTCTAACTTGCTTTCTGAGACTTTCATTTTGCTTACACAAATCAAGTTTTGCTCAGAAGTCTGGAAACAGTAGCTTGAAATAGTATTTATAGTCAAACATAAGTGTGTATATTATTTTTTCTTTCTTTTTTCTAGTGAGAAAGATTGGCTGTGAGCTAACATCGGTACCTATCTTCCTCTATTTTGAATGTGGGATGCCACCACAGTGTGGTTTGATGAGCAGTGTGTAGGCCTGCACCCAAGATCCTAACCTGTGAACCCAAAGCTGCCGAAGTGGAGCACGGGAACTTAATCACTACACCACCAGGCCAGTCCCTTGTGTGCATACATTATTAATACACATGCTTGGCCTCCAACACCCACACATTTTGCCTCTAAAAAGTTGCCTTGTCAGCTTAAATTTGTTTCATCGTACTGTTCCAGGGTTTACAGGAAAGCACTAGAAATTATGTTCCTTTCAGTTTATGAAACATTTATATTCAGAATTTCCATTTTGAGATTAAATTGAGAAATGAATTAACTAAACTAATACCATTAGCTCTCCCTTGATTAGACACCTGCTTTGCTGAGATATAAAAATATTCTCAGCCAAAGCTAGTACATCAACCTTCCAAAAGAATAAAGCCTTTTTTATTATGTTGCGTATTGACTGCCTAAGCCAACATAGGCCAGGCTAGAAATCCAAAGATAAATATATGTAAATCCACACACCCAGTTGTATACACCTATGAATTGATTAAATCTCCACTCTTAAATTCTCTAAAAGGGAAGAGATTATTTCCCAAAATCTGATAAATACCAGCCAATATGCTTTTTATGAGACACACCTAAACCATAAGTAAAGGTGTAGAAAAAGATACATATGTAAACACTAGTCAGAAAAAAGTTGATATAGCTGTATTCATAGCAAATAAAATAGGCTTGAAGGCAAAAAGTACTTCAAGAGATATTGTTCACTGTGTGATAATAAAAGTTTCAAATCACCAAGAATCTGATCATTCTAAATGTGTGTTTCCTTAATAACATGGCTTCAAAATTGAAAAATCAACCATTATAGGTGGAGATTTTAATACATCTCTCCCAGTGGCTGATAGATTAAGCAGACAAAAAGAAAACCAGCAATGAAAATAAATTAATGGTACCTGCATCAACATGGATAAATTTCAGAAGCATCACAATGAGAGAAAAGCAAGTCGTGTGGAATGTAGATAAGTGGTTGCACAGGGCTGGGGCTCTCACGAGGACTAGGGAGTGACTGCTAATGGGCACAGGGCTTCTTTGGGGAGTGATTAAAATATTCTAAAATTAAATCGTGCTGGTGGTTGCACAGGTCTGTGAATACACTAAAACCATTGAGTTGTACACTTTAAATGGGTGAATTTTATGGTACGTGTTCTATCACCATAAAGCAGATTTTTTAAAAAGGCACAGAAGACAAACGTGATATCATTTCTATATATTTTTTAAATATATTATTCATGGTAATAAATACATGCACAAGATAATGATAAGCACAAAATCAAATGGTGCTGTGTCTTATCTCAGGCTGCAAGCCTGGAGAGTGTGGCAGAGGCAGGCGCACGGGAGCTGCCACAGTCATGCTCCATTCTTCTGGTTGGATGTTCTCACACTTTCATTATTTACTGATTAAAACTTTGGATCTGTTACATTATGTTCTTCCATGTGTGTACATGATTTCATAATTTAAAACAATGATATTACTGCTTTCATATCAATTCTTATCATTTTTCTAGTTGAGTCTAAACACGGTGAATGTTGGTACTTTCCAACATAACTTCACACATGTTATCTAATTACCCCACAATGATGAGTTGGGGGCTCAATATATCATCTTCCCATTTTACAAATGATGAAACAAAAAAGAAGTCCAGTTTAACTGATTTCTGCAGAGTCCTTGAATGAAGCTGTAAATTCTCATTGGAGTCAAAACTAACACCCATGTCTTCTGATTTTAGTTCAGTGCCATTTTCAACTACAACTGACATTCTGCTGTGTTTGTTTTCTTTAATTTTCCTCTCTAGAAAACTTCTGCAGAGATAATAAAAGTAATTACAGCAAGAATAATTACCATCTCTACTCTCATTATCTTATTTAATCCTTAAATAACTGGGTGATACTGCTATTGATATTCTGAATTTACAAGTGAGAAAATAGAAAAATAGAGAAATTTTTACCTACGCACACATATAAAACTAATAATTAGTGAGGATGCAATTCTAAAACCCAGGTTTGCATTGTATTAAAACCAACATTTTTAGTCATTATTATATATTATCTGCCTAAAATTCAATGCCAAAGTCATCGCTGCAACTTACGAGAGTGCAAGAAAAGTTAGATGATTTCTTTAAGAATACACTACCTGCATGTAATTGACACACAGTACATAACAATAATACAGGAACCGATATTCTAGAATCTGAAAGTTTTAGCTTGTCTTCTGTTTACCTGCCCTTAGGTGAATAATTGAGGCCCCGAAGAGAACGTGTATTTCCTCATAAGATGAGTATAGTTCCTAAATGTTTAATTTTACATGTCTTTTTTAACAGATGAACTTTCTAAACTTCATTTGTGTCAATATAATCTCCAATGCCTGAAATAAATGAATGTCTCAGTTTGGGGCTTAAATTTATTCACTTTAAATTGTAGTTTAATTATTGTCCTCAAAGCAATGTCATGAATTGGAGCATGAGGGTGGAGGAGTCAGCAAAAGGCAGGCCATGGGCTTCCAGGGTGAGAGGAAGCCATTGAGTTTAGACCACCAACTTAAAGCAAGGCTCTGCTTAAGCCACAGAATTTGTGAAACACCTATTTTTAAAACTGTGTTTGATTTTGAGCCAAGCAAGCATACTTTTTGATGCATAGGTGATTTACATGGAACATTTGGCTTCTCCCTAGGGTTTACTATTATCAATGAGAGACTGTGTTACCTGTTGCTTCTAAGAGAAAGTCTCTATTGCCCTTATCACATATCTGAATTTTAAGTTCAAACTCAGGTAAATTTTATTTGGATTATAATAGTATTTCCAATCATTGGTTTTTTTAAAAAAATTGTGAGGTGCATCAACAGAATTGAGACAAAATTAATGATTTTCAACTGTATTTGGGGATATTGTTGAAGGGAGAAATTAGGTTTTCAAATGACACACGCTCCGTACTCCCTTCAGCCTCCACGAGGCACTTGGCTGTTCACCCATCTTAAGAATAAAGCGCTAAGTTCTGCTCTATTACACACGTGAATAGTGTTTTGGCAAAAACAAAAAAAAGTTTGAGAATTATACTTAGCAATTATTCTGTGAAGATTTTAAGGTGGCTTCTGAATCATCAGGCTTACTTAATCATTCTGATGTAATCAAATGGTGAAGAAAATAGCTGATTATACAGAAGTTCAAATATTGTTTTTTAAACAAAAATTCTAAATGGAATGTTGGTATATTCTATTTCAGTGGCCTATTATATTAATAAAGACGTTAAAGTTTCCTTTGGATTATATTTCAAATTCTACACTATACAGAAAAAATAATTACTTTGGTAAAATGCCTGGAAAGTATTTATGTATGTTTGCTCTAGTCTAACGTGTGTGCTCAGTTTTACATTATTCTCTCCTAATTTATTTAATCTATTATGGTCTTTTTATTAATTAATGCATTTTAATTCTATTTGACTAGCCTAGAATCTGAATTGTAGATATATTAAAGGATTAATGATGAATAGGTATTAATTTTGGAGTTCAGTATATAATAAGAAGGGGAATAAAACATAAAAGTTTGAAAATGAAAACTGTGTTAAAATTTTTTAATGTTTTTATGTAAAATAAAAGTATTTATGTAAAAGAAGTCTAACAGTAGGAGAGTGTGGGGCCAGAGAGTTATGACATGAGGTGAGACTTCACGATAAACACTTGGGAATGCCTAAGATAGAAAGAAAGGACACCATAACATGACGAGATTTTGACAACCAGGTCAGACTCCTTGCCAGGACATTTTTGTCTGAGAGATGGATGCAGTTATGCAGAAAAACTCAAAGACTATATTTTGGACACTTTCTTGAATTGGATACCTGAGGATCAGGGAATCCTATTTGCTTCTTGTTGCAAAAGGCCTCCATGGCATGGGAGTAAAGAGAATAGAAGACTTCTGTATTGATCTTCAAAGGTCACATGGCTCACCAAGCTTCAACCGAGGAGAGCCAGAGCCATTGGGATATCGAGGTGAGCAATGTGATTGTGCTAACAGCCATAAATTCAAGTTTTCATAATTTTAGGAGTAGACTTTTTAACTCTTTTGCA
Organism: Equus przewalskii; assembly: GCF_037783145.1. Lineage (NCBI taxonomy): Eukaryota > Metazoa > Chordata > Mammalia > Perissodactyla > Equidae > Equus > Equus przewalskii. Next base: position 43,049,013 of record NC_091833.1, read on the forward strand.
CAGTGAAAAGGGCCCTGGAGGCCCCGAGTGAATCCTTAGAATTATCTGCTCTACTTAAGGCCAGTACCAAAGGGAATATAATTGCAGTAGAGGTGTTCAGAGGCTGTGACTCCTGGAGCAAATCGTTCAATTGTAATGGAGGACTTTGAGGAAGATATAGATCCTGGTAAATACATGCTGAGTCTATTGCAAAGTGTGCTTTAGAATTGTGAAAACTGCAAACAGGTCACATGCTGCTTTGAAAAATGGGTCAATGAAAGAGGACTGGAAGTCCAGAATGAAGGGGACCTCAAAACACATCTAGCATTGAGTATGTCATGGAACTGTGAAGAAATAAAACCCTCTGAGAAAGAGAAAGAGTAAAACACAAAGAGAAAAGAAGAGTTTGGGAAAGAGAGATTGATGCTTGGGAAAGAAAGAAAAGAAAACGAAGGCCATGAAGAATCAAAACAGATTATGGAGTCTTCAAAATAAAATCTAGTAAACCCTGCAGTATCTCATTACACTAAAGATGACCTATAGTGTCCTTGGGTCCTAGGCGAGAGCAGCTCCTGCTCTGGTCCTCATGCTTTATAGGGCCCCATGCTATCACACATTTACACACACACACACACATACACACAGTTGTGTTAAACCACACAGAGAAACTGTGCACTTGCATCTTGTGCTCAGCACTGGTGGAGTATGACCATCGAGATACAGAAAAGACTTCTCCGCATCTCTTGGCCTATGACCTCAAAACAGGTCCTGTGCACAAACGCCTCGAGGCTTGAGAGCTGTGGTGCTGCAGACGTAAGAGAAGAGCACAGATCCCAAGTGGGAAGGATGTATTAACACTGTTCGGGTAAGAAAAATGACAAGCTATTTTCTCCTCAAATCTTTCCTCTAGTTAGCATAGAGAAATAAATGCCCGTGTAACAAAGAACTGGTTTCAGTAGTGCCAAGCATACATTTTTGTCATTTTTCTTTGTGTTCCTTATAATGCCTCTGGAGGTGCTCTCGAATTTGGGTGGCATTTACAATAGTTGCACATGCTGGCTGAGAAACATTTTACAGCATTAGACAATTTATATTACTCTTAAATACTCATATGTCTAAGTCTAGACATAACCAGATGGACATTTAGGGCTAGAATTGATCTTTTTTGTAGAAATATTTAGTAAGACTTTATGTTATTTTTTAAAATATAAATCTCAGATTTACTTAAATAATTTTGATATTAAAAGTTTATATTTACTAACTATAATTTGTATTTTTCTTTTAACTTTAATATACAATCTGAATATTTTTAAGGAATATTTATATTTATATTTAATAGTGTAGTAATCAGGGTCCAGTCAGGAAAACAGAACCCATATCATTAATTTTCACAAAAAGAGTTTAATATAATAAATTTGTTGGATTTTAAAAGAGTGAAAGGACAAAAATGTAACGGTAACCCAGAGATAGTTACTGCTAAAAGGAGCCGCCACTCCTAGGGCTGGGGGAACAAAAGGAAGAGATCGGGTTTTTAGAACCTAGAAGTTTAAAGTTGGAAGACTGACCCCATGGAGCTGGAACTAAGATCTGGGGAGCAGCCACTAGCTTTCTGCTGCTGGTATCTCCAGGGAGACGCGAGATTGGTTCTAGAATGTGAAACAAACAACAACAACAAAACCAGGAATCTGAAAGCAACAGCCGTTGCCAGAGTGAAGAATCTTTGCCAGAGAGACTCTGACAGGAACGGGAAGTCAAACACAATGGAGCCCAGCCCTTCTTCTTCTTGCTTGCCAGTCTTCCTCCAGCGCCCCTGTTGGAGAACCCAACTGGCAAAGAGGAACTGGGGTTTGCCGAGTCCGGGTCTCAGCATAGCAATCTAGTTATGAACCAGAGAACCAAAGACTTTGAAGCAGAAAACTGAAAACTTAGTAACCTGCACAGTTCATACCCCTTGACTGCTCAACACCTATCTTCTGTATATGTTTGAACTTCTACGCAACAATAACAACCTTTTGAGGGGCCTACCAAAATACATCTTCCTTAAACAAATCACTTTCTCCCCTAAAAGGTGAGGTACACATGTGAACAGTCATTGTTACTCCGTGGGTGTGGGTGTACTGTGATGCAGTCTGTAACAATCACTGTATCCAACTCTGGGAATTCTTAACACCTCCTTAAAAATCAGTCAAATCTCCTCCTGAATATTCTGCAACCTAAAGACTAAACTGCAAAATTAAACAGTGTAACCAGCCTTATATAAAACAGTCAGGTGACATGCACACATTAAAAGCAAGGGAAAATGTACGCTGACTTTATGTCCCTCATTCCTATAACTGGCCATGAAGCCATAGTTACCCTTCTTTCACTATCCGTTTAATGTCACCTTTGCCCCCAGCCAGAACCTCAACTGGTTGGTGGTTTTCATCAGGTAGAGTGATCCAAAACTTCATTCCTAAAGAATCTGAATCCTCAGTGTTTCTACCTGTTTGGGTTTTGTTTGTTTTGTTTTGCGGCCTTGTTGTAGTTTTCCACTAACTTTTACAATTGAATGTGGAAATACTAAAAGGCACCTTATGGAATCCACTGGGTTCCATGCATAGTCCACCAGTAAAAAGAGGATTCCGATTTCTTCTTGTTAATTAGCACACCCATTAAAGCGACACCCACCCCCATTTTCTTTGCCTATGGATTCAAAGCCACAAAAAGTCCAAAATGACCACATAGCAGTCCAATTCAATGGACCTCGTGTCGTGGCCCTGGTGGAGTATCTCTCCTTTGGAAACTAAGAGCTACAGACCACATAACTCCAAGTTGTAGGGAATGAAAGCAACAAGAATTCTGTGAGTGGATTGTAAGATGTAGTAATGAGAAGAGCCATTTCCACATCTACCCTTGATTCCAAGATCAATCCGGGCTATAGGAGTAAATAGCATAATGAATTGATCACTGATACAAGCATAAACCACACCCTCTTGGATAGAATTCCATTGTCTCAGGGTACTGTCTCCCAGCTGCAGCAATCAAGTATTATGGAGAAAGTTACTTAATAACCAATGCATACAAGGAATATAATTTCAACTTTCTGACATTTTATGCTTACTTTAATATACATTTTTGATGAAAATATATTCAGTTTCGGGGCCGGCCTGGTGGCACAGTGGTTAAGTTTGCACGTTCCGCTCCATTGTCCCAGGGTTCACTGGTTCCGATCCTGGGTGCGGATCTATGCACCACTTGTCAAGCCATGCTGTGGCAGGCATCCCACATATAAAGTAGAGGAAGATGGGCACGGATGTTAGCTCAGGGCCAGTCTTCCTCAGCAAAAAGAGGAGGATTCACGGCAGATGTTAGCTGAGGGCTAATCTTCCTCAAAAAAAAAGAAAGAAAGAAAATATATTCAATTTTGAGCTCTTTAAATGCAATTACACTATTTTTTAAACTGTCAGGTCATTTCGATTGATCAGAAGTCTAGATGATGATAGAAACACAAGATATGTAAATGGAGCTCAGGGAAAAAAATATCCTGAAAAGAAAAAAACAGGAAATCTTCAAAGAGAGATTAAATTTTTAAAAATATTAATAAAAATGAATAGAATTCTGTCAAATATGATGTATAAAATCCACAAATGAGAAGTTACTATTTTTAATGATGCTTTAGTCCATAATCAATATAATAAAAATAAGCATTATAAAATTATAAAAATTATTACCTAATTTTCAACTTGAATAGGTCAGATTAAATCAGACATATTATATTATTTACTGTATGATGTAATTAATGATCAAAACAAGGAGAATAAAAAAGAGAATTACTCATATCAAATTTAGGCTTCAGAACCAACAAGTGCGACTCTGGACTGCCTGTTAGAATGTGAAAAAAATTATATTCATGAAGTTGGGAAATTAGGCAAGAAAAAACAAAAGTTCTTGATCATTTACTATGTTTACTGAACGGTAATTCTGGAAAATGGTAATCACATCATTCTTAGAGCATGATAATAAAACATAATCCTATCCATATTTATTATCACTATTTTCCTTTCTATTATCCTGGCAGAATATTAACATTTAAATGGATGCCAAAATTATTTCAAATGGAGAAAGAAACTGTAGAAATTGGCTTTTTAAAAATTGTGGTTTAAAAAGAACGCATAACATAAAACTTACCATTTTATGCATTTGTAAGTGTGTAGCTCAGTGGCATTAAATGCATTCATTATTGTGGAACCCTCCCACTATCCACTTCCAAAGCTTTTTCATCAGCTCAAACTGAAATGTGTTCCTATTAAACAATAACTCACATTCTTCCCTCCCCACAACAGAAATAGGTTTTTATATTCTAAATTTAAAAGCAAAATGTTTTGTTTCTCCTATTACATTTTTCACAACCAATCTTCAAGATCAACTTTGGGCTTAATTTATGATTGGAAACACTTACACTGGCAAATAAAAGGATAAAACACGAAATATCACTTGCACAGAAACACACCCATAACAAGCAATTACTAGGATCAGGGAAAAAAGAATGAATAAACAGTAAGAAATCAATAGCATTCAACACAGACAAGTAATTGCCAATATAGAACATGGCAGTGTTGTTCTTAAAAGATTCATAATGTTTCTTCAATATTTAGCTAAGCACAATAATGCAATAGCAGTGCAATATTTTCAGAAAACAATGGAGAATGACTAGCTTTAATATGAATGATCAAGAAATATGACGGTAGAATGACCAAGTGTGAAGGCAGGTAAAAATATTAAAACAGATGATTACTCTCTGGGATAAATAATTCAGAATAACATTATTAATGTAAAGGTCATTAAGGTGAAAGAATGTATCATATCTAAAACAAAAAAGAAAATGTTTCACAGTTCAGCTAGTTTGTAAGGAACAAAAATCATGTTGATCAACCAATGTTTATTACACAATCTATTGAACTACCAAATAAAAATATAGACGTCAAAGTCAAAGAGATTTTTATTGGTTGTCTACCTGATATAAAAAAGATATGTTTTGAATGAAATGAAGAACTGAGAAAACAGCTTTCAGTCTGAGGCATTGATTTTAAAGATGATCACATAATGGTTCAAAGGAAGGGGTCTATAAGCTGGAATTTTGGCTAAAATTCTAGAAAGTTTCTCTGTGCCAAGCATGGCTTCTAGTTTGAAACTGTCCCAAGGAAATATGGTCTCAATCATGCCAACAGCAATAATGATATTGGAACAAGTCAAGATTATGAGATATTTTCCGGATCTGCTCAAAGGTGGAACCATTTGATGAAACATGATTCTAATCTGATCTTACAATGACTCTCAGACACACTAGAGAATGATGACTAAATTTTCATACCATTAGAACTAATTTGGACAATATAAAATTCATTAGGAGAAATAAGGAAATATACCGATGAGATCCTCAAATCAAGATTGAATCATGTTTGTTCGTAGAAATAAAATTAATTTTTAATCTTTTTGTTATGAACTATTAATAATATTAATCATGGTAACAACAGGTTATAAAAACTAACAAACAATTATTTTACTTTGAATTTTTTTAATATTTTTTAATTTAGGGGACTTGGGGTTTTTTTCCTAAATTAAAACAAATTTTATGCTACATACGACATTCCAATAAAATATAGGGAAATTAGGTCACATACAAATTTTGAAATTAATTTCTATAGAGACTTTTCTAGCTATTACAGATCAAGATTTAATCTTTTTTTTTTTTTTTTTTTTTGAGGAAGATTAGCCCTGAGCTATCTTCTGCCAGTCCTCCTCTTTTTGCTGAGGAAGCCTGGCCCTGAGCTAACATCCATGCCCACTTTCCTCTACTTTATATGTAGGACGCCTACCACAGCATGGTGCGCCAAGCGGTGCAATGTCCACACCTGGGATCCGAACCAGCAAACCTCGGGCCACCGAGAAGCGGAATGTGCTCACTTAACCACTGTGCCACCAGGTCGGCCCCAAGATTTAATCTTGAGTTAAGATATATATGACCAAGTTGAGCAATATGTTATTTAAATCCTGTACTATCATTGCATTAAATATTTAAAAGAAAAAATCAACAAATTCTATGTAGATTTATATACTACTTTAGGAATAAAAATTGTGATCTGAAAGTGAACTGTAAGATAAAATATTTTGTAATATTTTCTGTGATCAGGATAATTTGTATTTGATTCCATTACAATGTATGAACATAGCATCAAATTTATTGTATATTTCCTATTTTAAATATGGCTTTAGTAATTTTATTTCATTAGCTACTGCCTCAGCCAAGAGAATATTCTCTGACTTGAAATTAATAAAATAAAACTATGTAAGAATTATAATACTTCAAGAAATGTTTAACATAAAAATATGAACATTTTAATTATGATAACCTAATTAGTGATTTTATTAAGATGAAGGCAAGAAAATTAAATTTTATGGAATAAATATATAAAATATGTGAATACACATGATTTTATTACTTATCCAGATGTCACCAATACATCAGCAGACCACCCAGTGATGAACAATAATAATGTAATTGCCTTTATTATTTTACTTACTTTCGCTGGTGAAAAAATAATAGCACTACATTTGTCATCATGACAGTATACTTGCCAAGGCTGGAGGAAGTAGAGAGGCACCCCCAGAGTCCTCAGGTCACATTGGAAAGGAAGTACAGGGCGTTACTGGAACTCCAGACCGTCTCCATCTCACCCACCCGACCGTGTTGTAGCTCAGGGACAGACGGGGAGGAGGAGGAGGTGGGCCAGAGTCAGCAGGCCAAACGCAAGACGTATTGGCCATTGAGTCCAATCTGGGGGCATGGAGCATTCTCACAGCTTTCAGGTCATTGCAAGCAGTGAAGCCAGCAATACAAGTGAAGTAGCTGAAGCTAGTCACTTTCTGGAATTTCACCAGAAAGCCACCTCATTGTAGTCCAGGAAAGGCCCAAGGCCAGGGATTGGGGAGCACTCAGAACAAGTCCATAGAAGAATTCTCCAATAGGTAATTGATGGAGAGAACTAAAATTTTAAATTAATAAGAAATGTGAGAAGAGAAATGGAGAAAAGCATAATCACATCATTATAGGCATGATTAATCAGATAAAGTTTAGTCTGTGTGGCTCCAGCGTAGGACAGTTTTCAAAGGACAGTCACAGCTCAACAGAGAAACACAAAATGGGATTATCATCTTATCAGCCCTTAGTGGAGTCAGGGAGTGTCTGCCCCCAGGGCCCTAGGATTTGTCTTCAGAGGTCAGAACTCATCTGAGAGAGGAACAGACACCTGGGCTTCTTTCTGGGCTTTGCTGATGTGCTCTGGATGCCTACATGGGTGCCAAGTTCAAAATTTTGTGTCTAAATCATGTTTTGTAAATGCCATGTACTTAATCTATTTTGTGAAAACTGTTTCTTCAGGAAAAAATAAGCTCTCACTAAAAGTCTCTATGGTTTACTTGAAACAGTATCAAGGAGATTATTTAGTATTCAGAAACCGCGGAGTTAAAATATAAAAAGGAGTTTTCCGTTGGAAACAGAGGCTTCCATTGTCACATTTATGAAGCCTTTCGTGACAACGACGTGGTCCGTCTGGCCCTGGGAGAGCTCGCCCACGATGGTCCTCCATTTCCTCTTTTGCACGGGCCAAGGACATACACTCAACAGCTAAATCTCCCAAATGCTGGGAAAGAGCACACAGCTTGGTGTTCAGATTTGCTGGAGAAATATCTGGTTTTTAAATAATTAAACCAAAGTTAGTTAACTCACATGCTTTGTTTTTATTTTCTTTCCTATTTTAAGCATAATTCTCCCTGTCCGAGAGAAGAATTTTTTTTTTTACATTTATGTGTGGGTCTTCTTTTTTGTGAGGAATGGGAAAAAATATCCCTTATAACATGTCAGTAAGAATTTTTCCTCGTATTATTTGGGCAATGAGGTATTCTTTTTGCTTTTTAGAGGTAATTTCCATTTCCGTTTCAGAGAAGAAGGGTGTTAGCATCAAAAGCAGGCTCTAGTGACCGAGTAGGGCGGATGTCAACCACAGATAAAAGGCAAACGTATAAAAAGGCCATTTGCCTTCAATGAGTTACTAGGTGAAAAATGTGTGCCTTTGGATTTTCTCCCTGAAGACACTGTCTCTTGCTCTGAAAGAAAAGGGAAGTGGAACATCAATTTTTTCTATTTTAGAGAATGTCAAATATAAAGTAATTTTTAGGACTTATATTCTTAAAGGTTGCAAAAGTATATGGCATAAAGTACTGAGAAACATATGACTCCTTAGTTCAGAGTTTCTTGCCTGATGATCCCATCTGAGGTAAACGTTTCTGAGGTGAGGATGTGATTCAGTTCTGTGGTAACACATAACTAACACTGAACACAAAGTCCCAGTTAGTAATGTGGCTTTATAATCCGTGAAAAAGAAAAGAAAAAGAAAAAGCTGGATGCTTGCGCTAAAATATTCTGTATGTCATACAGTTCACTCTGAACATCTAGAAAGGAAAGAAGGAAGAAAGGAAGATCAACCAATAATATGGACGCAATGGTGAAAAAGGACGTACAGAGCTTTGTGTAGGTAATTTGTAAACATTAGCTCAAGTCCCACATTAAGGAATTTTCTTTTCTCTTCTTTCCTGTCTACCAACAGTGAAACAGTCCTGTGTGGTGTCACCCAATCACCATTATGTTCCATCTAAAGAGGTCAGCGTCTCCCAGATTTTGTTTCACCTATACCCTGCTTTTCCTTCACTGCACTATTCTCCACTACAATAAACCAGGTCTTCCAGGAGGGTATTTGAAACCAGATTTGGAGGTGGCAAAAGAGCACAAAAAGGGCAGGACATTTTTGTTGCTCTCAGACATAAAAAACAAATTGAAAATCAAGAATCTAGGCCAGACTAAAACCCCTGGCAAGGCAGTGATATATTAGGAATTAAAAATAATAACACATCAATTATAATTCTATAATAAATAGAAATTATCATATAATCATTGCAGCTATTTGCCATATGCTGAGTCTGCCAGAAGAGATGTGCACACACACACACACATACATGTGTAAGTGTGGATTTTCTGATGTATACATAATTTTCAATGTTCTTATTCAAAATTGTGTGTTTTAATCAAAACAAACTATCATTTAGTCAACAGATTTTCTTGCTTTTCTGCTACATGCCAGGCACTGTTCTACTGGGGATAAAACACGATACAAACAGACATGAAATCCCTGCCCTTGTTACACTAAGATTCCATTCTCTAGTTATGCTCAACATTCATCCTCCAAATTACGATTGGTAAATAGAAGTAGAAGGGAAATAAAATTAAGGAGTGCCTTTAGAAATTATACAGTTGTAGTGCAGTCTATTCATTTTAAGTTGGGGAGCATAAGTGCATAAATATTAGGACAGATGAGAACCATCTAAGATTGAAACCACTTAACTCCAGTCTCTGATAAAATTCAGCGGGGTTCTGAGCGGGGATAAATTGCAGATCACTGGCCATATGCAAGTCTCCTAAGTTAAGAGAGCAGCCCCCAGCAAAGCTGCTCAGAAGGCTGAGTGCTTTGAAGAGTTGATGTGGCTCTGTGTACAAGCTGACCGCTAATACCCTGGCCAGTTCTCTGCTAACCTAACTGCAGCTGTCACCCTTCAAGATCAGTTCACTTAACATTATGTATGTGAAAAGACAAGCAGCAAATGAGGAAATCCAACTCTACAACCAAAATACAAACTGGATCACCCTTTAGAGAAATAAATAAAATTCAACAAAATCAATTTTGAGATGTTGACAGAGAGGAAGGACCCGAGGGCCTTGCCCAGCAGTCTGCCTGCCTTGGTGACCACTGAAAGCAAAGGTGGGACTTGATGACAACCATTTGGGGATTGCATAATACAAAAGAAAAGGCAATCAAACATGGATTTTCTGACAACATTTTGATTCTCAAGTCGGGATCACAAATGTGAATCTGAGGAGGTCACGCCGTGGGGCTTTCTAAATGGGGTTTGGTGAGCTTCAGAGTCCTGTCACCACTTGTTTACCTTCTGCCTTGGAAGGCCACCACAGAGTGCAGCTGGAGAGCCTGGACTTCCCAAGTTCAAAGGCTTAGATAACTCATCGACATAAGTTTAGGAAGCATCCCTGCTCTCCAGACTCAAGCCTCGTGGGGCAGTTTTACGCTGTGGATATGAACTGTAGACAACAGCGAAGTCAGTGAAACCAGAGCCGCATAACTTAACAAGAACATGACAGGTCATTTTGACTGGGATGCATTAAAATGGTCCAGCCAGATACAAATTCCATTTTCGACAATACACATTCAGAGAGGCTACTTTTCATAATAGTCAGATCTTGTCTTTAATACCTCTCTTCTAAGTTTTCTCACTCTACATTCATTGAAGATAAGTGGATCACCATGTTATATATGAATATTTAACTGTATATTTACATAATATATATACACACACGTAAAACTTGTGTATGAAAATTGTTGTCACTCTCGAGCCTTATTTTTCCAACATCAAATAAACTCAGCATCTCTTTCTTATACTCTTTCAAGTATATTTATTACTCATATTTTGATGACAAGTAATTCATTAAAATTTGTGTTTGGAAATACTTAACTCTGTTATAAAAATTGTTCAGAGAGAAACGTATTTCACAAATGAATTAAAGTTTGCCCCTCACTCAATGTTATGAAAAATAAATCTGCTCCATTTCACCTTAATTTTTCCACCTTTCTAATTTTGCTTAATATTCATAGCACTTCCGTTCCACTTGCTGCTCAGATTAAAAACTTCAGGGTTTTCAAGATGCTGCTTTACGGTGCTGGCCTCCCTTCTTTCCTTTCCCTTTTCCTCCAACGTCCATCTGTAGCTTGTTACACAGTCTTAGGCGAAATCTTGCTCCTCTCTAAATGCCTTCCCAAGCTTTATCCTGGCCAGCTACTTGGACTCCTGTAACGTGATTCACATCTCTTGCTCATCCCCTTGTCTCTATTATTTTATGTGATTGCTTGTTTCCCAGGCGGGATTTAGTCCTTTAATCCAACTTGCTTATCCCCTTCTGAAGGAAAATTCCTAGTCAATTCCTGCACAGTCTACATCTCAAAGGTAGGTTTCACCTCCTCTGACTCTTAAGAAGTAAGCAGGAAGCATCTGAGCTGACCCTCAATTGACATAACAAGTGGCACAAGTCTCTGCTCCTTGCTTGCCATGCTCCGCAGCACACCCCCCAGTGGTTAACGACCCCCTGCCGTCAGTGCCTGCTACGTGCCTCTTTAGAAGCTGTTTAGGTTCTAGAATCCGACCGCCTCAGTTGGAAATCCTGGATTTGGAATCCTGGTTCTGCGGCTCACTAGATGTGTGACCCTGAGTAGGGCAATCAGCATCTCTGTGCCTCAGTTTCCTTACCCATAAAAAGGAAACAAGAACAGCACCTCACTCCTACAGCTGCTATGAGGACCAAATCAGCACAAAGCTCTTAGAACAGTGTCTGGCATCTAGAAAGCACTAAGCAAATATTAGCTATTATTTTACATGGAGAATAGATGAACTAGAAACACCGTGATGTTCTATTTCTGTTGAGCCCTCCAGTTGCTCTGTGCCCCTCACGCCTCTCCTTTAACTCTCATGCCCTAATCTCAAATACTTAATCTCACATACTATTATCCTTTTGACATATTCTACCTGCTTCCAGAAATCTTTCAGCATATCCCCAATCTCCCTCTCATTACTTTGTTATTCTTAGTCTTCCTTTAGGAATATATACATACATATATATTTTATTGTAGAACTTTTAACATGAGTTACAATTGTCCTAAAATCATTTCATATATCGGTCTTTTGTCTCTCAATTAGATGTTAAATTCTATCCACTCATCTTTCCTATTTGATGCAGGACTCTGTCCCTAATAATAGCATAATAATCCATTCTAAAAAGGCTTCCTTCCTATGTGCCAGGTGCTATGACATGAGATATCACACTTAATCTTCACAATGACCCCCACATTGATAAGTAAACTGAAACATGGAGACTTTAAGTAATTTGCACAAGCAGGACTTAAACCTGTGCTTCCATTCCTTAATCCTTTCTCTTCTGACAGAGAGTTCACCTAAGGTACGTAGAAAGCACTTCTAGATAAACGAGTGACTAATCCGAATGCTGTCATGAAGTAACAGGATTTCTCTTGGATGAAGTCTGGAGAATTAAATCTTAAAACTTTGTGTACTGGTAGGAGTATAAGTTTAGAGTCTGACTGACTTGAGGTTACTTCCTGGCTCCAACAATTTCTGATGCATAAGCTTGGGCAAGTAATCTAATCTCAGTGAGTCTAGTTTCCTCATTTGTAAAACAGGATACTATAAATCTCAGAGTGTTTTTAGGGAGTAAATGGACTAACATTTATAAAGCACATACTTTGGCCCTTTAAGAAGGCTCAATGTGTGTCTGAAAAAACGTTCTGTGGGAGACTTAAAGGTGGATTGATGTACAAAACGAATAATAAAACAAAAATATGAAGCACCTGGAGGGGCAGAGAGGTGGCATGTGGGAGGTAGGGATAGAGTAAGGAGGGTAGAGCATGTGGGAGAATTTAACAAAATTAAGTGTCTACCTCAAAAACCCAGTTTTGCTTCTGTATTAAAAAGAATTAACATAATTTAGCATTTATTTAGAGATTCTCAAAGAAACCTAATGATTCATAACACAATTTTGTTTCTGTAGAATGTTCACAGCAATACTCTACTTGGCTTATCTTATCTTATTTATTTATTTAGACATTCTTCCTTTCAGTATGCACAGATCGCTTACCTCTGGGGACAGCCACTTTCACAGTTCATAACAACAGCTCTCCTCCCACTTCCTGTGGGTACAGATTGTTGAGCTTTGACTTCAGTATGATGGGTCATACTGAAGAAAGGAGACCAAAATATCAAAGAAAAAGTCATGAGAAAGCAAAGAAATTTTGAGCTCCTAAGCAAATATAAACTGACTTCGGGATATCCTTAGATGAGGTTTTTCCTACTGAATTCATTCTAACATTATGAGTCACTAAAGTGGTAAAATACTAGAAAACAAATTTCATAATCAGGTAATCTCATAATCTTTCCCTCCTGGACTCACATTTTGTTTCTTAATTGTTCCTATATACAATATAGAAGGGAGAAGGGAGGCATGACTGGATTACCTAAAGACGGCACCCCTGCAGTGCCTTCCTGTGGAATTAGGCAGGTGAGCATTCCCACGTTTGCCATGAAAAGCATTTCATATGTGAACAGCGATCATAGCAAACTGACTGACATAGATGACTTTCAACATGTTTCATTTCAATCCAGAGCAAGCCCATTACTTAGACGTCTTTCAAAATACAGAACTTGGGCCTCACAGACTTGTGTCATCAGTTCTGTGCATCTTCACTTTCGCAAGAGTCCTGATCATCTCCAAACAGAAAAGAAATTACTTTTGGTAAGTGTAATATGCTGCTCAAAAAAGCATGAGGTTTGATCCAAGTTGTTGGTCATCTAAAATTACATATTAAATCCTCCTCTTATCAAGTATTAATACTGCTTCACCAAACAAACATGGGTTTATTACTCACAAAGGGAAATTTCTTTTTCTTTTTCTTTTAACCCACACTGCTATTCTTAAAGATTGTGCTCAATTTTGTAATATAATATTCTTGTCTTCTTTCATCATACTGAAATATATTTTTTATGTGGATAAGACTGATAGAAATATGATATCTTTGTTATAATATTCAGAAAAAAACGATCTTTTGATAAATTTCAACATTCTAAATTTTAGCACAGGAGTCAAATTTAATTAAAATAAATATGTACAAATGAAGTTGTGGAAAATCAGACTGAATATATATTGATGTCAGATCTTATACTAGAAATATTATTTTTAATTTAAAATAGGGGTGCTAAAAATCCTAATTTTCTGATATCTATTTTCCTGTGATTTTTCACCTTAAAAATTCAATATAGATAACAATCTGATCAATTGAGTATATTTTTATTGAATGTGTTCATGTGTGTATATACATATCTCTATGTATGTATATATTATATGTATTTGACAAATATCATAGACGTACATTAGTACAGTGCCTGATATATGAGTGGCTTAATAATTTTAAATAATTGAATTTGGATCACTATTTTGGGAGGGGCATCTAACAATGTTTATGTAAAATAAAAATATTTGATTATACAACTAAATTGGGTTACAAAAAATGTCCTAAAAATTCTACATGGTTAACCGGATGTATTTTTCAACATTATTTGAAGTAGAATATATTGGGGAAAAAAGTTTTATGCAAGTCAAATACTTAGATAAACCTATAATAATTAAATATACCCTATTGAATATTTTATACAAGCATGATGCAATACATGTTTTTTTACCCTAATGTTTTTGGCGTTTATTTTTGCATCGCTTGCTAGACTAGCCCATGTCTATATTAGACAAACATTGGTAATCCAGAAAGTTGTCTGTTGTGAATAGAGACATTTTTTAAAGCCTAACATTCAGATGATAAATATTTCTTCTTCACCTAGACACTTAAGTATTATTTAAACACAAATTCAATGGTCAAAGCAAACAAAATATAGATTTAACTAGCGTATGGTTTCCTCTCACAGATTAACACACTTTAGTCACTCAACTATCATAACCCCTATAAGACAATATTACTACTAGTCAGATTTCACAACTCACATACCCTTTTAACTCACAAACTTCCTTTATCACTGCCGCTTCATTACCCTTTTATAAACCACAACACTGCCCCATGACCTCTGCACAAAAGGCCTGGAGCCATCTTCTGTAAGTCTTTTACTCTCTCTCCTCTTTTTTTTTTTTTTGTTGTTAAATAAACCTGTATATCCCACATAATTGATGTTTTTGTAAGGTCATTGACTCTTCTAAAAATACTTCTATCATTTGGCACATTTCCCATTTTAAGTCATATTTTTATTGGCTCCTTTTCTTTTCATGGAATCACTGGAATAACTAGGAAAAGAAATCTTACAATTTGATATATTGGTTCACGGGAGATTCAATTTTTTGTGGGTCCCTGCTTTTACATTTGGTTAAGCTTTAAGAGCTCAAAGTATTATTCCTGACAACATGTTAAATGTTTGAGGTATGGATATATAATGAAATAATGCAATAAATGTGTCCATATTGATTTTGTAGATGAATCTGCTTTGAAAAATCTGGCACCCAGCAGCCCAATATCATTTAATTACGGTAACTTTTTAGTTTTTTAAAAGAGTGCAGCACCCTGATATTCAGGTGTAATGCCCAGCCAACTCTTAGTGACAGAAGGAGAATTGATCCTCATGCTCTCGTGCTATAAGGTCATTTCAAGGAACCAGGCTCTCAAGAGCTGCACCTCCAAGAAAGCTAGGCAGTGCCAACAAGTCGAGACACAATCTGATGTGTTTCCTACAATGTCTGGTATTACATTCAAGAAGAAAGTGTTCCTCGAGAACTAAGGAATTACTGAGACATGTGGCATCTGAGACATATGACAAACAGGAGGCAATATTTCATGCCTTAGCATTAGACTTACTAATATGAGATTTTTGATGATACTCTGATTCCCCTTAGAGATTTGGATAAACGTAACGAAACAATGGAAGGATTCTCTGTTCAATGAAGGTGACTGGAGGACCAAGAAAATGTGGAGAATCAAGGAAGTTATTTCTCATGCATGGTAGTGCTTCAGGGTTAGTGTAAAAGTGTGATAGGAGAGACAGACCGTGAAAGGAATGAGCAAGTGAAGGAAGACAAGGGAACGGTATCTTTCAGGGTCTCCTTTCCTTCCAAATCCCTATATTCTTCTCGCTCATGTCCTTAGCATCTGTTAAGGTGAGTAGCTCCCTCAAAAGCCCCTTAGGCCCGTCCCAGTCCCAAAGCACACGTTGGAATCTTTTTATGTAACTTTCATTTGCCTCAGTTTCCCCAGGAAGGAAGGAAAGGAGGAAGAGAAGGAAGGAGGAAGGAAAGTAGGAAGGAAGGGAGGGAGGGAGGAAGGAAGATGGAAGAACAAATGAACGAACTGATCTTTAGTGAGAAATTTTGATGAAAGAGTTAAAACCAACTATGTTATTTTGCAGTTTTGCTGTGGATTCACCACCCTTTTATTTGTCTTCTCTTGGTAGCTTGTCCTGTCAAGGACCAATGTTCCAAAACAAAAAAATAAAAAGTAGTGGCGTGCTCTTTTTAAGTTTTTCCTTATATCTATTCCTGTGATTACGGATTTTACAAGCGATTTTAAGTTCATCTTTAGAGCACTTTTTATTTATTACAGAGCTGATGGTACAAATTATTTGAGAGAATTATAAGATCTTCTATTCATGTTACATGATCAGTTTGGCAAAACTCTGCTTTCATTATCCTGAGCTCAATTTCACTGATATTCCATCCAGAATGCTTCCACATTCAGAGTCATATTTTGCTTTTCTGTGTTCATTTTCCTGTTGCAGCCTTTACCCATACACTCAACAAGAATGTCTGGAGAATCTAAGGGTCTGTGTGCCCACACTTGTCCAGGCCCTGGGGCTACAGCAATGAGTCAGACACCCTGCTCTCAGATGCCTGAGAGACTGACCCAATGGCACTGAGTGATTCAAGATATAAATATACAATTTATAAGAAATCTTTTCAATAGCTCACCCAAATCATTAGGCAGTTAATCACATATACCGTGCTCTCTTTAAAGCACCATGAGTAAGGAATTCTGAAAAATAATCTTGTCATTTTTGTGAAATAGGAAAAAAATGATTTTTATAAACTTTGCTTCTAATACAAATAAATTTTTGTTTGTTTGCTTTTCATTTTTCAACTTGGTAAAAAGTCTGTAATGTTAATTGGGCCATTTGTCAATTGTCAGCATGTTAGTTTTTTCAAATTTAAATTCTGTTCCCAGCATTCATTTTTCATATCATTTAATATCACAGAGTGCACCCTTTTAAACTGTGTGCCCTACATACAAAATCATCTCGCATAAATAATACCTGAAACCTGGAGTAACGTTAAGTTCTTTGACTAATAGGATTGAGTCCTGTGAAAATAATATGCAGGCCAATGAAATGTTTGTTTTGGCCAATCTTGAACCAAATAAAGAACTTTTTAGAGTACGAACGTTGCCCATCTCATCAGCAGTGTAAATTGATAATAACTTTTAAAATTATATGTTTTTTGGCCTAAATTTTATTGGATTAAGTGGCATTTAAGAAAAAATATGTTTTCTGTAGCCTTTTTACACTATTTCACAACTGATAACAGATTTTAAATTATCAAGTGACCCAAAGAAAAAGCATTACAACTCTGAAGGACTCAACAGCAATTTGGTGAAAGGTTGTTTGAAGTCTCTGAGGCTGCTAAAGGCCAGCGCACGGAAGTTTATTTCCCATTTTTACTGACTAGTTTTATCCAGACCAATGGTCCTTTCATTTCACGGTATTTTCTCCACCCGGTGCTCTATGTCCTCGCCTCTCAGCGCAGTCGCCATGGCGGTCGACAGCAGAGCTACAGTGGCCGCCGAGATCCTACGTGGCTCGTGCCTCCGGCAGAGCTGCGTTCCCAGCTGCTGCGATGGCGTCAGGCCGCTTTCCACCTCCTCCCTCGTCTCAGTGAGCTACACAGGGGACAGGCTCCCGGACCGGAGTGGCTATTTCTCTCCTAAGATCCATCCTTGTGAAGCCTTCAAACTGAGGTGTCCTGGTCATAAGAGACGACAGTTGAGAGCAACAGCCCCCAGAAGCTTCACAGAGATTCCAGGTTCCTGCTTCTACACTTTTTTTTTTTTTGAATAGAACAAAACACTAGTTAGCAGGTATTTCTTACCAGAAATCACAGCCTAGCTACTGACTTTTACCTGATGTAACATAAATTCATGGCTGTGCTGCTTTTATCTTGCTGAATAAGGAAGTATATTGAAATAATTGGGGTGAGGAAAAGTTCCCTTGTTTTCTTCTTTTATGACCACTTTTTACTGTCCTTTGTTGTACTTTTTGGATATACTGCCTCGTATTGTTTCGTTTATGTTGTCTCTCTAAGTGGACTATAAACTCCTAGACCGGTGAGGTTTCCTAATTTGGACAAGCCTCTCTTCCTGCCCAATGCTGAATAAAATGCAACGGATAAAGCCTTCCAGAAATAACTAATAGGTTAATTAATTAATGATCACTTGCTTCAAAAGAGGTAAATTTAGAAGTTATTTATAAAAATTGTAAGTTTAATTTCCAAAATATTAAGACTAATTTTGAATAAACCCATTAATACCTTCAAGGTCAGATATCAGTCTCTGTCCTTCCACAGAGGACAGTATGCAATACATGTTATCATACATCACATGCATATGTACTATACAGATATTACATACATACACAAAATATACATGTATGAATACATATACTAGTGTACTATCAACTAAGTTATGATGTCATAGGGCATGAAATGAGCCAAGACCTCTACAAATTGTAAATATAGAGTAGTGTGTGTTTTTGTCAAAGTACCATTTTTTGTATAGTCTTCTATCTAGTCTTACATTTCTAAGAATTATTAGAAACCTTAACATTGAAAAATCTGTGAGAATACAGTTATATAGCCAGTGAAAGTAACAATTTGATCTAAGCATCTAACTAATGGCTTGACTTTCTAGGTAGAGTATAAACGAGCAGGAATCTTTGTTTATTCTCTGTCAAGGGCAAGTGTCTGACTGTTTTGTTTGATTGTGTAGTCCAAACACCTAGAATAATGCTGGAGCATAATAGGAGCTCAATGAATATTTGTTGAGTAAATGAGTGAATGATTTACAATTGTGCACAAGAAGGCAACATGTGAGTTTATATTTGATGGAGTTATCTAGGGAAAGAGAGAAGGGATGAAGAGCTTAGCAGGGAGAGAGAACAGCATGTGCAAAGGCCCTGTTGCAGAAGATAATGAGTAATGTCCAGTGTTGAAAATCTTCAGAGTAGCTGGAGTATAGAAAATGGGGAAAGTGATTTGAGATAACATTGGAGATAGAAATGCGCTATGTTATAAAAGTTTTTTCAGGCCACATTAAGAATGGTGATCTTTATCATTAGAACAGTGAGAAGCACTGGAGGATTTGAGGCAGGGTAGAGGCATGATCTGATTTGCGTTTTGGGGAAATTATCCTTGTGGAACTGAGAAAGGTTTAGAGGGCAGTATGCGTGGAAACAGGGAGCCCAGTTAGTAGACTGTGGTAATCCAGGGAAGAGATTACATGGTCTAGACGGTAATGGTGAAATGGAAAGAAGCTTATAGCTTTGCTGTAAGGTCACACAGTACTGTGCACTTCCTCCACAACGTTTATCAAAGTTGTAATTGCCTATTTGTTTAGATGACTATTGACTAATGTCCACCCCTACTCATCTCTGACTTCCGTAAGGCTGACACGGTGCCTCATTTGGGTCTCCACTCTGCCCCAGCACTTACCACCACACCTGGCACATAGTGACTGCTCCAGAAATATTTCTTGATTGAGTGAAAGGAAGTGCTTCAAGATTAAAACGATTTAGTCACCATACATAAAAGTAAAGAAGGAGTTGCTAAATAATTGATGTGCAAAACCCCAAATTTTAGAACTTTAAAAGAAATTTTAAAGAGCCATACAAATGTTAGAAGAGATAGTCCTAGAGTTGAATATGTTTTACAATGTTTCTAAAAGATGATTGGCTTAGGTAACTCCACCATGAGTAGCCCACTATCTTATGAGGCTATTTGTTCCATTGCCCAAGAACTGGTCTTTTTAAAGTAATTTTTATGATAAGAGAAAATTCTATATTCTTTTCGCTTTCACTACTAATCCTAGTTCTGAATTCTGAAGCAACATTGGAAAAATCTAACCCCTATATTTCAAAGTTGTTTAAATATTGAAAGATGGCTCTGCTGCGTCTACTCTTTCAAGGCTAGATAATCTCATTTGCTTCCATATGACATGCTTTCTAGACTTTTTGCAATCCTGAATGCCTTCTTGTGGAGGCATTCTAGTTTGCCAAGCCTCCTGAAATGTACACCTACATTTGGGGAGCACCACATTGTATGTATACACAAAGACACGTTTTTTAAATTTGTGAGGCAAAGGGTCAACACAGTGCTGTAATTGTGATTTGACCAGCATTGTGTGCAATGGGTTTATTGCTTCTCATGATCTGAGCATCATATTTAGATAACTTAAAATCTAAAACCAACTGGGATAAGTAAGTCACGTGCCTAAGTTGGGATAGCCTCATTCACAATGTATGCTTCTACCTGCGTGACCGTTTCCCACTACATGTACACCTCAAGGTTTCCCAAGTAAAAACATGATGATCAGAACAATAACTGATCCTTGCTATAATATAATTTCACTGTTAAAAACCAACAATTACCAAGATATTTCTAATTTTCAGGCAGGATCTCAAAGTACTCAATTTAAATGCAAATACTCGTTAATAAATTAGGCTGGTTTTCATATAGAAGCATAATGTTGTAATTGTAAGTCGAGTCCTCTTTATATAAAATATGGCTCATCCAAGGAATGCACATCTGTTTTCTGAGAAACAATTTCAGGTTGAGAACCTTGTCAATTTTAATTAGGATAATAATACAACCACACTAGCTTGGTTATCTTCTCTCATCTAATAAGTGCTTCAGTAAAAACCTAAAAATGTATTTAAAAAACAAAAAACAAAATCATATCAAATTATTAAGAGCAGCTGCTATTTTCATCTGCTTGTATTTTCTCAACCCAGATATAAATAATTTGTTTTAGTCATTATATCTGATGTACTGAAGTCTAATTACTATAGGATAATTGAGTAGGTTGTTAATTGTAGAATCTAACTGAATCAGAATCCATTATAAACCATAATATCTCTTATTAAATGATAATTGCTGCTACAAATATTAACATTGGCATAATAAATATAATTTGAGAAAATGTCAAGAAATTTCTAATTTTGAAATGTATTACTTTGCATCGGTCTTATTGGATCGTCTAATAATAGATAAAATAGGAGTTGCATGAATTTTTGAAAAGAACTGGTTGGGATAAACACAGAAAAACTGAACCTGCATAGGGAAAACATATGGCATAATATTTCATGAAACCAACATTTATTTTACAATCAACAATTTTTACCTTGTGCCTACTAGTATATGTAAGTAATATATTAATCTAACAAGAAATTTAAGTCAACATTCATTGTATCTTTATACTATATAATTTAATAATTATTAATAATGTTTAATCACATACATATACTATAATAATAGCATATGTATACACATAATATATATAACTATATATGTTTGTTTCCATAAGTACATATATTTTTTGAACTGAAACACATTTGGACGATTACATTTATTCATTTTTCTATAGGCTGAGCAGTTATTAGTTTTCCAACAGATAAAAACCGAAAGCAATTAAAGTCAGATTCATATTCACAGCAGGTTCTTTCCACATAACAAGTCCATGTGGTAGAACAATTATTAGTTTGTACAAAAAATAAGTCTCAGCTCATAAAATTCAAGAAAAAAATACCATCTGGACAGCCACCTAAAAACTAGACTGGATGGTCACTTGAGGTTCCATCCGTTTACATTAATCTTCATTTCTCGGTTGTAATTTTTATTAGTTGGATGAATTTTCTTTTTATTGTGGATAAGAAGCATCCTATCAATAAATTAGAACTAGTCCAACAGTCTGCAAACTTTTGCTTCAATAATTAGGTACTATGAATTCTGAAAACCTGTAGACCTCTTCACAAAGTTTTTAGTTGATGTTTAATTTCTTCATAAAAACTTAAATAGTTGGAATTTATATATTTTCTTACATGTAACTTTGACATTAAAAAATTTCTCGTGTCATTTTAAAATGTAACAAGCAGAATCTAAATATCACAGCAACTTTATACTTGCTCTTAATCATGTTTAAAAAATACATGAAAAACTTTCAACAATCAGAAATTTAACAGCATGACTTTTCTTTTGAGCTCATATGTCAATTCCACTTGCCCAGACATTTTATTAAGGTGTAATAAATTACTGGGTTTTTATTGATTCCCCTATCATACTTCTCTGCAATAAAATAGTTATGTAAATTAACATCTAATTTTAAAAAAATTTTCCTGTGACTACAAGGCTCTCAAGTGTTAAAAATTTATTTTAGATTTAGTTATAATTACAATTACTTGTAAAACAACCAAGAGTGATACAACATGAATATATTATGTTTGGTAATAATTATTATACCTAAAGAGCAAATTTTTGTTAGAAATGCATCTCTTAATGAGACGGATATAGTTTTATTCCCCAATTAATTTGTGTATCCAGGGATGGACATTATTTATTGCTAGAATAAGATAGGGTTCACCATTAATTCTGTTCCATTTGATCTACCATCAAATAGCAAATCAATTAAGTTCTCCTTCAATTTTGTTGAGAGCAAAGAATTAGAAAACATGTGATTTGCAAATGGATTTGGTGCTATTATTAGATTCATTTACTTCCTCAGCTTAAACGCTAAAATTTGTAATTGTCATTTTACTTAGTGCTGAGAGTGGGGCTTCTACACTAGGACAATTCAGCAGTGGTTGCAACACAGGATGGAAGGAAGTATGACTTTCTTTCGAGAAGTCAGAGAAGGACATTTGTAAAAGGGGAAGTGAGAAAGGAAACCAGGTTAGATGTAGGAATACTTACTCAAGCTGATCTCTGTTTTGGATCTTATGGAAGTTTGAAGACTGATCTAATCCACTGTTCCACTAGCAAAATAATCCATTCTAAAACAATCTTGAGAGATATTAATAGCTATTGCTATTAATACCTTCCATGATCACATTAGCTCAACCCAACTTGCAATATCTGGGCTACTCTCAGGTTAGAGAAGAGGCAGGAGTGTGGAGGAAGGGGTTCTGTGCCACTCACTGGGACCCAAACTTTCCACCCAGCTGCTCTGAATTGCTAATTCCTCTTAATTGTTCTGGACAGTGGTGGAACTAAAGCACAATGGGAACATGTGCCACACCGTCCTGAGGACTCCCTGCCTCAAATGACTTTAACCAGAACTAACAATCTGGAGAAGCTGTCTGTACTTTTAAGGTGAGACCCCACCCCTCTTAACCCCCAAACACAGACACTTCCCATTCACTGTCTAAAGGGTCCATTTCTGCAATCACTGGAGATTCAACAACAGTGGTTGGATTGACTTTGTTTTACTGACAACACTGTTTGTAGTTGTTCCATTTAGTTATTATATAGGTAACATTTTAACATCTTGTCCAAAGAGAGAAAACCTGGCTCAATATCTATGGCATTCCCTTGAGCTAATATAGACCACAACTGCTCAAAAGAAAATGGTGTTACTTAAATATAAACTTTTCTTAAAGACTCATGCCAGCTACTAGGGAAGCTTAACTTATATAAAAGCTCACAAATCACCTAGAATTTTTACATGGATTGATATAAGCTTACCAAAATGAAACATGTAGGATTTACCCATTCCCTTTTTTGGAAAGTACTGTAACATTTGGCAGTTTTCCAGTCTTCTGGCATCTGTACCACTTATATTGATTCAGCAACTATCACAAGAGTTTATAGATCTGTATGTGCACGTGCATTCTTCTCTGCTTTAGGATTTAATTTGTCTTTACATAGACACTGCAAATGTAAAGCACCTAGATGATTTATCGTCTGTCTTGATTTTAATTTCTTTAAAATAAATACTTTTTCTACTCTCTTCACTTTGAAAATGTCTTTTTCACAGAAAATGAGGAAGCAAAATGTTAATTTTATTAAATGTATTAGAATGTGTTGCATCTCATACTAATTACAGTATTAGAACTTTTTTTGTTTTCATCAATTTGAACAACAATATATTTAAGTATGGCATTTTAAATATTGAGCATCATCCACTTAGGCAGACACTCAAGCATGGATGATTAATGTGCGGACTGTAACACTCCCTTCATAAGAGCATTTAAGCCACTGGTGTATATTCTGCTAAATGTATTCCACTGAGGCTGCTACTGTCTGAGCACATAATTCCCTTAGGGTAGTTCTCACACTCTCATATGGTCCTTACCACAACAATCACAGTAGGATTTTTTTTTCTTCTATTACCTTCTGTTTGATACCTGTTATCAACACTCAGCCACATCCTAAAATGTTCTCTTCCAAGTGAGGTCTTTTTAAAATAATATTCACAAGGTGAAGTTGGTATTTAACTCTAATAATTCTTTGCATTGAATGGAAATATCAAATTACTGTCAATATCGCCATAGTTAATAATTCTAAATAGTTAATAATTCAGGATAGACTATCTAAGAGTGAACTGGGAATTTAAAATTCTAGATTCTTAAAAGTGATGCTTTTTCATGTAGATATTTAAGTAGTTACTGGGTGTTTCCTATGTGTCAGACACTGTGAGAGGCACTGTGGAATCAGTGGAGAAGAAGATAGAAAGATCTTAAAGCCATCATAGAGCTTTCATTTAGAGAAGATAGAGAAGTCTGGTGGTGGCAAGTGTGATGAAAGAAAGAAACAAGAAAAAGTGGTGAAGAGTGGAGATGGAAATGGGCGCCCTCTTTAGGCAGCTGATCATGGAAGACCTCTGAGACTGGGGGTCAAGAAGTTGTAGTAGTGAAATGAAAGGTACCTGCCAAGCCCGAAACATCTTGGATCTACAAGATTGTCATCCTTTTTAGTTGACTCAGTCTAATTTTACAAATTGTCTTGCCCTGCCCTTTGTAAAGAAGAGGCAAACCATTTCTTCTCCATTGCCTTCTGTGTTATCTATCCTTCTGTCTTCGGCCAGATCCTCACGTTTATCCCTGAGTTATATGGAGAAATATAGCAGTCTTGTAACTCGAGATTTGTCTTGGGAGGTTATACAAATGGGAAGACTGGCAAAAGTCGGAACTGATAATCCAGGTAGCATTGACTGGTGTGTCTGCTATGGAAAATCTCCAAGGGCAAGGAAGGGGTCCCACAGCAGAACTGTAGTTTTTACAGGGAGGGTGCATGAGAGTTGAAAGGCCAGAGTTAACACCAGATCCAAGTGATCCGAAAAAGCAGAACTACACAAATGGATAGGGTGAGTTGGAATACACCATCCTTCTGTTACTCTATGTGTGCAGATCTCAAATGGATGGATAGTATATTTCTAAGCTATTATACAAATCAAGTGCTGTAGTATTTTGGGAGGACCCTACTGTGGCAAGAACTGTGCTAGCATCTGGGGATACAAAGCCCAAAACCATAGAAGCTATCCCTGATGTCTTCACACTAAAGTGGACACAGATATGCAAACAAATAACGTGCCCAAGGCAGGGAGTGACGATCGCTCTCTCAGGGAGGAGGCAGTGATTATTTCAAAGACAACAGCTCAGCTGATATGGCAGATGAATAATAATTTAACGGAAACCTCATAACAAGTGTACATTAATGAGTTCTCTTCTCTCATATGAGGTAAAAAGGTGTCTTAAGAAGTAAATCAGGAAACTATGCAGGGCTGGGCTAAACAGATAGTCTGAAGAAGGAGAATGAGGTCATACATTGCTTCACCTCCACAGTCTGGCCATTGACTATAGAGGGCATATTTTTGGGTCTGGAGGTTCGTACAGAGTTAGAGGGTATAAAGAATTTGGGGTGAAGTTTTCTACATTTGACCATGAAGGGAAAGAGATGTCCAAGTGTCCCCATGTGTGTCAGGAGAAAAGATGGCATCCAACGAATCCATCATTGGAGGGATTCCAACATGTGGGGCAAGCGTCCCACATATAAAGTAGAGGAGGATGGGCACAGATGTTAGCTCAGGGCCAATCTTCCTCAAAAAAAAAAAAAAGTTAAACCTAGGAGAGGATATAGATGGCAGCATGAGAAAAAAACTCCCAGATGAAGCGGACTCTAGCTATATGTGGGAGCTAGGGGAAGAGTGGAAGATTCAGGAGTAAGTGTTCAGAAATGTCCCCTAAACATCACCTTGTCCCCTGACCATGAATTTGTTAGTGTCCTTATAGAGGACTGATTAAACCTCGGTATCTTGGCCTTTCTATGGTAAACAGAATCAGGAGAGCCTAGAGAGAGCGCTGGTTCTAAGATGCTAAGGGAGCCTGCTATTTCAAAGTCCTCGGCAGAGGGGCCCACAAGTGGATCACCAGATGTAAGACACTGATTTTTGCACAGAAACCCTTGTTCTCCACCCTCCTTAGAGAGGGAAACAAGAACTTGTATATTCATTCAGTCATTTATTCCTTTATGCGTTTCATAAATATCCACTGACTACCTCCTACGCTCTGTGCTTTCTACCAAAGGCCAGAGAACGGCAGAGCTGCTACGACTCGGTTCTTGGCAGAGGTCAAGTCCTGCAAGGGGTTCAGAGACTCCCAGCACTTGCAGGAGGGGAGCGGCTGCAGCTCTGGGCCACCTCAGCACCCAGGGGTGCAGAAGAACACTCAAGATGTCACTAACCGGTTTGGAAAAGATTTCTGAATTCTGAGTATGGACTCTTGAACGAGAGAAAAGACAGTGAAATGAGAAGAAGAAAAGAGTAATTTTGCAGAAAAGAGTGAACTAAAAGGGATATTGCAAAGTGACGTGACATAAAAGAAAAAGCCTTAAACCTGGTAGAAAAATCATATTATGCACTTACTATAGTCCATGCATTCTATTAGGTCATTTTATATCCATTCACACAACAACTCTATTTATTCAGCTTTTATTATTCCCTATTTGAAGAAAAGCAAACCAAAGTTTACTTAGTTGGCTTAAGTAACTTGCCCAAAATCATACAGCTAGTAAGTATCAAAAGTGGAACTAATATCAGGTATATCCTATTCCAGAATCTTTCCAATATGACCAGAAATCAGAAGACATGATTAGTGGTATTGATTCTATCGTTAAATTGTCTTGATTTAGACAAGTCAATTTGCCATTCTGGAACTCAGTTTCCTTATCTGTAAAATTATGTTCCCAAGGGTCTAGTTCTAATCATGATAGAAAAGTCACTCATACTTTGGCTCTTTTTTGAGCCGAAAGATCAGTGGAGAGAAAAAGGGGAAACGTGGAAAGACCGAAGTAGTAGGAAAAATGGGTGTAGAAGGACCCAGTGTAAAAGATTAAATGTTAGAAGGGAATTGGGAGTCCTAGGTTGCAAGAAGGGGTGTGTGTGTGTGTGTGTGTGTGTGTGTGTGTGTGTGTATGTATGTGATCTACTGAAGCATTACCTATAAATACTGGGAAACTAGTGAAACAGAAGTGTTTGGCCTGAATCCCAGAAGAAAGAGCTGGTTGTCATACCCTCTACACACACACACACACACACATGCAAAACCCACCACCACCATCACATACCAATTACTGAGCTTGAAAATGAGGGAAAGTTGCGTCACAAGGTGAATACAAAATGCAGAGACCACTGCTGGCCAGGTGGTATTAAGCCTGGTGGACGGGCATGCCCTCAAAGATAGGATAGATTTTCTGTGCCCCAGGACTGTCTTGGATTCTGGCATGGTTCTCATTTGCTTCAACCCTTTTCTCTCTTTACATATACAGGCCCCTCCAGGAAACAGGTGAGCTCAGAACTGGACTAGAAGGGCTAGGCATCCACTGTCTTATCAAACCAGAAATTCAAACACAATCTTTTCCAGAGCCTACTCATCCAATTCTGGCAATGCCTTCTCTTTAGATATCCGAAATTCATCTGGTTACAACAGTATCTAAACAAAGGAGATGGACTTAGCCTCCCACCCTCCCAAGGATGGGGACCTCCGGTGTCTCCAGGGGAACACAGGCAACTCCCATTGGGTGCAGCAAAGGTCAGTTACCCTCTGATGGAAACCAAGGTAACTTTCCAGAGCTTCTCCCTGGCATCCCTCACTTCTTTGGATTCAGTAACCACCTGAAAGTCACACTGGTTTGAATGCTGAGACATCGGCATATAGACTTTTTCCTCTTTCTTTTAGTTTAACAAGAAGACATTAAATTTTAGCATGGAAAAGAATTGCTGAGCAAATTTGTATACACTAGACATATACTAGTCTTCATGATTGATTCAAAGGAATTTTCAAAGGTAGTTTTGGCTGTAAGTATTTTAATTATTCTAAATCTCAAAGCTTACTTCAGTGGCTTCACTAATAATACTTGTGGCTGAGCTTGCTCACATTATAATGCCACATATGTGTGATCTATTTTTATTGTGACCTACATGTATAGAAACCTACCCAAAATAGAAATGATCTTTAAATGACCATGTGGGACCTGCCATTTAGCACACCCTACAAATGGAAGTAATGTAGTACTTGAACTAACAAGAAGTTTTTAAATGAGTCAGTTTTCAGATACTGTTGTGAAGTTCAGGCTTTGAAAATTATGACATAAAATGCAAAGAAATGCAATCAGACAAATTTGTACGAGGAAAAGAGTTCATTTCTTACTCTGGAGCTCAAATCAGTGTCTACATGACATTTATGTATCTTTGAGCTTTAAATCAGTGCTGCACAGTGGGGGCCAGGCAGGAGGCTATCAGAGTCACCCAGGAGGCCTTCTCAAACTATGCCAGCCCTCCTACCCCTGCAGTCCCTCCTTCCCCTGAGACTCTGCCTAAGACGTGTCTCTGAACTTGAGCAACACCATCTGTTCACTTACAAATAGGCATTTTTATCTCCAAAAGGGCAGGTTTCTGCACATGAGCCTCTTACATGTAGAGAAGGGAAGGGGGGCCTGAAACATACATCAATGACATAATCTTTCAATTGAAGGCTGACATGTTAAAAAATGGATCTGTCTATATTTTCTGAGTGATATATTCAGTTGGTTAGCCCCTTGTACTAATGAGATGAAAATCGCTACTTTAAATACTCATGTAGGTCAGCAAGCTTCATTCTGAAAGTTTTCCATAAATTCAGGCTTCACTCTGTGAGATTTTCATAAATGCAAGCATTTGTAGAATTAAGTAAAAGAGTATGGCAGACAGCTCAAATCGACAACTACTATTAGAAAAGCCTGGTGGATGTGTAATGTTACCTTTATGTCATAAAGAGCATTAAAAGCCGTTTTTATCATACACACCTTTCCCGTCGCTTAGATTCCTGTGACGATTATGTCACATTCCCTGGAGTGTGTTTTTTCCCTTTAAAAAACATTGTGAGGATTTGTTGATATTGTTCTTTTCTCCACAGAACTGACCTTAAAGGCCTCCTTTGCTGCGAGCATTATCTTGACTTTGTGAACATAAGGTACAAACATAAACACATACGCTGCTCACATTTTTATGTTATAATCACATAATCGAATCATTTTATTCAAGCTTTCTTTTGCCAAATTTTTAGAATATGCAATATACTGAGTCTTTTAAAACTAAATATTCATAAATTATATTATTTCAATTTTGAAAGTAAAAATATTTGTATAAATGGAGGTAACATTAAAATATTTAAGGAATTAAAATATTCAAAATGTTATAAATATATTTGCTATAGCAAGTGTTTATATCTGTGAAATGACTAAAAGATTTCTGAAACTTCTTTGAGAGATAGATACTTATTTGCTGAAATATAATAATTATAATAACCGTTAAATATAGCTAACATGGTTATTAGTGCTTAATGTGAATAAATTTGTTCAGCTCTTACAAAAACATTAGGTACTGTGAGTATCCCAATTTACAGACAAGAGTGCTAGTAGAAAACTTATGAAATTTTCTAAGGTCACAAAGTTCGTAAAGGGCAGAGAAGGAGTTAGAATCCACGCACTTTCGCTATACAGCGCGTGCTCTGAAACACGAGACCTCTCAAGACCCGCTGACGCTCTGTGGCTCACCCTGGTGCTGAGCCCCGCCGGCACTGGGGAACACAGTGACTTCCTCCCACGCCCACGGCCTCGTAGAGTGGCTCGTAGAGGGGGTGTCGTGGAAGTTACCACCGCTTTCGAATCAGTGTTACCCTGTGTGTCTTTTTCATCCGGCGCATTCTGTATGCCTCTCTGACCCAAAATTGCCTTCAGAATGCAGAAGAGTTTCCCTTTTTAATTTTTTCCCCTGAGGCATATCATGTTGATGTAAGGTGATCTCCCTCCTCCTCCTCTTAACCCACAGGGTTTCTCTACTCTCCTCCCTCATAAGTAGACCCCATAGAGTGTAATACAAAAACGACCTGACTTCCTGGCTCTCCTTTTTCTCTCTGCTTTTTGCCACAGGACTTGGAGATAGACATGGTGAGATTTGGACTTCTGGGTTTTTCGATTCCCCATTTTATATCCTCTAAATCAGCAAGTTTAATGGCCTGGATCTTAATTAGAAGTGGCATCTGCTCTACACTATAGAAGCTAATTGTTAAACCCATTGTTTGGCTACAGACATAGAAATTCTATCTTGGCGTTCAGAAACTAAATATGAATTATTTCCTTATGCATTTCTTCTCTAACCATGGGCAAGCCCATTTCCTGCACCTTTCCCTACTTCCCCAGGTAGAGGATTGCCTGGAGATGACTAGAAGGACTATTCTGTTCATTGAAAGGCAAAAGAGAAGAACTCATTGACACATTTTTAAAATATTATCTGTTTACTATATGGCAACCAACAAGTTAGCTGTTATTAGAGTCCAAGGTGTCTGAGACCCAAAATTGAATCCCACACACCATATAAATTAGTAGAAAGTGTACATTTATAGACATAATGATAGAAGGTGATACAAAAGCATGTGGACCTCAGAAAGCTGAGCACTTTCAGCTGTAGGGCTCAGGGAAAGCTTCATACCTGAGTTAGCATTTGAACTGGACTTTAGAGAAGGGTTGATCGACTTGTGAGAAAGGGGATTTCAAGTAGAGGAAGGGTCATGAGCAAATGCAAAGAGACTTATGGGTATCAATTTCCCAGGTAATAGGCTGGGACCAGGGAAAAGACTTGATTCCTGGGAGAACGGAGGTTGGCCATGGCAAGGGCATTGGAGGCAGAGACGAGGTTCCAACACCAGTCTCCAGATGCTAGCACTCCTCCTCAAATAACTTACTTTAAATATTCTTGGGAAATTTTAGCCTTATCTCTTACCATCATAAATTTGGTCAATAGCATCCTCCTAATCTATAACCAGCAGTATTTGTAGCCTTTTCTTGTATTTTTAAAAAGCAACGTGTCAGCAGACAAAAAAAAAAAAGGATAGGGGCCACGCGTGGCCAAGTGGTTAAGTTCACCCGATCTCTGCTTTGGGAGGCCCAGGGATTCGCTGGTTTGGATCCTGGGTGCGGACATGACAGCACTCATGCTGAGGTGGTGTCCCACATAGCACAGCAGAGGCACTTACAACTAGAATATACAGCTATGTACTGGGGGGCTTTCGGGAGGAGGAGAAGAAGAAGAAGAAGAAAAAGGAGGAGAAGAAGACAAAAGAAGATCGGCAACAAATGTTAGCCCAGGTACCGATCTTTAAAAAGAAAAGGATAAAAGTTCCTCTTTCACCTCACTAGTGTCGAGAATGTGAGGTGAAATTTACCTTTGAGAACAATAATCATCAAGATTTTCCTGGTCCTAACAAGAAATAACATAGCAAACAGTAACAAAAAATAGCATTGATTAAACTAAAATGCACTCAAATTCTTTCTGTCATTTACTCATTTATTTATTTTTTCACTGTGCAACCATTCTTAGGGTCTTCTAAGCATTGGGCATTGGGATAGGTAATGCTGATAATTCAAATATTACTCTGGTAGAGTAAAATCCTTCTTAAGAAGCTCAAAGTCTAGAGAAGCAACACATTTAAACGAGCAAGCAAATAACTGCAAAGGTCTATTCTTGAGTGCTTTGCTTGTAATGTTCTCATACACCTGAATGCTTGGCTGCACGTGAATCCTACTCTACGATACCAGGCTGTTCTTGGTCAGTGGGGCCACCTGGTGGACATGTGGGTCATAATCTAAACCATTATTCTTCCTCTCTATTAACTTCATCCTGTTCTTTTTAACTTTTGTTTCACACAGTCCTGTTTAAAAGACTGGAAAATTCTCACTTGAATTGTTTTACTCCTTCTTTCTTTCTTGATGTTTTTCATTTGTTTTCCTCAATTTTATCAGGAAAAAATGTATTTCCTTTTCTACCTACTTTATTCCTTTTAATTCACCATAGTAACCCAAACAAACAAAAACCAATCATGATCAAGATAAGGCTAGTTAGCACTAGTGCAACATCTATGATAAAGAAAATAAGATCTTCCTACTTCCAATTGAAATTAGACACGAAGTAGAAGGAATGGCTTTGTGGTTGAGAGTGGTTGGAAGTATCATGAAACGAACTTAGAAATCTCAATATTTTACACCTCTTCCTAATTCTTCTTTATTTATACCATAAGCACAAAGATCACATTTTGCTTGTTTGATTTAATTATAAATTATATTTTGATTTTTTAATTGAATTCTATATTGTGTAATATCATTGTTTTCCATATAATTATACATGATTAACAGGATTTTGTGGGCTGAATTCTAGACCAAAATTTGTGACATTTCTATCAAATAAAGCACAACACATTTCTAACAATGAACTTATAAACTCAGGAAAAATTGAAAGTAAAAGATTTCTAATATGTAACATCTGAGTTAGGTTATATTATAAAAGTTTTTTATAAATTGGGTTACTCATTTATTTTTAAATGTTTATTGATTACCTTTTCTGTGCCAGGTGTGATGTTAAGGACTGTGAAAAAAGCATCTAGTTCTATAACCCAAATGTTGGTGAACCTTTACAATATTGCTTGAACAAACCATTTCAAGTCCCAGTGAACACAAGTAGTCCTAAGAAATTAATATGTCCCTCTCACCCTTTAAATCTTATTTCCAGTTCTTTAATGCCTTTAATTAAGTTGAGGGTAGTTTACTGTTGCAAGTAGCTTTTCAGGGTTACATAGATTATTCTTAATTATATCATGAATATTTAACGATACAAATTTTTCATCCCATGTTCTGGAATTAGTAACCACCATCCCAATTGAACAGCGTATATACACCCCCTTGCCTCGTTTTCTGTCTACAGCTTGTTACGTTTAGGCTGTCACTGCTTCTCATCTTGATGACTGGAATAGACTCTGTGGTTTTTCTTCCCACTTTAATCCATCTTGCACCTTGATGCAAGACATGGTCGTGATATCATCTCATTGTCTAAAGCCCTTTGGTAGCTCTCTAGTGCATGCATGATGTAGGATAGGCCACATAACAAGCCACGAAAAGCCTTTCAGAAACTGGTCCTGTCTTTCTTTCCAAACTTACCTTGCAACATTTGCCTGCATCCAGATAAACTTGAATTCACAGCCTATTCTGACACTAATCTACCCAAACAAGTACTTAAATCCTCGAAGCCTTGATTTTCTCTCATGCTTAAAATGAAGATAATAATAATAGCTACTTCATACACAGTATTGTTATGTGTATTAAATAAATAAATATATATATATTATATAAAATGTGTGACCAATGAGTGTTCCAAAATGTTAACAGAATTTTAAAAAAATTATCATTAGTGATAGTATTAAGTATAATGCATTCTGGGCTCCAGACTGAGTCACTTAGTATTTGACACATATGTTCTCTTCTTTCCAGCTTTCATCCTAGCTCTTTCTTCTGCCTGGAATGCCATCCTCTCTAACTCAGCAAACACAAATTCTAGTTATCTTTCAAGGCCCAGGCCTCATGTCATCTCATCTAAGACTCTGCCGACCATTTCCACTTGAGGTAAGTGCCCTTTCATCTCCCCTCCATGGCCGTGTAGCCACTCCTCTCCCACTGCACTTCTCAGAGTCACCCTGTTTAGTTCTGTAGTCTGTGTTATTTTCTACTAGTTTATTAGCGCTACAGGGGACTTAATCTGAGGACATGATTTCTCACATTATACATATCAGACATTTCTTGCTGTGATAATGCTGCATAAAAAATCACCCCGGAACTCAGTAGCTGAACACAATATGCATTTTCTTTTCTTGCTCATGGGTCATTGGATCTGCTGCAACTCAGTTAAGTTGGGCAGGAGTCAGGCTTTGGGCTCCAGACAGCAGGCTCTAGGTTCCAGGCTGTACATCTCTCCATGAGTCTCTCACCCACCTTGGACTGGGGGCTACCTGAGGGATGTTCTTCTACTGACTAGTGGCAGGAGCACATAAAAATGAGTAGAAGTAAGCAACGGAACGAACTGGCACACTGTAGCAGCTGCCCACGTTGGCAAAAGCCAGTCTTATGGCGGAGCTACCATCAGTGAGGCAGGGAAGTCCAGGTCACCTATGGTGGTGGTGCAAAGACAAAAGGCAATTCTATTAACAGAGAAGAAGTAAAGAATCAGGAATAATGCAACTAGCACACTATGTTTACTATAGAACTCCTTCTTTTAAGGACTTTGGGAAAGGAGAACTAAGACAGTGAGGAATCATTGAACAGATTTTTATGACCATAAAAAGATAGGATTTGCATTTTAGAAGATCATTCTTGGGTGTGTGGAGAGCATGGATTTGAATGTGAGAGCAGACTGGCTACTAAGGAAGTAATTACGAGAACCCATGGGGAACATGCCAATACATTGTGTGGCTATGGGGCTGGAGATAATGGGATAGGTCCTGGAGACCATTAAGTAGTAAAATTGGATGGATTTAGTAATTGAATAGACAATGTAGGCAAAAGAGAAAGGGATACTGAGAACAGCCCCAAGTTTACACTAGGGTCGTATAATTCATATAGAAAGGGCCACACCACTAAGGCTATTATTTGGACGATCATGCAAATTAAGTACAATGGACAACATAGAACATATCATAATAATGTCTTAAGTAAAGACACCTTACAGAGCACCTTCTCACACATTTCATCTTCGGGGCAACTTTCTGTGTGCATACGTTCCTCTTTTTCATAAGAGAGAAATTAAAGTGCAAAGAAGTTACAGGAATATCTGAGCAAATAAGTTAGATAAATGCAGACTTAAATCCATGTTTTCCAATTCAAAATCTGCCCATCATTCCATAAAATATCTTATTTCTTCAATCTGTAACAGGAGAAAAACGACCATGGGCCAATTGGGCAGAAAGATTTAAAATAAAATGAGGTATTTGGAAAGCTCTAGTAAGTAATAATTACTACATCTATCCCCAGTAATCTTCTTCTAAATCACATATTTTATAATTGTCCTTATAATTTTTATTGAGCCTTTCATTGTTGTCTCCCTTTTATAGCAATTACATCATGCTACACAAATGCAGAAATCATGCCAGACTTTATTTCCTTCTTGTCCTTTATTTCTACTTTTTATTCTTTCCTCTTTTCCTTTTCCCTTCCTTTCTTCCTTTATTCCTTGCACCCTTCCTTTCTCCTTTCCCTCTCGCCTTTCTTCCTTCTCAGTCTTCCTTCCATTTTTCCTTAATTTTTGCTTTACTTGTTTCTTTTTCGTAAATATTATCTCCACAGCCCAACTACGAACTCCTTGAGGAGAAGACTCTAACTCAGTGTTGCGCCCTTCCCAAAAGGTCAGTAAATACCCTCCGGTGGACTGAAGAACAGTCTGTTCCATCCTCACATTTCCCACTGTGATGGAAAACACTCCTCCCGAGATAGAAGAATTACTTTCCATCTACCTGCAATTCTCTAAATATCCCCTGTCATTTCCTGTCTTCATGTCTTTCTCTTTGTGCCTTCATCTTGTCCCTCCCCTCCAAGAGACTTGCGTCCAACATAGATGATCCAGTCAGCATTCACAATACCCTTTTCCTTATCTACCACAGGTGACTGGTCTAGGAGGGCCATTTGACAGGAGAAAATGGAAATTGCTTGGGCTGAGAGCTTCCAGAAATGTTTGGAAGGCACCTAAGCTGAATGCTTCTCCCTGGGCCTGTTGTTCATTCTTCTTCCTGCCTGGAAAGTGGAGCATGATCCTTGGAGGTGGAAAAGCCATCAAGCAACTGTGAAAATGAAAGGCATACATTATGGAAAACAGAGCCAAGCCATGAAAAGAGCATAACTGAGCTGCTCTTAGTCCATAGTGTCCCTGGACTGCCTGCTCTTAGATTTCTTATTGTTAGAGATAAATACAACACCTTTTTGTGAAGCTTAGCATTACTGATATACAAGTGTTTAATTAAGTCTTACTTCTAGGTGATTATCTTCTCAGAGTCTCCTAATTAAAATTTTCTCATATCTTTATATTCTCACCACATTTTTGTCTTCATGTGAAATCCTTTTGTTTATTCCTCTATATTGTCTGTTAGACTGTAAGCTTTGGTGCACAAAGACTCTTATTCATAAGTATTCATCCCAGGGATCCTGGAACAGAGCCTCAAAATAATAGGGGCTGAGCGACAGTTTTCTTAATTGAATTGAATTGAATTGAATTGAATTGAACTGAATCAAACTGAATTGAATAGTCCTCAATTCTCCCAGTCAATGGAAAAAGCAATCTACTAGGGGCTGTTCATCAGTCCTTCTTAACCAGTTCCCTTCATTTGCTGCAGTGATGTGTGTGGCACAAAACTCAAGCCTAGACAAGAATGCATTTTACCCCCTAGACCAAAGAATAGGCGTAGTTGTTTTGTCTGTCCTACATCTATTTTCTTGGCATCTATTATTTCATATTAAACATCTTTCTCAGTATATTGATTTTTCTTTTGCAGAACTCCTTCTCCCCACTGACTTTCCAAGTTTCCAGTTTTCAGAAATTGGCACATGATCCAGGACTTGCCATGTATTCTAACCATTTGGCCATGGTTATTGGCTCGGTTATGGGTATGTGACCCAAGATGAGCCAGGGACATAATTCTGAGATCTTGTCACCTAGGTGGGAATGGGAGTGTTCTCTGTGCTGAGAGTGATAATGGTAAAGACAGTATAAACCTGGAGCTTCCAGAAATCCCAGTATGGACATCATAGGTCTGTGAATGAAGCCAAAACAGAGGAGGGCAGAACCAAGAAACTGGGAGGAAAGGGGAGGGAACAGGTCCTATGTGTGGTGGTATTTAAGTTCTTGGATCTAGAACATGATCCCTAAACTCAGACTCACACCAATAAATACTAACTGTGTGGGACTTGGAAAATGTTACTTAACCACTCTGTTTCCTCATGTTTAAAAGGGGGATAATAATAATACTTTAATTTAATCCTTATTTTAATCCTCATTTTGAGGATTAAATGAGATAACACATGTAAAGATCTTAGAACAGTGCCTGACATACAGTGCATGATCAATAAATGTTAGTCATTATTAATATAGATATTTTTATCCATGGCTTTTGAGTTATGACAGCAGTAAATTCTTTTTTTATGTTTTGCTTAAGCTGGTTTGAGTTGGGTTTCCGTCAGTTGCAACCGAAGGATCTTGTCTAATACAATTAATATAAAGTGTAAAGCCCAGAGTGTATTGGTTTATGGCAGGTCAAATTCCCTTCTGTAACATGAGGCAGAGAAGGGGGATTGAATCAACTGAATCTGGACCTTCTGGCTCTTCTTAGTTGATGTCTGTCTACAATTTTACCTGAGGTCAATGGACCTTCAGCTCCTAGTTAGGAAAAGATTGTCCTCATCACTATCCTATTCATAGTCACTAAAATCTTCTGTCTTCTACGTCACCAGTTCATAATATCTCTCATACGATTTATTTTAAAAAATCCTGAAAGTCAGATATTAAACATATCATAAACATATGAGAGAGATAAAATGAAAGAAAATATTTCTACAACTGGAATACATTTTCTATTATGTTTTATTTTTTAAGCCTTAAGCGGGAAACTTTTTCCTTACTAGTTTAGAGTAAATAATATTATAACTAGGCACCTATAAGTATGCTAACTAGCATACTTTTCCTGCTGGAGCTTTCTGGAGGGATGTGCAGGGGATCTGCATGCTTAATTCCCATTAGCACCTGTCACTGGGATTTACTATCCCAGAGTTAATTCTCCACTCACTGCCACCAAGAAAAAGGAAGCCCTTGCACGTGGATTTAAATGAAGCTTTTTATTTTTCAAAATGAGATGAATTTCAGTCTCTTCCATAAACACCTGCAATATTCCAACCCTGAAAAAGTCATATTTAAATTCATATTTGGTGAAAATTTGCCCAAACTTGATTTTATTCAACAACTAGAAAAGCCTAGTCATATTTTGAAAATTTGTCTTGGGGAAAAATTGTTTTAATCAAGGACTTAGTTCAGTTTTAAAATCCATTGGCTTTCAATCTGCCATTCAATATTCAATAAATGTTTATTGACCACCTATTATGTGACAGGTAACTTTTTAGATTCTAGGTGTATAGCAGTGAAAGTATTAGGGAAGACATCCCTCCCTTTGAGAAGCATGCATTCTATTGGAAAGTATATATAGATATACATACAGTTATAGGCATATGTACGCATATACAGCTACGTATATTTATACATAGATATATACACATATGTGTACATATATGTGTTTATATAAAATAAGTGCTATATGGAAAACCAAAGCAGGTGAATGCAATTGAGGGTGATGAAGTGGGTGCTATTTCAGGTAAGTTGGTCAGAGAAAGTCTCTCTAAGCAGTGACATTTGAGCCCAGATCTAAGTGAGGTAAGTTAGCAAACCCATGCTCATAAGCCTATGCAACACTGCATTATCTCTTTCACGAAGAAGAAAAAAATAGGCAGGATGTTGATACACAAGACAAGTTCCACCTGCAACCACAGGTTGTAGGAAACTCACCTGCGTGGTAAAGCTGATCCATTTGCTGGTGCTCTTCCTGTCCTTGTTCTTGCGCTCTCACTCTCCCCTGCCTTCCGTCTCATCTACTGGTCATTTCTCAGACCATTCTCCTGCCCTCTGTGGGCTGAATTTCAGTACTGAACTACTTTCCCCTTCTTGTCTCTTATTTTTCCTTTCAAAGAATTAATTCTATGCAGTGTCTGTCATTGGGCACTTCAATGCCCCAAACAGAATTATGTGACAATTTAATTCTGTTTAACTAACTAGACGCTGAGGATTCTTCCCTATCGAGCCTTTTTAGCAATCAATCAACCAATTTTGGGCTCTGTGTTAGGAGCTGGGGGTGAAATAATGAACAGGACATAGTCTCTGCCTTAAAAAGAGTTAAATTCTAGTTAGAAAAGATAGGCAATAAAATTGTAAGTGAAATAAATAACTTTTAGATGTTGATAATATGATAGTGAGCTTATGTGGGGGTTTCTTAGTATTTAAGCTGTTGCCCTTCTTAGAAAAACTGTAAAGACAAATATTAAATATAATCACAATGCCTTCTGGTGCTGTCATCCTCAAAATAAATGACAGGTTGTGAGTGGCCTAGCTGCACTGTCCAACATGGTGGCCACTAGCCATGTGGCTATTAAAATTAAAATTAATTAATTATATAAAAATTCCCAGTTCACACTAGTCACGTTGCAAGAGCTCAACAGTCACATGTGTCTAATGACTGCCATTTTGCAGAGCATGGATATGAACCTGTTCCTCAGTGCAGACAGTTCTGTTGGACAGCACTGGTCTGAACAGCATGCAGCTGAAGGGAATCTTGCA
This sequence comes from Equus przewalskii, assembly GCF_037783145.1. NCBI lineage: Eukaryota > Metazoa > Chordata > Mammalia > Perissodactyla > Equidae > Equus > Equus przewalskii. The sequence goes on from NC_091833.1 coordinate 43,088,516, forward strand.
TCAATGGTAAGCACAGCAGCTAACAATTTTGTGTCACTCACTTCATTTCAGTTTAACTCATTTACTTCTCACAAAACCCTATTAGATAGTTACTGCCACTAGATCCCTCTTACAGATTAGGAAACTGAGGCACCTAGCTTTATCGTTCAATATCTGTCAACTAGTAATAAGAAATGCTGAGGACTGAACCCAGACAGTCTGGCGCAGGAACCTACTCTCTTACCAAAATATCCCCATATCTTGGTATGGGGAAGCTGAAGAGGGTGAAGAAGAGATATTAGCGTGGCAGGCAGTGCCTCCATAGAAATAAGAAATGGCCAGATTTGTCAATGTCTTCACCAAGTGTGACATTTTCAGATCCATCAGACTCATCTAAGACAGGTCTTACTGGCCAAAGGTTTGCATGGAGCTGGGAGGAAGAATTATGGAATGTTAGAACTGAAAAGAACTTTGAAACCATCTAATCAAATATTTCACAGATGAAGAAACTGAGACATGCAGTTTACCTGACCTGTCCAGGATAACAGAGTGAGTGATGACCACAGCCAAGATTAGCCGCAAGCTTCCTGCCCATGTGGGTGTTTACACAGCGTCCCCTTGGCACCAAGAGCTTAAAATTTCCCTAATATATTTTTTGTTATTAGTTCGGAAATGTACTAATCTTGGGAAGTGGTTTTCTTCTTCCCAGTTTGTTAGCTGTGCCAGAGTGTATTACTGCCCTTTTAATCCATCCACTTTCCTTTTGTCTAGCATTCCCTTATTTTACCCATCCATTCTTACATTCCTCCCTCATCATTACAACAGGCATCCACAACCTAGCTACCCAGACACTTCTTTCCTGAAAAAAGGTAAAAATTCATAGCAGTTTGAGTCCTTACACACACTGTTAGCAATTTGGAAAACATGTCGTAGGTTCCACCATCACTTTAAGCGAGTCTCTACAAATTTTGTTGTGCATTGTTTGTAGGAGTTTCTCCCAGTATTATCTCATCACCCTGTACATACTCAGCCTTGCCAGCCACCAAGATGCACGCAAATAAAGCTCTGTTGAAGAATGAGTTTTCCTTGAGCTTTTAGTTTCTGTTCCACTACAGAGAGATCATAGGCGCCCAGAGCATAAAGCAGTCTGAGTGGCGCTGACAACCCCAGAACTGCAGCCGATTGGGGCACTGTACAAGCTTCATGCCTTCTTCCTCCCCACGCAGGACTTCAGCTCGAGCCGCACCCAGCTTAATCAATCGCAAGACCCGAAGTCGTGGAGCAAGTCCAGTCCCAGGGAGTCTGGCTCAGGCTTTGCGGGCGCCGTGGAGAAGCTGGCAGGCAGCAGGTTGAGCTCCACTGGACACAGCCAAGTGGCTCGGGGCGCGCCCGCTGCGCTCTCGGAGTCGGAGTCTGGCGCACGGCGGGAGGCAGGCGCGTTCCCACCCTCCGAAGCCGCCTCCTCCCTCTGGTCTCTCTCGGCTGGGCTTCCGCGGCTAAACCACCAGCCGGTCTCCACCTCCGGCGCCGGGCGCGCAGCTCCCTCCAATCCCGGCTTACATAACGCGGGCGGGCGCGCTCCCGCCGCCGCTTAGCCCCCAGTGGAGTTGGGCTGCGCCCTCCAGCCTCCTCGGCGAGCAGCTTCGCGCACCCGTGCGCCCCACACTAAGAGGTGACCCTTCTTGGCCACCCAGCAGCAGCAGCCGGGCCGTTTCTCCGCTGGTGTGAGAACACTGAGATTGGAGACGGGATCGCCTCACTGTGCCCAACTCCCTCCCTCCCTCCGCCTCCCACTCCCCTCTCAGCACCCCCCACCCTCGGGCCTGTGAACGTTCGGCACGGGCGAGGGGACCCTGAGAGCAGTCCAGGCTCGGCGCGCGGCGGAGCTGCGGCTGCTCTTGCTGCTGGGGGAGCGGCGCGGTGGCCGCCTTGCGCCTCCCGGACTTCCCAAGTGGGGGCAGAGCAGCCGCTCGCGGAGCCGCCAGTTAGAAGGCACAGGGAAAGAGGGACCTCCAAACTCCTCCTCAGCGTCTCCTCTCCACCCCCTTTTGGCCCCTGCCCTTGGAGAAAGTGGAGTGTGGCGCTTGGTTATCTTTATTTCTTCGAACTGCTTCGCGCTGCGCGGATTCAGCTGCCGCCCGGTGGGGCTCTCCGCTGTTTGCGCGTCTGTGTGGCTCCCCTCGGCACACCTCTGTCGACGATGAGGAAAGGTCTGCGGGCGACAGCGGCCCGCTGCGGACTGGGACTGGGATACGTGCTGCAAATGCTCGTGCTACCTGCCCTGGCCCTTCTCAGCGCCAGCGGCACCGGCTCGGCCGCTCAAGGTAAGGGGGTCCGCCGAGCTCCGCGGCCACCTCCCTTCGCTTCTTCCTTCCCTCCTTCTTCCTCTCCTCCTCCCCCGTTCTCCTGGCTTCCTTAATCCGCCTCGTTGCTCTCAACTGGAAATCACTTTAAATTCTACTTTCCCAACTAGTCAAGAAGCTTTGGTTATTATTATTTTTAATCTATCTTCCGAGATGGGCACGGATGGACCAGGGACGCACAGGGTGTGGACGCGCATCTGTCTCTGGGCATGTGGGCGCCTTGACTGTCTTTTGCACTTTCTGCTCCACACACACACGTTGTTGCATATTGTACACACTGAGGTTTGGAGAGACTCTCGGTGCGGGTGGCTGTGTGGCATGCCATAGATGCATCCTGATGCGCAGAGGCTCCCCGCGCTGTGCCACGTCTGGCGTTGCGGGATCTTCAGTAAGTCTCTGAGCACGCCCGACGTCGAAGGGCGCACAGCTAAGGAAATGTGTCCATAACGGCCGAGGACCCACAGGCGCCGGTCCCCTCGGCTGCCGCTCGGGGCTCTGTGGAGATAGCACAGCGCGCCCGGACCCGCGACACAGCCTGCCGCAGGCCCCGGGGGGTGCGCGCGCCTGCACGCTTACCCGCCGCGCGTCTCCCTCCCATCAGGCGACGGAGAAACTTACACCCCCAGAGCTTGGGGGAAACGGACTGGTTGTTCAAACCAAATCTGAAACTCCCCGCGGTAACCAGTCAGTTTATAACTCTGACATTTTAATTTAATGCGTCTAAGCTTTAAAATGAGTGTCCGCGGCCCTGGGCAAACCCTGCAGGGGGAGAAGAGCGGCCTGGAGTTAGGGTGGGTAAGGCAGGAGGAGAGGCATGGGGGCAGTTCTCCTAGCTGCCTCCTGTCTGCCGAGTTTGAAGTGGTAGCGGCAGCTCGCAGCCTTCCGCGCTGGGGAAGCTGCGTGGAAAGGAGATGGAGAGGAAGGAGCCTACGCTGCGCCCCCGGGGTCTCTCTCGGGTCACCTGGGCCTCCAATCTTCTGACCATGCCCAGCGCCCACCTGGGTCTTTTCGCCCCGTTCTGTGGTGGTCGCTGGCTCAGAGGAGGCAGCTCAACTTTTCTTTGGGGTGGGGTGGGGGTGGAGGGAGCCTATGCAGCGTTAGGTGGTAATCCGGAGATCCCATCATCTCGGTTACACTTCTTTCCAAATTTGGAGAGCAGTGGAGGCGCGGCGGTAGCCTCAACTCCCCGGGCTCAGACAGTGGAGATCCCCGACAGCATTGCCTCTGCTCTGCGAAGGCTCTGGGGGCAAGGGCGTTGGAGGTGGAGGGGGCGCTGGGCGGAGGCGAGTGTGGTCCGGGTGGGGAGGTAAGTGATTAGCAAGGCTTTGTGAATTAGCAATAGCTACTTCGGGAGTAAATTTTCCTGCTGCCTCGCTAAGTGGCCACGCTCATAAATCCTTCCTTCCCTTCCTGCCAGATGCCTCCCATCCCCAAGGTCCTGCCCTGGTTTTCTTATGCATACTTCCAGAGCTCATCTGTCCATTTTATAAAGGAATCTCCATTGAGAAGCGTATGAACTTGTAGGTCTCCTGAAATCGAGAAGCTCTCGGGGCTGCAGCCAAGGGTGCTTAGAGGAGGCTGTTTGGAAGTTTAAGTGAGCAACCTGATGAATAGTTGTGGAATCAACCGCGTGACTCCCTGTGGAATTCGCCTGCTGTTACTGGGCACACAAAGGGCTAAGCCATGGGGTGGGAGTGGGGAGTCGAGGGGGATGGGGTGAGAGAACTCTTTGGGAAAAGGACAAGTTAAAGTCCCCAAAGATGGCAAACAGGAGACAGGATCTCTGCCGAGAGCTTACTACAGCCAAATTAGAAAGACTGGGTAGGAAAAAGGATCAATAAAGATAATCAAACAGGAGATTGTAAATGGATTAATATTGAAAGAAGAAGGGAGACGAGATTAAAAGAAAAGATACTCAGGATAGACTGAGTTTTGCCACTTGAACTTTTTTCTTCTTATAGACCAGGCAAGCCAAAGATTGAAGATTGACCCTGCTCTTCTGATCTTAAGTGGAAAAATAAAATGTGTTCTGTTGGGTGTGTGCATTTCAGTGCTGTTCTTCTCCTTTCAGTTTATTTAGTTCTTTCAGTTCCTGGGGAATAAACCATTTATTTATATTTGTATCTTGTGGTCTTTGAAAGACACCATTCCACCACTTCTATCTCTGTTATCCTCCATGTTCCAGGATGCCAGCTCTTCCTTGTTGTCTGTTAGGTATCAGAAATGTAGAAAGCAACAAACTCTAGTATCAGCTTCTATCAGCATCACTCTAACTCATCCCCCAAGTCTGTGTACTGTTGAACCGCTGTCACACTTTCTTCCCAGAATCACGCTTTCATAATGGTCCGATGGTCAGACCTCCTTTTTCCTTCTTATTTCTTCTCATTTCTCTTCTCTCTTTGGACTAGAACACTAGGGAAAGAAAAGATGCAGTTACTCCCTCAAAGTATGGTTTCCATGTGCTGAGGACTTGATAGAATGAACTATTTTTATGAATGGAAGTACATATGCAATTAGGGCGAGAAAATTAATTTAAGCACTTTACGATGTGGATGACATTTTTATTCTATTGTTAGAGAAGTACTAGAAAAATTAAAAGTTTTAGAAAATATGTATCTCTTCGAAGATAGCCAAGAAAACAGATGTTTAAGATAAAAACATATTGGGTGTTATTTGTGAGTGTGCTGTGTTTTGTAAGTGTGGTTTAGAGAAAGACAGCCATCATTTTAAGCAGGTCCTCGGGATGCTCTGGGCTTTAGGCAACAACTTTCTCCTTTCTGACTCTGCCCTAATTGTTTCATTCAGGATTGCTGGGAACGCCTAGCTCCAGGGAATTTGTGGTGTTTCTCACTTCCAAGCATGAAAGACTTTCCTAGGAAAAGGCAGTGTGTGCGTGTGTGTGGGTGTGTGTGTGTGTTTGTGATCAGTGTCCTGCAGAATTAGTGCCCTCCTGTTTTATAAATGTGTTTTATTTCTGGACTACATAGCACTGATATTCTGCTTATCTAGCACCAACTAGTGTTATGAGTGTTAACACCACCAAACCGAGAACAGAAAATTACTGAAGACTCTAATTATAATGGGATAATTCTCTGTTATCGTAAGTTAATTTATAATGTTTTTAAAAACAAATAATATGCTTCTTCAAAAGGGTAAAAATTACTTCCGTGCATTTACAAGTAGACAATTGGCATGAAAGATAACTGAATTTCATTACAAGTTCACCATATATTTTTCCATTTTAGGAGCAAATTCATAAATTCACATTTGGAATTTGCAATAAGGAAAAATAGGCTAATTTACCTTTCTTTACAAAAATAATTTCATGTATTCTATCTTAGGGAATGCTTGACAGGCTTCAGAGAATAAACTTTTCAAACAATCCCAAAGAAAGGGAACCATTAGATTGTTAGCGTTTATTGACTCCCTGGCCTGGTGTTCTGGGTACTGGGGATTCAGAGTTCAATAAAACAGGGTCCTTGAGCATCTCCCATTGTAGTCTGGGAGCCGATTGTCCTGATCAGAATTCAAACTGATCTTTTTTAAGCAAACCCCCTAAGGACATGAAGGAGGCATGAGCTCCACTGGCAAACCCTCTTAGCTTATTTAGAATTATGGTTGAGACTTAAAGATAACTGTTCTCTCATGTATGCTCTGCTCTCCAATTAGTGCCGACAGCGAGCGTGTGCTCTGTTAGGCCGTCACTGCATTTAGCACTTTTCTGAATTAGGTCATGGCTTTGCTGGGGCAGCAGAGGGAGTCACTCTCAGAAGAAACATTAAAATTACAGGCTGCAGCCACTTCAGGAAGATAATGGGGACAATAGTGAGGGTGGTGATTGAGCCAGGCTCTTGCCTTGCACTTTTAGCCTATATCTTTTTTAGTTTGACTTTTATATTTGCAGCAGTTAAAAATAAACCTGTTCACATTTCCCCACAAACAAGAAACCCTGTTAGCTCATTTGGATAGCCTATTGCATTAGTAGTAAAGTTCTCAGCAAACAATTATTGTGCACTTACTATGTCCCAGACTGTGTGCTCTTTGTTAGGGACACAGAGTTGAAGGAGAGAGTTTCAGCCCTCAGGGAAGACAGACTTGTCAGCCTGTAATTATAATTCACTTTCTGAATCTAGCAGTGGGCACAGGTATGGGACTTTCTAGATTGAAGCCTCCAGAGATGGTAAACATAGGTCAGGCTAGGGTTCCAGTGTGAGTGGTGGTGGGGAGTTTCCAGGTTTCTACACAGAGCAACTGAAGAGTGGTAGTTTGGTTGGAAGTGGGATGTTCTTAAAGCCAAGTTTGCATTGTGACTGTCTTCTATTAAATACTACTTAGATTTAATATATGCTGGTCTGTCTTTGGGGAGGCACAAGCTTAAGACTCTTAGTGATGTGTGCCCATTCAGCCAGTTAGTTTATTGGCTACCACTGTCTCGTAATCCTGCCTCCACCATCTCCTAGCTGTATGGCCATGAGTGAGTTAATTAGTGTCTGTGTGCCTCAGTTTCCTCAGATGTAAAATGAAAGTAATATACACTGTTGTCACGTTAGGATTGAATGAATTAATGCATGTAAAGTATTTAGAGCAGTATTCTTTGGCTTCCAACTCTGTAAATCACTGGCAAAGAAATCTAGAAGTTAAAGAAATTAAAGGTCAATAGTTTTGAACTCAGAGTGGAGATTGCTGCTGACACTGCTTTCCCCAGGGCAGCAAATGGAGCTGTCTGAGGAGACGTTCCACGGTGGCCCACTGCAAACTCCTGGGCTGTGCGTGGTTCTTTGAACAGCCTGTGGGAAGCTCTCTCCCTTCACAGCCTCATTTCTTCCTTTCTGCTCTCTCTGGGAAAGTTAACCTAATACTCGCTCTCAAACTGCCGTGTTAGGTCATTGCCAGTTAAGTCCTGGCTATAAGCTCTACTCTTGACTTTCTATCTTTATAATGAATATTGAAAGATAACTTTTCATAAATCCATAAACACTTTTATGAAAAAAAAAAAAAGGTCAAGCCCCAGGATTTCAGATAAGGGTTTGGGGAAAATCAGCATTTTATGCAAATTCAATAGTTTTCTTAAAAAAAAAATAGACACAGTGTATAGTTTAAAGAACATTGCAAATATGTTAAAACAACCCAAAGAAACATATGGAAAAATAGGTTGACTTGAAGGCAAAGCAAATTCACCAGGACTTTCATATATTCAAACCACACTTGCAATAGAAAGTTTTAGTATCACAATTTAGAACAACGTGGACAATCTAGATAATGTATATTTTGAAAGGTTCACATTTAATTACTTCTACTTGTTTAATGGTTATTGGTATTTTTTTCATATTTGATGCAACTGTTGTTTTCTGGCTAACTTGTAAGATAAAACTAGAGATTTGTGGGGCTTTTTATGTTGTTAAACTTAAGACAGATCTTTCTCCTACAGTAGTTTCATTCTGCTTTTAATTTTTGATTGCCTGGTCTGCACTTACAGAGCCCCAAATTTCTTACTCTCTTTCTTTTTTAATGTAACTTCTTGTAGCTACATATGGGCCCTTCTTTGACTTCATATTTTATTTGTTTTCTTTATTGCTTTTGTATTTGTGGAGGATGGCTCTATGAATCTGAGACCTGGGTATTGTCCCAGTATCACTTACTTCAAGGATGTTTGAACTAGAACAGAAACTCAGTGCTATTTTTTATGCAACTTTTTTGAAGTAGAGTAAGTTTGCCTTGAGCGCTATTAAAATACTAGCCTCTTCTTTTTCTAGTTCTTAAAAAGAAATCCAATAATTGAATAATTTATAGTTTCTCATTTTAAGTATTTGTCGTCTCCAAATTTATGGAGATTTTAATAACAAAACATTTGATAGTAACAATTTTATGAGCTAACAAGATCAGAAATAGTAAACATTTTTATCTTCTCTACCCGATTAGACTTCTCAGAAGAATTTCTACCTTTTCATGAAAACCCAAAACATATATTAAGTTGCAAATACTTGGACTCTTTATGAACAAAATGTTATAAAATATTGTGTTATAATTTCAGAATTTAAAAAAGTTTGGGGTTGAAGTTGTAGTATAGTTTCTCAATTTCGGTATTTCTGCCCCTCAAAAAGTTGCTCCCTTAGGATTATATAATGACGTTTTGAAATATACAGAAGGATGTTTCTAGATTTCATAGGTGCTTAAAACATATCTAGCCTTCCACTCAGAGTTCATTGTGTTAGAGTTACTGTGATATTCATTAAATTGAAGTTATAATTTAGAAAGTGAGCTATAGCTTTGAAAGTGCCCTATATGCAGATATTTGTCCTTATGTCAGTAATCCTTTATTAGCAGTGAGCTGTGGCAGATGTGAAGTCTAACATCCGAAAACCCCCGTGTTTGGGGAATACCGTGTTTTCCTTAAATAACCGACCATAGCTCATTGCCGGTGGGTGGTGGAACGTTGGGGACAGGAGCCAGGTGGGCCCTGATGATAGTGATGTGCCTGCTATGGTTCTGACTTTGACTGTGAGGGCCCAAAGCAATCATGGTAACAAATGATGTGGATTAATCAGATTTAACTCCAGAGTGATCAGTCATCTTTATTTTAAAATGTCGTGAGGATAGGGGTTTTGCCTCTGTTAGTCATTGTCATTTGGGTCCTGTGGCTAGTTTCATTTCTCAGCAATTATGAGAGCCATAAAAATGCCTCAGGTAGATGAACATGTGTTATCTGCTCTTCTAACTAAGGACGTGAAACAACAGAAACTCTCTCAGCACATTTAACAGGTTTATTGATGAGCGCTGCCATTTCTCAGTTTTAGTCAATGTCTTAATTGATTCTTTAATCACGGACTGCTTGAACTCAACTATAATTTATTGTTTTCTCTTTTTTTCCTATTCAGAAGGAAAACCTTATATATGAACATTCTTTTCCAATAAAAACAGATTAGTGCTTGCATATTAAAAAATATTTGCAGCCCCGTTGTAAGAATAAATATGTTCCTGAGTGGAAATGCTGGCGTTTTTCAAAGTTCAAGAAAATCAGCATATACAATAATATAAAAGAGCAGCTAGAAGTAAAGTATACCGTTTGTATAGAAAAGTAATCACTTTAAATTAATTCATAATGTACTTTCTCTTAGACAACAGAAGTTTACTGCAGAATGGTAGGGGGTGTGGTATAATAATATCCACTTATAATTATAGGCATAGTGAATTATATTGATAACGTAAGATAAAAACTAAAGGGAGCAATTTTAGACTATTCTATTCCCTATGAATTTGCAACTTTGCTACTTGTATTAAGATTGAATATTTTAAATCATTCTAATATCTTTTTGGAATTTCAAGAACCTAAAAAAATCCTTTCAAAACTAGGTCAAAGAGGACTCTTTAGCAAATGGTATTCTCAAAATTTACAGGAAATAAAAATGATAGTGACAAAAGCCCTGTTGCTGTTTTATGATACGTGATTTTCAGAGACCTGTGTTATCTCTAATGTAGACCAAATAAATAACCAAATTACTACCACAACAAAACTTCATGATTGGGTGGACATACTAAGTAATGGTAATTTCACTTTGAGCATGATGTCTGTGTGAAATATGTTGACATTTGAATTTAGCTGTTGATAAAGTGAAAATGATATATTTTATCTTCCATTGACTAGTTTGCCAAATATACACATTGTAGCCACCCAGTGGAAGTGCGCAAGTTTAGCAAGAAGCAATCTTGAAGTCATTCTGAATAAAACAGTAATTACGTTGCCTGTCATTTTCTTTAGCGACTTTCCTTCTTTCTTCTGGATCGTCCTAAGAAGATGAAAGAGTGTAAGGTTTAAAATGTGTTACGGATCAATTTCAAGGGTTGAAAGAGGCTAAGACATTTCCCTCCCAGCCTACTACAGCCCTCGCCAGCCAAGCACGCAGCTTGGTGGAAAACAGAAGCCCATTTCAGTAACTGCTCTCAGAAGCTGAGGAAAAACAGGCATGTTCAAATGATTTGTTAGTTGTGCTATCCAGAATAGAGACCTAAGATCAGTATCTCATCATAATATTATGCAACAGGCCCTTTGACTTCAAGCTTTTGCCTAAATAGAGTCTTGATCTGCACCTATTTCAATTAAAATAGCAAAAGAATTTAGAAAGTATTTAAAAGGTGTGTATGGGAGAGAAGTTAGATTTGGATTTTACTTGGAACTATTTGGGCAAGACCTGTTTGTGTGAGAAATCTAGACTTAAATCAGTGACACACTGATACATTGTATCTGATAGTATATTCCACTAGTGGAATATATAATTAATCCTTCAGTGGTCTTTATAAAGTGCTTTGCTATCTCCTGAGCTACTCTGTTAAACAATGTTGTTAATAACAATACCAACGTTGTGTTTTAAATCTCACCTGTACATCAGAAATGGATATCATTCTGAGAATTATATTGGAGTTCTCAGGGACAATTGTCCCAGAAAAAAATCTGCTTAAGTGGAGTTTTATCTTTCGTATAATTATAGTACATTAAAAAAATGTTGCCAATGTCTTTCTCTTATGTATTGATCAAAATGTATATTTATTTTTGTTTATATTTGCATCATATATATATATATGGAATTAAAAGGACCACAGTGAAGAAAGTTAGAGTTTAATTACTATAACATGATGAAAAATATAGAAAGATGGCTAGGAAAAGTTTCAAAAATAGCTATGTTTTCCCATTAGGGATGGGGGTAACCAGTTTATTGGATTTATTAGAAACGACGTTCACATGAAAGATACACACGTCATTTTTTATTGAATTAAATAACTATGGAATTATTTCCTAGGAGGGTATTTCCAGGCAGACTCTTAATGAAATGAAGAGTTACAAGTAGTAGACAAATTTAGTTCAGTGATTCTCTGTGAGTATACACACGCTTGCACAAATTGTGTGTGCATGTATAACTTTTTTTGTTTTAGGAGAGTTCATTTTCAAATAGCCCTGGCGATATCCTTAAAAAACAAACAGAAGCTATCAAACAAATAAAAACAAAACTTTTTTACTTGTGAAAAAATTCATAAATGTAGTCATGGAATAGGGAATCAGATTCAATCACTGGTTTCTAACTAAAAAATTATGTCCTTTCCTGCAAAAAGTGCGTTGCTCTCGGCCAGTAGCGGAGTCATTTACATAGTGCACAGTAGAGATGCCCCATCCTCATTTGTGCAGTGACTTATCTGATAGAAACAAGTTTTCTCCTGTTCTCCAAGTGACAGAGACTAGGGGATCTCCACTTTCACTAGCTTATTGCAAACACGTGGAGGAAGACTTCCGTATTTTCCTACACAGTGGACTACAATTTGTTGACTAAAGGAGAACGTCAGCTTTCCTGCATGCACTGGTAAAAATCCTTCATTCTCTCTCGGGGCTTTTTCTCCAGGAGAGACAGCATCTCCCCGGTAAGCATCCTGCCTGAGGTGACCTCTCATGTGGGCTGATTGAAGGAGAGGTCAGTTGTCTTGCTCTTCCCTGAATTCCGGGATGATATTTCAACTTCTTAATCAAATAGAGTTATGTTTCCAGGGTGCAGAATATATGATTGTCTTGGACTCGCTCAGATGCTGTGGAGGTGGCTTTATTTCCAGGTTTCTCCATTATATCCACTGAAAGCTTTATTTAAATGAAGAAAGGTAAAGTTAATTGAGGGGGAAGAAAGGTTGTTGCTAATGAAAGGATATACAGAATTTCATTCTGGATAGAAGGATGACGTACTTCGTTGCTTATATTCAATATTGTATTAAATACAAGTTAATATAGAAATATTTATATAATACCCCAATATATAAATATACATTAATTATTACCATACATTTCTACATCACTTGGCATTGCTGAACTAGGCTTTTAAAAGATGCAAATAAGTGCTCGTGTTCCGAAAATTGTTTTGTATGTTCTCTATCATACATATGATACATTCATGGACTGTACAGGGTTTTCATAGCAATTACGTAGTATTCTGCTAAAATAGCAAAGTAAATAATAGTGCCTCGCAAAGTTTTGTGATTACAAGTCTAAATGCTAATGAAGGATGTTGCCTGTTTAATGCAGAATTGCAAGGTTAAAAAGAGGGTCTTAAAGATAACAGTGGATTCCAGAGTCCTTGAGGTTGTTTTGCAGTCATGACAGTCACTAAATTAAGGAAAGGAATGTTCAAACAACACACTTGAGGAAAAGTGATTTTTATAGAAAGGAGCCATTTCTGCTAATAGCCAGTAACTGCACGTAACCCTGCTGACATTAAAAGCCCATTAGCTAAGCCCAGTTTAAATAGCAGCTGATGCAGTGTCAGCTAAATGTACACTGGAATGTTTCATATAATGCAGTAAGAGCAGTTCTATCATTTTTTCTAAAACTACATACATTAAGTAAAACAAATGTCATCTGATAGTAGTGGCAGGGCTGCTAATAAACAGGCAGAGATTTGTGATGAAACAAAAGTAACAGTCTATATAACAAGAAGATAATAAATGGTCGTGATGGGTTTAAAAGGGATCCTTTGAGAAAAATCATATGGAGAAGCTTAAGCTGACATCCAGAAAGCGCTGTTTCCATAGAAGCACATATTAACGTGCACTAGTTTGAGATATTCATTTAAAGTAAAGTAATTTTTTACTATTAGCCTCCATGTTCAGTTTTTCAGTGTATTTTGAAACAATAGGAAGCCCCTCTTAGACTGTTCTGTGTGTAACTGGGGGAGTGCGGGGGGCAATCCAAGGCAACTAAGAAAAGAGAACAAGTGAAAACAGAGGCATAACTTCTTATGTGTTAATATTTTAAGGTGATTACTCTGATAATAGTTTTGAAAGCAATGTGATGTTGCTTGCAATGGCGTCAAAGGTTGAAGCGTCCATATAACGCGCCCTCCCCCCACCCCCACCCCCCCGCCGGCTTTTCTATCTTTTGAATATTTTCCAATTTCCATTTTAATCATCCGAAAAACAAAAGGTTTTACTGAAAATTATATTATATTATATTAGTTCATCTTAAAGAATTCTCTAAGTGTTCTGTTAACTGTGAGACCATGGTGGAGGTGAAGTGAGGGCTGCTCTGTGATCTCACGTGTGAGTCCAGCACAGGGCAGTCATTCATCAGGGCTGCCGTGCTCACACCACTGTAAAGTATTAGGAGAACCTCCGTGCCGACCACCCCCCGTTATCAGACCATTAGTGCAACCCTCTCCAAGCAGCAGTTGGGAGGGGAGCCCTGCTTAAGCTTATGACCCCAATCACTTGGGCATAAGCTTTGTGCATATTTTCACAATGGTCCCTTGAATTCTCATCACGCTTTCTAGTATTCAGAATTATTTATCATTCTAACCTGGAATTTATTTATAAGTCTAACCGGAGATATATCTTTATTTATTTATTTCAATATTAATTTTTCTTTACATGATTAAAAAAACTCACATAACTCTGCATTGCTTGAAAGGGAAAAAAAGAAAGAAAAAAGAAGAAAATTACTATTTCATCATAATGGGGTGACAGAGATGTCCCTTTTATGTTCACAGATTTTCATACAAGCATTTCTTAATAAAATCAAGAAGGACTCTTTGGTGTTGTTAACTGGTCTAATTCAGTTCAGACCACTGAAAAGGCTTGTTTTGAATGAATGGGAAGCTTACATTGACAGAATTTATGCAATTAAATTCCTAACCAAAATCCCATTTACAAACATATTGCATGAGGGACTTGATGAATAATCTCGTCTTTCGTATGTAACTCAAACATTAATAACAGATGGAAATATGCCTCAGTTCAACCAGTGGGCTTTGATTTTTAATTCTAAACCCACTTTATGTTTTCCATATTAAAACATCTGTTAAAAATGACTATTTTCCGTATGTTTTTCCTTTTCTATTGCATAAAACTTAATTCTATTGCAAGATGAAAAAAGAATGTCATTGTATTTGGCCACACAATAAATTTGTGCACATCTATGAACTAGTATTATGAAATTGAATTATGTTGAAACTAAGATGATGCTAGACTGATTGAAGTACAACAATTATTACATTAGAATTGGAAAAAAATTACCCTGCAATGTTAATATACTGTTACTTTCTTGGATAGTTTTACAAGTGTATCTTTTCTTTTTTGTATGAAGAATTACGTTTTTAAAAAACTTGCGTGAACGTGATATATAGTATGGTTTGATTCTAAACTGAATTTATTTATGCTTGAAAAACTTTTTTTAAAATAATCTTTAATAATGTCCTTTCTTTAGTGTAATTGTCAGGACCGTGTTTAGTGAATGGTTTTAGATCTTTCTCTTTTTTTCTTTTTTGCAGTTTCCCATTTCCTTTTTACAAGTGTTAGGGAATTAAAAATATTACATGTATGCATATGTGTGGACCTGATAATTTCCTGACATAGGAAATTAATCAAAATTCATTGAAAAAAGTATTCATGTCCGCAACCAAGAGTATTCCTGTGACAGCTGTGCTAGGGAAATGCCAGCCGTTACATGAGTCTCTTGGTAAAGGTGAATACACTACTAAACCCTAAACTTGCAAATTGCATGTGAGGTTAAAATCTCTTAGTTTCACTCCACAATTGCCAGTAGAATATCATCATCATCATAATATTCACATCATAGGATTGTGAGGATTAACAGGATTATCAAAAGTGAAGACTTGCTGTTGTATTTTCATGATGTAAGTCTGTACTATACAGTGATTTCCATTTGGCACTCCTATGAATGTAATTAAATATATCACAAGAATGAGAGGTTTGCATTCATTTGGGGGTACCATCAGGTGGAAACATGTCATATGAATCAACAAAAGCGTATTGTCAAAAGGTAAAATTCTTAAAAGAAATTGGTAGCTTTTAAAATCACATTTTTTATACCCAGTTAAGTTATGAAATTTTAATTGTACATTAAAACTCTTGGAAAGTCAACATGTTTGTTTCAGTTTTAAGGACAAGCAAGTTTAGATGATTTCTTTTTTTTTCTGTGTTAGATTCTGAATCTAGAATATATTCCATTAAAACTAGTGTCTAATAAACTTCAATAGAAAAAAACAGTTTATACTTTTTTCAATATATTTTGGCTATACTTGAAAAGACAAGTATTAGTAAAAAGGCTGGAAAAAATTACCAAATCCTTTGCTTTTTGCTAACATTTAAGTTCTTTCCTGAGGAATAGAAACAACTAATCTTCTTCACTTGTATCAGAAATTTTAACACACCAAAGCATTTACTGATCCTACGATAGGACCATTGCGTAAGTAACAACTTTATTTTGAAAAAAGTCTGGACATAGAAAATGCCCTCAGCTCAGACAGTAGTCAGTATTATCTTTTTTAGTTCACTGTGACATTAAATAATCCCTTTTGTTCTTTTGTTTTATATTCTTTAAAATGCTTCATTTAAAAATTAAAATAAGACAAAACATAAAATCCTTTTTCCTCAAAATGTGTAAACTTGATAGGAAGAACTTAACCCAAAACATTTATAACCCTAAATAATGCAATTGTGGACCTTGAGCAAGCAGAATATAATAGATGCAGTAACTAAATATACAAACAAGGACAACTCATTCACCACACAAAAATGATACCCACACAGGAAACACCGTGTGTTTAATAGGCCCATTGAACACTGGTTCCTTTGTAATTTCCTTTGTCCAAAAAGCAAAGTTTAACACTCTTGGTTTTTAACTCTGTCCCTCCTTCCCTCCCCCATTCCCCGTAGTGCAGCACCGTAGGAAACAGCCTACTTTTTAAAGGGAAAATTAATAAGAACTCTGGAATCAAGAGTGTGGTTTAATCCCTACATAATTATAAAAACCTCTTATCTTTATAGGATCTTATTCCCTTTAAAGAACCCAACAGAAGCAACCTAGAAGTCTTCTAATGATTGATTAAACTGCTTATTTAGTTTTTCTTGCTGTATATGACATTTGGTTTGTAGTAGTTTTCTTTGAAGATTTGCAAGGGGAAAAAACCACAACCACTAAAAAGATGGATTGTATTTATAACCTCTTTTCCTAGGCTATACTTGTTTTTCTGGGTTAATAAAGATAAGCTTCTCAAAATTTTAATTTTCTGGACATTAAACTGTCTTAGGAAGTTTTGCTGTGTGATTACTGATGTGTTTTTATTTTTTTGATTGTTATGAACAGTATCACTTTTGTGTAAGAATGTATGTTTATTTGTAAATATTTTCTTGAGGGGGGAGGGGAGCAATTCAGAAAGCCAAGTTGTTAAAACAAACAAATAAAAAATTAAATTATTTCTGGGCCAGCACGGTGGCATAGTGGTTAAGTTCTAGCGCTCCACTTTGGCAGCCCAGGGTTCCCAGGTCCAGATCCGGGGTGCGGACCTAGCACCACTCATCAAGTCTCACTGTGGTGGCATCCCACCAAAATAGAGGAATATTGGCAAAGATGTTAGCTCAGCGACAATCTTCCTCAAGCAAAAAAAAGAGGGAGATTGGCAACAGATGTTAGCTGAAGGCCCGTCTTCCTCACACACACACACAAATTTAAATTATTTCATAGAGTCTCATATATTTACGTGTTTGCAAACATTTAAGCATATTCAACCCTTTAATGATGTTATTTTAGAAAATATGACATATGTTACCTAAATGTGTTTCACATAAGTTCATTTCTCTCAACTGGATCACTGAAGAAGGTTCTTCCTGCTTCCTGTCCTGCTCCACTCTCCTCTGTCCTCCACACAGAAGCCAGGCAAATCCTAATGAACGTCATCTGTAGAGCTCTTTTTCTTAAAACTCTTTGACGGCTTTCCATTACGTCTAGAATCGGATCTCAACTTCTTATGGTGGCTGACAGAGAGATTTGTTCTTACACCTCATGAGATGGCGGCTGATGCTCTTTCTTTTGCTATGAACAAGTGTTAGTCTCTCATGTTCCATCCCTTCCTGCTGGCTGACTTCTTTTCTCAGTTTAGATCTTCATTCCTTCATAAAGCTACTTTTCACACCCAAAAGTATCACTCTTTCACCTTCCCTGTGTCCCCAGCCAGCATGTCAGTGTGAAGAGGGCATGAACCATGTTCATTCTGGTATCTGAGTATGTGACATGGTGCTTGACACACACGGTTGGCATGTCATGTAGACATTTTGAATGATGTTAGATGAATGCGTATTTTGTTCATGCATAAATAACACATCTTTGAGGGACTTTTGGTGGCTACTCCTGGTGTTAGAGTTAGAACTTTCTAGGTTCTCTTCATCACTCACTTTTGAGAGCTACTGGATAGAGTAAGCTGAATATGAAGTTGTAGGTGGAAAACAAGGAAGTCTCAGGAGTGAAAGTTTCACCATCTCTTAGGTTCTGCCTAAAACGTCAGGCTCCATACACTTACTTCAGAAACTAGCTTCAGATTGTCTACCCTGTAATTTGAGGCTGTTAAGTAATAAAGAACTTGGATTCTCTTGTAGTTGAAGGACATAAACCTCAAACAATTGATGAGTAAGCAATGTAAGGACCATTCAACTCTAATTGGTTTGGTCAAGTTGCCTAAACACAGAATTGGGACTTAAAGAGGTCTGCAAGTCAAACAGTACCCCACTGTCCCCCAGAGAACCTTCCCAGTGATTCAATTGTAGAATTCTATCATATAGAATATTGCTAAAATAAGTTGACTTTCTATTGGGTGAAGAAATTTTATTTTATATCAGGATTACTGTTGTATCAAAAATTGCCCCATACAGTATTTCTTCTTATTTCTCTCCACTACGAAGTAAACAAGTCTCTTATAGAGTATGTGTCTCAGTCTGTTTGGGCTTCTATAACAAAATACCATGGACTGGGTGACTTATAAACAACAGAAATTTATTTCTGACAGTTCTGGAGGCTGGGAGTCCAAGATTAAGGTGGTAGGTAAGGACCCACTTTCTAGTTCATAGACAGCCATCTTCCCTCTGTGTCCTCACCTGGTAGCAGGGGCAAGGGATCTCTGTGGGATCTCTTTTACAAGAACCCATTCAGGAAGGCTTCACCCTCATGACCTAAGTATTTCCCAAAGGCATCACCTCCTAATACCATCATCTTTGGGGATTAGGATTTCAACAGAAGAATTTGGGGGGGACACAAACATTTGGACTGTAGCAGTATGATACTATGAATATGAGCTGAATGGCTGGGGGGCCAGTTTGCGACTAGAGGTAGAGCGGCCCAGAGTCAAGAAAAATAAATCTGTTTTTGGGTGCACGTTCACCCCATTTGTTTCCCTATAATTGTCTATTGTCTGTAAGTTCTTTAGGTAGGACCACAGCCTACTATCTTCAGGCAGGATATTTTATTTGCTAGGCTAGGAAATGGTACAGTGAAATGTATCATTATCAAGCGTTATTGAATCAGATATTCTCATAAGCACTGTTAAGATGACCAAAATATGTTATGGATTATGCTACACTGCCAGCAAAGAGGAAATTATAACAAGTAACTGCTTCTTTTTTGTTAAGACTTCAGTAAATGCAGACCCAACTTGCCCTGAATAATTACCGCAGAGAGCTATGCAGTGGTCTCTAACTGGTAGTTGTTTGTAATCAAGCAGCCTGAATCCTGCCTTGACACAAAGCAGAGGAAGTGGTTCAGAGACAGACCTGTAATTATCAGCAGCAGGTGCCCATAATGGAATGCCAGAGAGATGTTTAAAGACTCAAATATTACTTTAGGCAAGACTTCAAGACTGTCAATTTAGACCAAAAGACATCTAAACAAAAACTAGCTCTACAGCAGTATTAAAAGAAGATTTCTTTGGAAACAAAAGAAAATGTAATAAATTCCTTTTATGCAAATTAACCTCTTCTTCCATATGCCTAAATATTATCAAGATGCGAAGTCTGAAACAAGACTGGACTTCATTTTTGGAAAAGGGGTGATTTAATAACATTAGACATTTTTTGGTTATTAAAAAATTTGTTTATGGTGTAAATAAAGATTTACTCTTTATTTTAATAAGTAGCACATGAATAAATTGAATGTAAAATTAGTTTCTTTTCTAAAATGAATTTTCATGGCTTCAAAGGCCATCAAATCATTGATTTCATAATCATGTGTGACCAAAAATTTTTATTTCAATTACATAAGTTACTCTTCTCCGTTGTAATTTTATGATGAAGAATAAAAACAAAAGAAACTCTGCATTTAAGGCAACCCAAAACTTTCACATACAATTTAAAATTTATTAGTATATTATATATTAATTTATTAGACATTTGCCAATTGTGGCACAAAATTTCTCCCTTCAGTGATAGCATTTTTCAATTTTCACCCTTTTCTAAAAGAAATAAAATACCATTATCCTTTCTAAGTGGTACTTAGAGAGAATAATGATCCATACAATAAAGTCTATACAATAAAAACTTGTAATCAGGTTATAAAAGAAATGTTAAATTTAAATTTATAATACTGGCTCCCCTTTAAGAAATGCACTTAACTAAGTTGTTTTGATAGTGCACTATTATTTTAATGTTCTTCTTTCATCTTAAACTGTACTCCAAAGGCTGTGGTTTATATTAACGTAGAGGAAATTCTATTATATAATAGGCATAGACAGACTAGAGAAACCCAACAAAATAAAATTGCCTGGGTAGTTTGTTACATTTCTAAATAAAGAATTTTCTTTTTCTTTTTCTTTCTTTTCCAAGTACACATACACTTTTGCTGGTTTTGTGTTGTGGGAGTGAATGAACCTCATGGAAGCTAACACATTCTAATGGACAGAGGAGTCATGATACATGTGTATGACCCCATTCATTCTCAGATTGCTTAGCACATATTTTTGGCAATATTTGTTTTCCTGCCTAATGCTAACATAAGTTTATGGCTATGAAAACAAGTGGAGAAGTCATTCATTCATTGCTCTTGCCAGAAATGCCTTCAGCTCCCACAGTAGTTGTGTGTCAAGATCTTGCCCTACTTAAAAGGAAGACATAAGATTTATTCTGGAAATTTACCAGGACAGGCCAGCCCTCAAAAATATGGAGGAAAAGAGCTCTGTAGCTAAATTAAAATAAACTTAAGTCACACTTGACGTATTGTGCTTAAGATAACTCCATCTAAAAATATATATGCAGGTTGTAGAGGGTCTCAGTCCTTGTTCAAAGTGGACACCAAATATGGAAGAGAGATTCAAGAATTACCTAAAAACAGATGAATAAAAGACAGTTGAAGGGCCAGCCCCATGGCCTACTGGTTAAGTTCAGTACGCTCTGCCTCAGCTGCCTGGGTTCGCAGGTTCGGATCCCGGTCATGGACCTACACCACTGTCAGCCTGCTGTGGCGGGCGACCCACATATAAAGTGGAGGAATATTGGCACCGATGTTAGCTCAGGGCTAATCTTCCTCAGCAAACAAAAGAGGAGGATTGGTAGCAGATGTTAGCTCAGGGCTGATGTTCCTCATTAAAAAAAAAAGGTGAATAAAAAAGGAATAATATTTTCATGATTTGTCACTTATCTGCATATTTTGACTTACTTGGAGTTCTTTTTTTCCTCATGTAAATTAACCTAAGCCTGACTTAGGGCCCGTAGTTTATGTAAGTGTAAAAAAGCATCTGAGTAATTGCCTGCATTCTAATGAAATGTAAAATTTACATGGAGGAGAAAGAAGTGATTAGAACTGGTGGATGTTAAAGTTAGAATATATTTCTAACTATTTTAACCTGCAGTATATTTTCTCAAACCATGGTTCAGTTTAACTTTTTTTATGGCAAAAAAAATCCAGGACAGCTGAGATAATTCGGGAAATATTAATTGCTATATCGCAGCAAGGTGAATGAGAGAATAGTAGAACATATGGTTCCTGTCTTTAGGAAACTTAAAATCTTGTTAGGAAGATAGAATATCACAGATAGAATATCTAAACTACAAGATGGCAAATTGATATAAAAATATTTTGAAAGAGATGAAAGGAGAGAGAAGTGTGATTTGGTGCTAGAACTTTCTGCTGGGATAAACTCTTAGCCAATTTCCAGAAAGGAATAAAGCAATGTATCTCATGCTCTCATGCTCTCACTTAACTGAGAGGCCAGTGAAAATGTTTTGTTATAGCTGTGCGGGATTCTGTTCTCTCTATACCTCTTCACATTTTCCTCCACTTTCAATTTTGAAAGAAATTCTTCCCTCTGGCTTTCTCCAATTAACAGCTCTTGTCTTTGCCTTGAAGTGAAGAGTTACAGAGCCCTGGTCTCTGATTTCTTGCAAAGCTCTTTGCCTTTGCTCTCCCGGGGCTACATTACATTTCTGCAGTGCGAAATGAGTCTCCAATCCAAATGTAGCTGTTTTATTACATACTCTGTAGCTAAGCTGCTTTAGGCCAGACGTTACCGCATCTCTCAGCAGCAGAGTTTGAGTTTGTCAAGTTGTACAGGTTTGTCGTCTCCTTTTAAATGCAGTTTTACATATTTTAAAACTTGTTTGGATTTTGAGTAATGGTCTCCTTGGTGCTCTGATGTTTACAAAATGATGTCAGTGCTTGAAGGTAGAGGATTGCCATGGTAGATATTTCCCCTTCTCTTCAGAGGATATATGGAGGGGAGGAGGACCCATTGCCTGAATCTCCGTGGGTGGGAAAAATGGATAAACACAGGCAACCTGCAGAGCTGCTTCCAAGTCAATTGTAGAAGCTTCCATAATTAGCCAAAATTCTTCACGTAACTTTAAATTGAAAGTGCCAGAGAGATTTATGTGAAAATTCTGAAACTCAGAATTTAAATTCAAAAGGTAAGAATGTCTTGCTTACCGTCTTTCACAAATGTTTGAAAATATAGATAAATAATTGATAGATATTAATTTTGAATTTGGTAGTGTAATAGGTTTGAGAGCTGTAATGTCCTTACTTAGTTCTCTTTTAGTAAAGTCTTTTAAACTTTTTCTTACTGTCTTTGGTCATTTGGAGAAACTAAGAATATTGCTAGGGTAAACAGTATAGGGGATGCCAATGAATATTTCTGAAGTTCTGGTATTTTCCGGTTTTAGAAATGTGAAACAAAAATGTGGGAAGAATGTAGGAGAAGAGTGTAAAGTGATTTTGCAGTAGAGTGTTACAGCCAGGCATGTGGTGGATCTTAGTGAAAATTTCGAGGTAATTGTATTAAAAAACACACATACAGAAACTTTAGTATTTTAGATTAATAGAAAAATCACCCCCATGCTCCCAAGTAAAGTCTTCATAATTCTTAACAAACACTAGTCTTATCTGACCTGCTAATTATGTCTATGAAAATAGACAATTCGTTTTTCCTAAAATATATGAAAATAATAATCATAAAAGCAATTAGGAATGCTTTACTGTGTTAAATGTTATACACAAAAATATATATTGATACTGTTATCTCTATAGAATTCCAACTTGAAGACCATGAAGAATGATACAGTGGCTGAGAGCTACTCTAATATTTCAAAAATCCTAAGGTTGCACAGCTTACCAAATAGGAATCAGAAGTCTTTCTTTAATTTGACATTATTAACTTAGTTTGGTGAACACTACTCAGAAGCCCTAATTTGCAGTCATGTATCTTTGTGAGTAAAAGTGAATTAATCTGTTATTTCTCGTTGAATACAGTTTATTAAGTAGTTGGTATAATGCAATGTCAAAGGCAGGAAAATAGAGGAAAAGTCCGAAGTAGTGTGAAATTTGAAAAACACTGGTTTTTTTTATATTAATACATGTGTTTTTATCATTAGTTATTAAAAAGTTGGAATTGAAGCTGGCCGTATTCCTTGAATTGAGTTCAGTCAACTCTTGTCACTTGATTTTATTTATCTGAACTTATTTGTAGAGTTTTTATATTGATTTTTTAATATCGTCACTTGACTTGAAACTTTATCCTAAAAAGCCGTGATTCTGTGCCTAAATTAAACACACGTCTTGGTTCGTATTATTGGTTTCTTCAGTGCTACGTTTTCTTTTAAAAAGACTAAAATTGAACTCTCAACTTCCTTTATTCACGAAGGAATTAATGCAAATAATTATTCTTTTGCATTTTTGTTGTTAGTTCATAATGTTGGTAATATAACTATGTTAGGATCATTTTCCCATCCACGTGAGTAGTTTCAGAGATCCCAAGACAGAGCAAAATTGACTTATTGTGAAAATATTATTTCAACTTTGGAAAATGAGAGGCCCATTTAGGGCCCATATTCAACTTTTTTATTTTAACTTGAATTAACTCATTATACAGTGTTTGGAATATTGTTCTTTTCTGGTGACTGTTTAAATAGTTTTGGCTTTAATTTTGATTTTAAGACACAAATTTAAAACTTCATAGATATTGCAAGTAACGCATTTGTTTTATTTCTAGTCTAGTTATTTTAACCTGTTTCTAATTATTGTTCATTAAAAAATTTTTTTCGTTACTTACCTAACCTAAATTTAAGTATGTCTTGACTAAAATTTGTGTACAAGTGTATTTACTTATATTTGGTTTGGTAAACTCTTTTTTTGAGCATTTTCTCAATTGGGTACAATCTTATCATTGAACATACACGTCTGTCTATCTGCAGTGTGTTGAATAAAAGACCTGATGCGTTATAGTGACCCAGAGGTAGGGAGATAATTATTGCGTAAATTAGGTCATTTTTGTGAGTGAATGGGGAAGCTATTAAGAATTATTTCTGGATAACAAGCATAAACTGGGATTGTCCTGGGTAAATGGGGTGCATAATCACCCTCCCAGGAGACTGCAAGATCCCGCAGTACCTTCTAAATCACTCAGGGGAAAAAGTGAGTTTATATTCATAGTGGTTTTAGAATTAAATATACTTCATTCCGTGTTTTTGGAAAGTTATTTCCCTTTCGTGAAGTTGAAGAGGATAATTGATAAACCAGAACAGCTACTTTCTTGCCCGTGTCTACTAACCAAGAGAGCGTTACCTGTGCACGCACACTCTTCTGTGAAGCCATTTGAATGTTTTATTAAAGGTATTTTGGGAGGTAAAACAGTTTGCTTGCAGTAACAGATTATTTTTTTTAAGTAGTAGAAATCAAGAGTTGTTTTTAAAAACGTAGAATATATTTTACCAAGATTGGTTTTGCCTCCTTTTCTCCCCTTCTTGCTCGTTGTCATTCTACTACTGGGAATTGGCACCAAATAGCCATCTGCTTTCAGAGGCTCTGTCAACACATTCATTTTGGGAAGCTCCGTAGCTACTCAACGACAGAGCACAAAACAGAGAAAGCCTGCACTCTAACCTGCTATAAGTTGGTTTACTTGTCTTGGTTGATTTCTACTTCAGAGCATGTTGAAATTCAACTGAAAGGGTCAAAATGGATTTTGGGACTGAAAAGAAGTAATATTTCCAAATAAGTATCTTGGACGTAGGCAAGGTATATTTGCTATGTGTATATATCTCTTTGTTTTTAGAAACAGTCTTAGCTCATTGATATGAGAATTGCATAAGGCTATTTTTTAAAAAGTACTTACCTTGCATGAGAATTTCAGTGATACATTTTGAGTTCCATGTGTTCCACATCCTTTTATCTCGTGGAATTTACAAAAGTTGTTTTATTAAAAATTTCTAGAATGAAAAACACAAAAAGAATAAATAGTGGTTAAATAGCCATAGTCTTCAAGTTTCAAAATGTAGTTCTGCAATTGTAAGAGGATAAGGTTGGAATTTTGCTCTAGAAGACTTATAAAACAGATCTAATTTACTTTAGTACTTGAGAATTCATTGGTATTTTAGGAAGAAGAATAAACTTGGGGAAACAATTAGTTATATTTACTCAGTTAGAACTAATGCAGAAGGCCAGCAACACAGGGGAGGGCATTCTCGAAATTGCTACTATTATGTATGTTATACTTCCTTTTGGCATTTGAGCTTCCAAATGTATTCCATCAACTCTGTGTGCAGTGTTTCTTTTTTTGACAGGGGCATGTAGAGGGAGGGCTTTTTCTAATTCAGCCAGGCTTCATGACCCACTAATTTGGCATCATTTTTTAAAAAGAACACATGAGAAGCTAAAACCCAGATGGGGAAGTGACTTGCCTTGTGTTCGGAAACTTGACCTACCCAGAACATGTATTTTACAGATGAGGAAACAGACCCCTATGGAGCCCGGAGTTCACACAGGTGTTAATGTAGACCTGGGACTACAACTCATGTCCCCTGGCTCCCAGTTCCAGCTGCTTTCTACCATGGAGCACTACATCTTCAGCTGCGCCCATGCACGTTTGTATTTCATGCCTCTGAGTCTTGTTCTTCCTGGGCAAATCCAGTGATCACAAGCTCCAGTGCCTACTGGGACCAATGAGGTTATGTGAGGAACTGGGCTCAGTGGAGGGTGACAGATTCTGCTGGGGACCGTGGCAAACCAGAGAGTACAGTCCTGCCTGACGAAAAAGGCTTCAGGTCCTCCTTGCAGGAGAATGGGCCTGATACGGGGACAGCTTCTAGTTTTTCAAGAAAAGCCGGAAATCTCAATTTTTATTTGAAATTTCTCAGGCAGCACAGGCCAAAGAAAACTTGCATGCAGGTGGGCATTTGCCAGCTGCCTGCCAGATTGCAACGTCCAGTGAAGTGCGTGTTTCCCCTCTCCCTAACCGCAGCAATTAAGAATAGGCCCAGTTGCTTAAAACACCCAAGGTGCCATTTATGCATTCTCTCTTTCAATCCTCTCAACAACCCAGGGAAGTACTGAAGATGAGGAAACTGAGGCTCTGCCAGTTTAAAGTAATTTCTAAAGTCCAACAGCCAAATACAGGGCTGGGATTGAAGCCTTGACCTGTCTGATCTGCAGCTTTTAACGTTACCCTCACACCCTTGAGCCTCCCTGATGATTCAGCCATCACTGGTTGAATTAAAGCTACTGGTGAATCTGTAGTTTTCCAAAGTCCATTCAATTCAGCTTTCCAAACATGTATCGCATTACCACTATGGAAAAAGCATTGTGTGCCCTGAAGCTGAAGGGTAACGTTGCATAAAGCATGATATTTGGCCTGGTGAACCAGCCAGGCATAAACTAATAATTATTTTAAGCATGGACCGT
The DNA here is from genome assembly GCF_037783145.1 of Equus przewalskii. NCBI lineage: Eukaryota > Metazoa > Chordata > Mammalia > Perissodactyla > Equidae > Equus > Equus przewalskii. The sequence continues at coordinate 43,114,832 of NC_091833.1, forward strand.
GATAATTTCTAGAATTTAAGTCACATCTCTGGTGTAATAAATTTCTAACTGCTTATTTAGTTGGCTCCTATCTGGGTTGATATATATTTCTTCTCATTTTTCTTCTGGAAAAAAAATCAATAAATTATTTGTATACCTCTAATAGAGGTGAAATTAAGGCTTTTGAAAACCTTTTTAGGGGAATGATATTTTTGACATTTATTCCTAAAGATAACATTGCTTCAATTTGATTTATTGTGTATTTGGAATTGGAACTCTAATTGACTGTTTACATTTGATTTTTTTTTGCACATCATTTTAACTGCAATTATGAAAATTCTTTTGTTAATTATCTTATTCTTTCAACTTTGAATACAGTAGCATCATTGTCAGTTTAGTGAAACTAGTATAATCATTGTTTTGAAAATTTCTAATATTTTTATTACCTTCTCTCTCTCTCTTCGGTACAGTCATGCATTCTTTCACAAGGTTTACCCATAATCAATTGCTCAGCCACATTTCATTCCGACTACAACCATAACTTTTCGTCTGTTCTAATGTCTGTTTCTGCTACATGCAGAGATGATCAGTTATGTCAAAAGAGAGGTGATGGGAGATCTCTAAGGAGCGGCTGCAGTGGATGCTGTTGGTTCCCTGTTCTGATCTCCTTTACTGGCCCAGTGCACGCATCCCCCAGCTGCTGTGATGTTGGCGGCTCAAGGCTCACAGCTGTCCCTTTCCCCAAAGAATTGCCTTTGGCTGAACCAGGGGCTGCCTTGCCTGGTAGGTTTCCTCCAGGTGGGAACAAAACTGTGGGCAGCTCATGCTTCAGAGCTCCCTCTCCAGAAAGCTGAACCCTGACTCTAGTTGAGGCCAGAATTTTGCTTAGCTCCTCCTCTGTCCTCTCCTGTTCCCTCCCTCCCTTTCTCCTGAGAGTGTCCTTCAGTGGGCTGCATGAACTGAAGTTTCTCTGTTGGGCTGTTCTTTGAGCGAACCCAAGCAAAGATAGACCCCAGATCCAGCTAGTGTGGTTGAAATACGCTGTAATTTACTAGATGTGCCTACAAGTCAGGGACCCTTTAATTTCTTATTCTTTGCGTGGGTCCCTTGTGTTGCTCAAAACTAGAAACTATAGAAGACTTTGGAATCTTTGAATAGAAGAATTATGAAAACGTAAGACTTGGAATACAGGCTGTTGTCCCCAGCAGAGTCTAATATAGATACAAATTCACTATGAGGAGAGAAAGAAAGAAACAGTTAAGATTAAAATCCCGTAGTGATTTTAAGAATTCTGCTGGGGGTTGCAATAGCCCTTTATGTTGAAGGTTAATGGTGGTAACAGAATCCACTGTGATTTGGGAGGTTGACTATCAACTCTGAATTTTAAAAGACTAGCTGCAGGGCTGGCCCCATGGCCGAGTGGTTGGGTTCCAGTGCTCCATTTCGGCAGCCCAGGGTTTCACCAGTTTGGATCCTAGGCTCGGATCTAGCTCTGCTCATCAGGCCACACTGAGGTGGGTCCCACATAGGACAACCATAAGGACCTGCAACTAGAATCTACAACTACATACAGGGGTTCTTTGGGGAGAAGAAGAAGAAGAAAACAAGAGAGATTGGCAGCAGTTGTTAGCTCAGGTGCCAATCTTTAAAAAGAAAAAAAAAGACTAGTTGAAAATGCAGGACATTTTCTTTTCTCCATGGGCTTGGAAAAGAACAAAAATTAAGCGTTTTTTGATAGGTGTTTTTTATGTTAATAACTTCTTCATAAAGATTACGTTGTTAAAATTTTAATGACGCCTCTTTCTCTGCCTCCTCCTCTCTTTTTTCCCTCCTTCCCACCCTGTCTCTCTCCCCTCCCCCCCCCCATCTCTCACACACACAAGTGGGTGCTTTCTCTCTCTCATACCTTCTTTCAGAATGGCTTTCATCCAGCCTTGCCTATTTTTATTGAAAAAATATTAGCATTGCACTTTAGAAATGATTATTTCAAGCCCTTGGCCATTTGTAGGGTACCAATATATGAACAAATATATGAAATATATTTTTTGTTTTCAATTCTTTTATTGAAAGGGTATTTTCCAAATATGGTTTTACATATAATTTAATATCTGGAAATCAAATATATAAACTATGCCTTTACAGAATGCTTAAATAATATCTTTTTTCACATGGAGCTGTTCAGCCAGGGACATATTTGTAGATGATCTAGGAAAATTGAATATGATGTAGATATAATATTAAATTAATCCAGAAATAAATTACTGGAAAAAATTTCCTCATTTTTTTCTTAGAAAAAAATGCACATTTCTGACATTTATTTTCAGTTTGATATTCATTAAGTTGAATTACTCAGTTTGTAACTGCCGCTTTTCTCATTCACCATGCCAAGGCCAAATTGAATGATAAAATTAAACAGAAAATTATGTTTACTTTTCCATGATTTACTCATTTTGTTTTCCCTTGCATTCTGTGATGTATAAAAACGGGTAGGAACTTTTAAAAATATACGATTATTTCTTTCTAGAGTCCACAATTTATCAAGTATTTTGGAAAATTTATGAAGGTCTAAGTACCTTTGTCACATTTTTCCCATGATGTTTCTGCTGGGGTCCAAGACAGAGAGGAGAATCTTTGCCTTTTAAGACTACATAGTAGCAAAAGTACCAAAATTATCAAAAAGGAGCATATACTTTAAGTTTTTTCTGAAAAATCGTTTTTTTTTAAAGATTTATTTTTTTCCTTTTTCTCCCCAAAGCCCCCCAGTACATAGTTGTATATTCTTCGTTGTGGGTCCTTCTAGTTGTGGCATGTGGGACGCTGCCTCAGCGTGGTTTGATGAGCAGTGCCATGTCCGCACCCAGGATTCAAACCAAAGAAACACTGGGCCACCTGCAGCTGAGGGCGCAAACTTAACCACTCAGCCACAGGGCCAGCCGCCAAAAAATCATTTTTTAAGTACAACTTCCTTGATGACTCAAGAAATCTCAGTTTCATGTTGTTCCATTTTCAGTCATTTGTCCAGAGAGATAATATCTTTTTATTTTTATTTTTAACTCTTTTGGTAAGGCAGATTGGCTCTGAGCTAACATCTGTTGCCGATCTTCCTCTTTTTGCTTGAGGAAGATTGTTGCTGAACTAACATCTGTGCCAATCTTCCTCTATTTTATGTGGGATGCCACCACAGCATAGCTTGACAAGCAGTGCTAGGTCCTCATCCAGGATCCAAACCGGTGAACCCCGGGCTGCCAAAGCAGAGTACATGAACTTAACCACCATGCCACTGGGCCAGCCCCATGAATATCTCTTTAGATCAAAGTATTTATATCAGATTTCAGGTGTGAAATTCTATCAGGTTTTCACTATTCTGGATTTTGGAGTTTGTAATAGTAACTAATATAACCTGAACAAATACAATGTCAGTCAATCAATCATAAAAAATGAAAAATTGGGGCTGACCCGGTGGCGTAATGGTTAAGTTTGCATGCTTGTAGTTTGCAGGTTTGGATCCCTAGTATGAACCTAGCACCACTCCTCAAGCCGTGGTGTGGTGGCATCCCACATAAAACAGGAGAAGATTGGCACAGATATTAGCTCACTGACAATCTTCCTCAAGCAAAAAGAAGAAGATTGGCAACAGGTGTTAGCTCAGGGCCAATCTTCCTCACACACACACAAAAAGAAAAAGATAAGTCTTGAATTTTATTCTTAACTCAGGTTTAAATCTTACTTGCGATAATTCCCATCTTTTTGTCTTGAATTAATTCAAGTATCTTAGAACAATGACACAACAAAACATCAATACGCCTATAAATATATTTCATATTCTGTATGTGGAGGTGGTGTGATCTGTAAAGAACTCTTAGAGATCTCTTTCTAAATGGTATCTGGAGACCTGAGAAACTGTGTGACTTTGGGAAAGTCAATTTACCTTTTGGGGCCTCCATTTCTTCATCCATCTGAACACTGTGGGGAGTCGGCAGAGATGCCTGTATGCTTCAGCTTCTCTGAAAGGCTCAGCGTCCGTCTTGGCCTTGCTGGTAGAACAGTTGGAGTTTGTGTGATTGCAAGGGGAGCGGGGACTGGGCTGTCTGGGTTAACGGCTCCTCTGGGAGTGGAGCTTCTTCATTGTGAAGTCAGCATGTTCCAAATCCTCTTTATAAATCATTTCTATTAAAGATGCAGACATTCACTGCTACGCAAGACAAAATACCTTCAACTAGGTTTGCAATTCAGGTTTTAAGGTAAGTAGGGCAGACAGTGGAAGAAATGGGAAATTCATAAAAAGTCTCCTCTTTCTGTTCCCTTATGCATTCTGGACAATTAAAACCCTTAATGAGTGCTCCCATGATTCATTCCGTCACTTGTGTTGACACAGGAGGGTGTTTGCTGTGAGGCAGTCAGGCACGCAGGTGGGTTGTACCTACTCCAGTCACTTCCCGTCACCTTGTTGCCTCACTCAGCACTTGGAAGAGGAAAGGCTTAAAAAAAGGAAAGAAAACAGGGCGTGTGTGTGTGTGGAGTGTCTCCATGTTTGCTTTTCTGTTGAAGTTTTCTGAGTTAGTAAGTGAAGCAATGTTTGGGTGATTGGGTGTAAATAATGCTGATGGTAGTGATGATGAAATAATCCTACGTCTATTTTATGGTTTATAAAAGGGGAAATCATTTATTCACCCTGGAATGATGGGGTGGCGTGATGGCCCACAGGGAGATCTCTGGTTTCTCCCTCCAAATGGATTCTTACTTCTCTGGGGGACTCAAGCCCGTGCTGGCCTTGCGCTAAGGCTGTGCACCCAGTTCCACTTCTGGCTGGGTTCAGGTGTCAGCACTCTCCTAGAATTGCTTTTTCTTAACCAGCTGCTTGCAGCTTAGCAGTGTACCCAAGCACCATCATAAAATGCTCTTTAACTCCCTTTGTCTGTGTCCTGAAGCAACATTTCCCAAATGTTGATTTAACCTTGAAGCAATGTTTCCCAAAGTGTGATCCATAGAAAATAAGACCTGTTTCTCTAGTCAAATTCTCTCTCTCCCAGTTTCAAAGTGAATTTTAAATAAAACACTTTTGGAAATAATACTGTAAACCAATTTCTCAAATTCTCTAGTACTAAGACACCCAAGTCAATATATTTTGTATGTGTTGCAGATATATTTTTAAATATTAATTTTTATTTTTCACTAGAGCCTCATCTATGCCTCTTTTTTAAAAATTGCAGAAGTTTATTTATAAGGACATATCTTAGGAAAGCTTCTGCTTCAAAGGGATGGTCATATTTTACTTAATTATTCTTTGAGCTCAGTCACCAAGTAAACCCTACACAAAATAGATATCTTTTAATTGCTTTCCTATAAATGAACTAAAAATATAATTCTTTAAGATTAAATGGCTGAAAAGCACTTTTTAAAGTGAGCTGACTGTTGTTCTGCATTTTGAAAATGACAGAGCTCTTCCAAGGTGAGCTCCTGCAGCTGCACTTAACTTTCTAGGTCTTTTTCCACATTTACATCCCCGACATTGGATTATCCTGTAATTTTCTTTATAAATATGCGTACTTAACGTCGGTGTTTAAAAAATATTTTAACTGTATTTTGTGGCATAATTACTAAGTCATATTTTCCTGCGTATGTTACAGTTTAAACTATAACACAGTTTAAACAGAGTTTAAATCTTATCATTGTATATGGAGTCTTGTCATGGTGACCTCTCCTTTAGGTTAGTCAATTAATAGATAAATGGAGTGTTGCTAGAAGAAAGGGAACAAGGATTGTCTTCTTGCTCAATGTAAATATTGGGTGCTGAATAGCCTGTGATTTATTTGGAGTGAAAAATTGGGCCTTGTTTTTTCAGACACTGTCCCCGGTGACATATAGACCAAACATAAAGGAGATTGCGTAGTCTTAGTTCTAGAAATCTGGTGAGGCAAGGCCTTCTCTCTAGTGCTTTATCAGTTCTTGGACAAGGACTTCAGGGTTATGTTGAGTAACACATTCACTATCTCAGTCTTTTCTCCTCATTAAGGAAAAAAAAATTCTGCCATAACGTGATCCATGATTAGAGTTAATGCAGTCTCTAACATCTCCCAGATGTTTTAACGTCACTCACGTCACTTGCAGAGTTTATAAATGGGATTTGTCTACTGGCTTATTCTTTTTTGGAGCAAACATTATCTTTCTGCTTGACGGAAAAAAATCTAAATCAGAGACTCAGTGAGTTACTTAACATAATTTACAGTATGTTTAGAAACAGTGCTAAAATGCAGAGTAAGTAATCAATGGCACATTCTCATAAAGCATGCATTTGCACTCCGTAACAGAAATGTGATCGTGCCAGAATGACCAGATGTCTCTTCTTAATAGTATCCCGTTTTTTTATACTGTGCCTCAATTCCAACTTTTCACGACCATAAAATATTTTCCTTTTCCAAGACAGGGTTAGAAATAGCATGATCCCACCCTGGAAGAGCATATTTTTGCTGCATTGAGTTAGCAGTTTAATTTTCAAAATTGGTATCTTTGTCATGCTATTTTTAGGAGCACTTTACTATGGTTATCCTTTTCCGTGTTGTTTCAAGTTTCTGCGTTGAGTTTTGAGTTTTGTGTGTGTGTTTATGATGTAACTGGAACACCCTCCTTTTCTTTTTTGTTGTGTGTGCTAGGCACCCTACCTCAGGTGGTCAGAGATTTACATGTAGTAAGCGTGACTCCAACATAAGATCACTGGGGCTTAGAAGCCCCTGAATTCATAGATGAAAATGTAAATGAACAGCAAAATGAAAGTCCAACTTTCAAAGAAGTAATCATTGTATTAGGAGGTGGTAAGGATTTTCTGAGTTAGATTTAAGGAATAAGACAATAGTATCTTGCATTTGAGTAACAATTTAGTATTTTTATCATTATTGGTAGTTGTTTGTTTCTAGCTTTATAATTTATAAAGCAATATCTATGTGTTATCATGTTTAACCTTCATAATTAGTCTTTGAGTAAGGAAAAAATAAGTATTATCCTCCAATATACAGAAGAGAAAACTGAGCAGTGAGTGAGTGAGTGAGTGAGCCGCGAGCACATTTCTTCCCCTTCTTATGCTCGCTCATTGCTTCATGCTGCGCCTCAATCTCCACCCTGTGGACTTCAGTTCTCTTTTCAGAGTGCTCCCCACGTGTATGTACCACAGGAAACACAGCAACTTGGCACTCGCTGTGGGTCCTTTAGGGCACATAGGAAGTGTCATTCCAAGAAGAGATTTTAAAATGCGTGGTTGAAATGAAGCCTTCTGTTGCTTGGCTCTCCAAGATGATAAACACCAGATGCAGACCTTGATGGAACACTGATTATCCAGGCTGATGAGCACGTTACTTTGATTACAAGGACAGTGAACTTAGAGGCAGCGCTTGGGGAGGCCTTGGGAACAGTGGGAGACGTTGCAAATCCATTGCTCCCTCCACCCCAAAGAGTCATATGCCCACTCTGAATAGGATAGCTGACACCACCAGGTGTCACACACTCCTCCCCAAACCTTCACTGCCCACCAGCCAAAAGTCTCCAAAAAGAAGGCATTTGATCTTCATAATCTGAAAACTTGGCCCGACTTCCAGCCATTTCGGTAAAACTAGGGGCCATGTGTGTTTTTACTCTTCCTCGTTATACTCAATGCTTAGTGTGTTTTGGTTGAATGAATGAAGGATATTTCAAACCATAGACTATTCTATCCCAGTCAATACTGTTTTCATTTGCTTAATATTTAGAACTTCCAGTCCAGAATTCACATTCAAGAATTTTCTGTAAGGAGCTATGGATTTTGGGATCGATTCAAGATATCTTATTTTGGTCAAGTATCAAATATGTCTAATTTTAATTACATTTTTTTAACCCAAATAAAATGACTGACTGCAACTGAATTATTTTTAAGGATTCAGTTTGAAAATATAGATAAACATAATACGATAGTATTGAGAAAGAAAATAATGAAAGTTTTTCTGCATGGATGATCCAGACCAAAAGCATGTACAGTTATAGTTACTTAATTTTTTACTTGAATTGTCTTATGTAGGCACAGTTTACAAGTTACAATATAAAATTTAATCTGTGCATACACACATGCACTTCTAGAATTAATATATGTATACATGCACGATACCACATCATTGAAAGATTGTTTGGTTACTGTTTGTAAAAATTTTGCAACATCTATATACATGACTTAGACTTCCAAGTTTCACTTGACTGAAGCCGCCATACTGCCCTAGAGTAGGAAAATGTGGTCTCCAAAAGTAAGAATTGCTGATATTGATTTTTTTAAAGCCAGAATTGATTTTTGTTTTAAGGTATATTATTTTTTAAAAATCCTGTTGGATGTTAGGTGTTTTTTCCCTTAGATCTATGTTGAACATCTGTTAACTATTGGCTATGCATAGTAGATGATTAGAGCTACTTAACTGCATTATTCATGCTTAACATTCTTTTCTTTCTCTATGATAAAAGAAAATTTTAGATGCTTTCAATTATCCATATTTTTCAGCTAACAAAAACTTTAGCTCACTGAGGAAAACGTAAGTTGCTAGCTACAAATACCTTATTTTAAGGGGCAAGCTATGGATGGACTTAGAATTCTGTCATTGGGATTTCAGTCAGAATATAAGCCTGTGCAGATTTCATTCTGTAGTTGTCACCTACTAGCTATTTAAATTTGGGCAGAATCCTTAGCGTTCTGAGCCTCCGTTTACCCATCTCTAAAATAGGGACAATAACACCTTACTCTAAGACCCTTGAGATAATTTATTGAGAAGACATATGAAAGCAGCATGTGCCACATGTGCCACGAAGGTATTATAATTAGGAATTGGATTACAATTAGTAAATTAGTTACATGTAATGAGTAGAAGATATATTGCGTAAGAGAGATATTCTTGATGCTATTGTTGAATCATTGTTAGTTTTCCATGTTACTTATGTAAAGCAGTTGACTTCTTTCCTGTCGCCTATATATAAATAATCTTCTAGTCTTTCTATACAAATTGAAGGAGTGCCTCAAGAAGTTGTTAGCGCCAGACAGTCTATATGTAAGAATTATTTGCTTCAGAAACAAGAATTAGATACATTTAAGATAGTGTATTATTAAAATCGGGAAATATCAAGGAATAAATCACCATTCATATATTTATTCATTGGATAAATATTTATACCCTATTGTTTGTCTGGTACCTTTCTTGTATCTAAAGATTCAATGTAAATAAAACTGATGTGTGGTTCCTGCGTTCATGGAACACATAGGCTAGTGAGGAGTGATATAGAAAGTTATTTAATTGCAATTGTGATAAGTGCCTTGAAGGGAAGTATAATAAATTATAGAAACATATGATAACTTGTGGAAATTGCCAAGGAAGGCCTCTCAGAAGAGGTGGTTTGGTGCCTGGAAGACTCATAAGAATTAACCCAGAACAAAGAGAATTCCAGTCCACTGCAAGGACCAACAGCACTAAAGTTTTGTAAATTAGTAAAAGCTTATCAAGGTCACGCACATTTTTTTAAATGTCTGGATTTATTTTATGTTTGTCCTTAATTAGAAGTATAAAATTTTTCTGTTCTTCCCTTAGTTTGAATACGTAAACTGATTTTTTTTGGTTTCTTGGTGAGGAAGATTCATCCTGAGCTAACGTCCATTGCCAGTCTTCCTTTTTTTTACTTGAGGAGGATTAGCTCTGAACTAACATCTGTGCCAATCTTACTCTATTTTGTACGTGGGATGCCTCCACAGCATGGCTGATGAATGGAGCATGTCCTCACCTGGGGTTCCGAACCTGCCAACTGGCCGCTGAAGTGGAGGGCACAGAAGTTTAACCACCCTGCCACGAGGCTGGCCCCACACAAACAGCTTTTGTTAGTTGAGTTATTTCGTAGCTAATCAAGCTTACTATCACAGATTTGATCTTGAGTTATATATTATCAAAAATATTTGGACAGTTATCTTGTTTAAATACCTTCTGGTCAAAGAGATCATGGAAAACTGGGAAAGCGGTACTAAGATTGGCAAAACAGGTTATTCTCAGAAAACTGCTTTGAGAAACAGGGAAACAAGTGAACAGGTTTGTCATGATGATTGACAGTACATAAGCATCCAAGAAAAACATCCTAGGTTTGAATTTTCAAACACCCAGAATATTCCAAAGGGATTTGCCAAACTGTTGTAAAGCTGTGGCCTTAGTACCGCCCACCACACATTGCCTGTTTCTCTGTTAACTTTGGTGCGATCTAATAGATTCAGCTATAGAAACAAAGTATTTGAGGAGATGTACATTTTCATGCTGTTTGGTTCATGTGTCTTGATAATATATATTAAGCCTGAACTCTGTGAGGTAATTAATATGAGTTACTATTAAAATTCAACATAATTTGTGTCTCCTCGTGAGGGAAATGGAAAAGTAGTGCTGGAACTTAATAATGCTGGCAGACCTTTAAATTTCTAAAAGATTTCCATCTGTATCCTGAGACAGTGTAACAGAGAGGGAAGTTTATGAGAGAAAATTGCCCCTGACTCAGTGGAATCATGATGTATTTGTTTCTCTGACCATTACCTTCTTATCACGTTATGAATGGAGGTACCACTTAGCACACCGGGTCTGTGTGTGCCTGGCATTCTGAACCGTAATCTGACTAATGCCCCCATTGCAAGATGTAAATAGATTACAAGGAAAAATTCAATATTTTCTCCCTTCTCCCACCAGAGCAGCCCGCATTAGTTGTTTCCTGCCATATAATTGCATTACATGCCGGGATGTGATCCACGGTTAATGGCAGTCACAGTCAACTGTCACTTTGCTTTTAGCCTCGGTCATTCAGTGTGATTAACATATTTAGCACCATGACAAGAAGTAGGTTTGTCAAACCACTTGTGGAGGCATGGTGCAGACCTCTATCAAGAAAATAGTATTTTTTTTTCCAGAGGGACACCTTTGCCAGTGGGTAAAGCACATATACACACAGCTTCTGTAAGGTAAATTAATTAATTTATCAAAGATTTTTATGTCCTTAAAAATATTGACTATATTATTGGGTCAACACTTCTGAGAAATGATTTTTATTACCTGAAAAATTAATTTTTGTTTTACTTTCTTTCCAGTTAACCTAATTTTTAAAAACAAAAACAAAATTACTATTTAGTAGTAGTAGCAAATACCTGAGCGTGTTTCCATGAACCTGGCGTGAAAAAAAGATGTAAATCTAATTTATCATAGTCATTAACAAAACAAATATTTCATGTAAAGAATCTTTGAATTCTATTGAAATGTAAGACAGTAAATTTTAGGACATCTTATTGTCATGTCATAAGCAGATATCAATTTAAATGTGCTGAAATCACTCAGTTATTTATATGCAAGTTTCCTTCCTGGGGTGATTGAACGTCCAAGAATTATGAGGATGAAAAGTGTAGTTCTCTCGTTGCCTTATTTTACACTGGAACCCTTTCGGAACCATGCCCTGTTCCCCTTACTGTGTTGTTCTGGGGAAGGGGACGAGACGGTCACTAGCTGTGAATGAGAAATTCTCTGTGCTTGGTTGCAAATCGTCCGTTCAGCTTCTCTGTCAATATCCTGATCTATAAGGATAGGAGGACCTGCCTGACTCCAATCCATTCTTCACGCCTTCAACAGGGTGTTTTTTTGTGCATGTGAAATGCAAAAGTATTGATTTTTTTCATATGTTTTTTACAATTTTCTCATATTTTTCATGTGTGCCTCATCAAATTCAAGCTTGAACCTCTGCTTAAACTCATTAAATGGTCGCTTATCACCAGCTAAATGAATTCACAGTTCTCTGTAGGCAGGGGGCATGCTAGGCCTTGGCATTCTGGTCCTGCCTCCTTTTCCAGCCCGTTTTTATTTCCATTTTCCACTTATGCTGTATTGCTGTGCTTTTCAGCCACTAGGTGTCCAGTGCCTGGCCTGCTGCTTCCTCCCCGTCTGACAAATATTCTTCACTCATCCGTCAAGTTTCTTCCAAAACAAAACGATCGTGACAAAGCAATCTTCTTCCCTCACATCTTCTTCCCGGCAATGCCCAGGATGTGTCCCCCACCACCGTAATGCTCAGAAGAAAACTTCCACATTTCGCAGTTGTTGGCACATATTTCAGTTTTTATCGGTTTTCCCATTGCACGGTTCTGAATCCTTATGTCTTTCTTCCACACGTAAGAGGGAACCCTTCAAAGGAAGGGACTGTTTGATCAGCTTTATATTTTGGGCGTCTGGCAGCAACAGTGCAGTCTAGAATGTAGACGTGAGAGCAGATCTGGCTAGTGCTGTGCTCCTGGAGCCTGAACAGGAGCACTGCACGCATCTTCTGAAGGGATGAACCCGTGTAAATGCTCAGTGAACAAGCTGCTGGCTAAACAGATGTAGATGGTGCCTGGTGGTTGAACATTTCCCCATCAATTTCTCTATCTTGGGCTTCTTTTTTTCCTATGTTATTTGATTAAGTTGAGCATTTAACATTTATAAGACTAGTTCTGTGTGCCTTGATTTTGGATGTGGAAGAGAAGCGGCTTCCATTTTCCCTGTCTGGGGTACCTAGCGTGCCATGGAAGTGTCGAAGCTATAAAACTCTTTGAAGCTAAGATTAGCAAGGACTGAAAGCAGTCTCTTATTAGAGAAAACACACACGTACAGACACAGTGGCAAGTGTGTGGCTATTGCTGAACTCTGCTTTGTATATTTGGGTTTGGCTTCCACCACGGACCTCTTGGCTCCTGCTAATTTGACGAGGTCAGCAGTGGCACTACCTGCCTTGCAATTATCAAAGGCTTAAGGAGTTTCTCTTGGGTGCATCACAAAATCGTTAACTTCTCTGTCACTGAACGAGCTTCTCAGCTATTCTTTCTGACTTTCTGAATCAATATCCCCAGGGTATCGAGGTTCTTTTATATTCAACAGAAGTTAGGAAGTCTTTCCACCCGTTTCTCAGGACACTGGCTAATGGGGACCTGAAGAAGACTTTAATTGTCTCTGACAACAGCTCAACCGCCTTTCTCTTTGTGTATCGATTCTGGACCACCTAATAAAAGAAGGGACAACTTAATTAGGAAAATGCTGAGGCAAATTTTGGACAGGGTTCTAGAATATTCTATGGGATATAGATTTTATTTATTAATATACTTGATACCAAAAGCTACTCTTTGATGTTCAGTATTGTAGATGTCCTAGTTACTCTACTACAACTTGTCTGATAAGGTCTGGGTCTGTGATTTTACTACAGCACACTGTATTTATGGTAAAATTTTTAAAGATAAGAAATTACAAAGGAATATAAAACACTGAAGGAATGTATTGAAACCATTTTTCAAATATATATGCATATATATAGAGAGAGAGAGGAGAGACCCAAGGATAGAGAAAGCCACATTCGATTGCTCTAATTTTGGATTTCCAATGTCTGGCACACAGTAAACACAGGAAAAATAGTTTTTGAATGAAAGAATAAAAGAAGGAAGGAAAAACAGAATGAGTCAGGTATAACTAGTTATTTTAAGGAGCTATAGCCATCCATTTATTTATAACTGAGATCAGAGTATTGCTTGCCCTCTAGTGGTCTGTTTTAATGAAATAGGGAAATAAAATTTGAACTAGGCTTTTAAAGATGATCGTTTACTTGATAATATAAAGTATTTATAAATGGATAGTAGGGACATTTTCGTTTCTAATAAATATATGTCTATTAAAGTTTTCTTTTATCTATGTTAAAACTTTTACAGTGAAACACGTCAGAGAGAATATGGGAAATCAAAATTAAAAGGACTTTTCCCGTTGCAAAAATGCAGATCTTTATGTGTGACATTGGTGTCTTAAAACTGATGTTATTTTATTTTAGGTGCCCTTCCCATTTGTTGGGCCTTAAAGAAAATATAGATAGAGATCACATTGTGGTTCTTGTCTTGTAAGTATCAAGTATTTCACAGGTGAAAAACAAAGTCTGTCTACAGAGTATTGTAATTATAGGCATCAAATGCAAACACCCAATTCTGTGGAATATTCTGATTATGGCTACTTAGAAAACTACAACAATTTAGACACTAGTGTGGCTGATTAATATTTACTTGTTTTTTTTCAGATTATTTCTATTCATGTTTGGTTATTATTATGCAAATAATTATTTGGATAAAAATGGCCTGCTATTCTAACATCAAATATATTAATCTAATGAGAATAAAATTAAATGAACTTTCATAAAATCTTACATTTTGAGGAATGTGTTTTTCTTTCAACTCACTTTATTGTCTAATAATTATCTTTAGTCTACATGATGGCAGTTATTTTTTAATTGAATTAATAGCAGGGTACATACATTTTTAGTAAGCAGGAGTAATTGAATTAATTATTTAAAAGACTGGATGTCAATCTTCACGTTTTTATTAAATCTCTTCTTCGTTTCTGCTATTTCAGCATCTCCTTTCTTTGCGTCACTTTATAGTTTATATAGTAGAAATAAAGATGGAAGTTTTCTAGCTACAAGGCAGAGCCTAGAAATGAGGAGTTAAAGTCTGCAGTGTCTGCAAAAGAGCATGTAATTATAGACTAAGAGTCTATAAGAAATCAATCCATGGATAAGGAAATTAAAACTTTTAATCAACATTGGATTATATTTCTTTGACTAACTGCTATCAGATACAACATAATAATTGCACTGAAAAATGTGGGTACATATTTTTATGGTAACTAAAAAAAGCTTTTTAAAGTCTTCTTCTGGATTTTCAACATTTCTAATTGATGTAATGACACAAGTCAAGGATAAACTTAATTAGATGTTATTAAATATTTTTATTGTTATTCCAGTGGTATCATATGTTGAACTTTTTACTTGATAGAAAATTGTTTTTCACATTCTCGGTTCTCTAGGATTTATTTGAACTCACTTTTGAAATTTAGAATTACAGTAAGAAATAGTGAATATAGCAGCTTAAAAATTAAAAGATTTTCAGTTCTTTTCTACACTCTGGAATATTCATGTCCAGACTTCTAATAGTTTCTAGAAGGAAAAAACAATCTTTCATGTTCAAATAAATTTGGGACACTGTTTTAAAAAAGTTCTTTAAGACTTCTCGGAGCCTATTAAATATTAATGTGCATTGTTAATCTCCAAGATGGCTTATAACGTACAGTTCTGTCTAAGTTTATTTGAGGAACCCTTTTTCTAGAAAGTTTGGGCCACAATAAATGCTGATCTGGTCCACCCTCTTTGGAACAATGAGACTTGACTAGGGCACTGAAGAATGAGCAGCATGCATGGTAAAGGTGGAGTGAAAAGGAAACACATTAAGCGAATTGAGGAACATCGTGAGTCACAGCAAGAGTGGAAGCATTATTTCAAGATATGTTTTATTAGTTCCCCCTGACTGGACCAGAGCATTCATATTGGCAGATACTATTCATTGAATCTGGGTCATTAACATGAGGCCGACTGTGCAGAGCCTAATTACCAGGTTAAGGGGTTTGGGCTTTATCACATAATGCAACAGGAAGCTGATAAAAGGTTTTAATGAGGGAGATGATAATGGTAATAATAACAGTGGCCATCATTTATTGAGCTCTTGTCTTAGGAACTTTTCTAAGTGTTTTACTCGTATTAACCCATTTATTTCTCTCAACAAACCTATGTTATAGATAGGAAATAAGGCAGCAAAATGCCTGGTAACTTTTACAAGACTAGTAACCTAGTGAAAGTTGGATCTGGCGTGCGTGCGTTCCCAACCTTGCCCTTAAACCCTGTTCTCCGGTATAAAGACAGTGTGGTATAGGGAGGTTAATCTGAAATCATAGGAAGGATGGATCCAAGTGAAAGTAGACTGGAAGAAAAAATTGGATGGTCAGGAGGTTCTTGCAGTAAACCAAGTATGAGATCCTGAAGTCTTTAACTAATGTGATGGTAGTGGTAATGGAAAGGAAGGCGTAATGCTTAGAGATTCTAAGAAGGAAACATTAATGCTAAACATTTTTACTTAATGGATTGCTTCACATTGATCCATGGAAGTGAAGGAGTTCCCTGTATCAGTTGTAGCTGACTGTGGCATTTTGAACAAGACGATGGGAAAGACTGTGATACCACTGACAAAACAGAGGAACTCATACCGAAGAAACAATCATAGGGGAAATTGATGTCTGAATTTTAAAGATCTTTAGTTGGAAATGATGTCAGCACACTAGAATTATGTGACTGCGCATGGAGAGGGAGAAATGGCTATACATAGAGAACTGAAGTCATCAGCACCAACGTGACAGTTGAGATCAGGGGAAGGCGCGAGATTTTTTAAGGCGAAGGATGAGATAAGAAGAGCTGAGACGGAGAAAGAGTCTTAGGATCTGCTCAGTGTTACAAGTCTGTGGAGGAAGAAAAATCAGAGAAGGTAACTAAGAATTTTCAGAAAAAAGGAAAATGTAAAGTTTCGGAGGCTACATAGAAAAAGATATTTAAAGCAATGACACCCAACATTGTTAAAGGGGGAAAAAATGGAGAGAACTAGGATAATGGAGGAAGGGTTGACACATTTCATTGAGTAGGTCTGTTGGGCTGTCATGAGAAAGAACTCAGTCATTGCAGAGTTACCAGCTGTCATTCATCTATCCTAATTATCTAATAACATATCATTAGCTCATTTTCTTTAGTCAGTTTAAATAGATAATCACTTTCCTTTGTATCTGTCAATTAATTTGCTCAGTATGATATTATATTAGGGAAGAAATGAAAATGCTTGGTCTCCAATCTTTTTTAGTGTGTTTGGTAGTCTCAAATTCAAAAGAGTGAAAACTTTTGAAAACTAAAAAATGCAACACATTTATTAAGTCCTCAAATATTTATTGAGTTCCCACCCTGTACCTCAAAGTAAATTAAAATGCTTTTCAGGTGGTTTAGAGTGCAGTTTCTAATGATCTAGTGTATATGTGTCTTTTGTGTATAAATGTATATACATATGCCTTTTATTACTCATGTCAGTCATATTATACTTTGCTTGTATTATATTTATTAATGTACTTGCGCTCGCAATCAAAGAGTGAAGGTGTTAGAAGAGAATAATCATGGAAGAAAATCAGATATATCTTGGATATTGTCATTGTCATATACATAAGCAAGCATTTTTTTCTATTTCATTCTTCTTCGTTTTTTTTTTTTTTCTTTTGAGGAAGATTAGCCCTGAGCTAACTACTACCAATCCTCCTCTTTTTGCTGACTGGCCCTAAGCTAACATCCATGCCTGTCTTCTTCTACTTTATATGTGGGATGCCTACCACAGCATGGCTTTTGCCAAGCGGTGCCATGTCTGCACCAAGCATCCGAACCGGTGAACCCTGGGCCACCGAGAAGCGGAACATGTGAACTTAACCGCTGCGCCACAAGGCTGGCCCCATGTTTCATTCTTCTTATTAATACAGTACAGCTATTGAAAAATACCCAGTTTGGTGACATGGTTTCTGATTAACTTTTCCCGGATTTACCATCTGTTTAGGCCAACTATATAGGTCATTTTGCTAGGTCTTCTTTCCCTCTCTAGCAATTAGCCCTTACTCAACATGCTGGGTTTTTAAAAAAAATGTAAAATAGCATATAGTCTGTTATTACATCAAACACCCTTCAAAATAGCAACTTTAAAATGTGTGAGTGACAGGATAAATTACTTCTGAGTATTATGCTTAACATCACTGTCACCTAGGGGCAAAAACCATCATGCAATGTTGGTGGTTTGATGACATATTTTGACTGGAATGTGCTGTACTATTGGGCATCAGTCAAATGTAGTAATTTATGATAATTGCTCATCTTAGGCAGATACAAACAACATCCTAAATACAAATACTCTCATGGCACCATTGCTCTGAACTTAGTGCCCCAGAGTTGAAGATCCTACAACCACCTGGTGAGTTTACTTCCAAATTATTTTTGATTATTTTCATATAACAATCTTATTTACTTTGTCTGCATTTCCTGGAAAGGTCATAAAAATAGATTAGCCATTTGTTAAGATTAAGATGAACTTATAATGAAAATAAAATTTTGATGAATGAAGTAAATAAATGAAACATGTTTTTCATCCTTTTCTTTTTGCCAAGTGTTAGGAAAGAGGGTACAAGTCGGCACTTGGAGTTCTGGCAGCACTCCCAAGCAAAACGCACTTTAGAGTCACTCTTCACCTTGAAATGAGTGCAGTCTTGTGTTCTTTCAGTCTACTCTTGGACTTCCTCAGAGACAGAGATAAAATCAAAGTTGTGACCTTAGTGCCTCCTCTTTCCAGAAGACACAGTTTCTCACTTCTTGCAGAAACTATGGTATTGCCTTTTCAGCATCTCTTGTATTTCAAACTGAGGGGTGGCAGTTTCGCTCTTAGATAGAAGGCTGTGTAGACACATATGTTCCCCAGTAGCATAGCAAGTGATAAATTCATTTGGAGATCATTAAAACTTCTAGAACAAAAATGCAATATGCTCCTATAACCTAAATCTGACATGTGTTGAGGAAGAACTTTTCATAATAATGATCAAACCAATTTGCTTTACTCGCTTAAAATAGTATGTCACCCAATGACAGAACAAAAAAAGTGTTTATAAGGCATACTGCATAATTAGGAAGTAAATTCCTAAGATATATGGCTAATATGGCAGGGTTTGAATAGCACCATTTCTAAGCTGAATCCTGGTCTTTGATGAGAGCGGGCTATAACAATGCAGGCTTTGAGAGCCTTGCAAAATCTCAATTAAGTTGCTGAAATGTTTCCACAGTTTATTTTTCTAGGATCTTTTCCATGACTGCTCGCTCATAAAGACCTGGCTGTGGAAGGAAATTGGGCAGGAACTCTTGAATTGGCCTCTTGTTTGCCTAGTTCTTTTGACCTGTACCAGGGTGGTAGCACTGTAGGGGCCTTAAGTTGTTCTTTTGCTACTGTTCTTAATCGATAAATTGTTCTCTGTTAATGAAGAATTAAAATCAAATTCTGATAATGGACCAATTGAAGAAGGAAGCAAAGTTCTGAAATTGAGGTAAATATTTGTTGATTTTTCTCTTTGATTCTCTGCCGTGTCTGGCATTGTCATTTTTATTTTTTAAGACAATATCAGGAATATTTGGATTTAAATAAGCTAAGCCTCTGAGTTTTAGACTGGTTGAATTTGGACAATTCAAAAAATATAGAAATTCTTTATTGAAAGTAATCGTAAAAAAATTAAAATTGCATAGTTTCATAAGAAAAGATTATAAAAATTATACAACAGACCACCTCCAAATTTAAACTAGAATGTATGACATCATAAGACATTAGTCAGTGATTCATATAAGTGAGGGCATTGCACACATGTGTGCATATATAATATCTCTGCAAAAAACATTTTTTAAAGAGCTGTTAATTTGATTTTGGCACAAGGTTAATTTTTCACTCCTTATTCCAATGTGTCAGCATATTATTTGAAACCGCAGCTCAATTTTGTTACTGTGCTCGTAGACTTGAAATAATGTGTATTTTTCTCCCATTTAAAAAATTTTCTACACACCTTTAAATAATAGACAAAATCAGTAATGAAATACTCCTTAAAGTATTCAGTACCGTGGCCATGATTATAATTCATGCTGGTTTTTTCAAGAGTAGTGTTAAGAAGTTAGTTCACAAAGATTGATTCGTATAACAAATGTATATGTTCTTTTTATATCTATTTGTCACAGACTTGGAGTCAAGAGGAAATGACAGGTGCTCCAAATGGACAACTGGGGATTTGTAAACAGGAGGTTAAGGAAATGTTGAAAGTTTTCAGTTTATTTTGTGCTATATTTAGAACTGAGCGGTGGGTAAATTTGCTCAGAGGAGAATGCTGTTTGCAATAACAAAGGGGAAGAAATCCTAGTGCACAAAGGCAGAGGAAAATGGAGAACCTTTTCCAGGAGCTGAGAACTAGGAAGAGCCATCTGATATTACCATCCATTGAATGTTCATTATTTCATAGAAATGTCAGTGGGGCTTCCAGAACAGAAGTCTTGCTTTACTGTATAATGTGAATGGAGCTAAGACAAAAGCATACATTGTAAAAACTATTGAAAATAAGTTTTCAGGATTCTTAATGATATTAAATGGTGGTGATTGATTAATGACATTAATTTGAAGTCCCTCTTAGGTTGATATGAAGTGATAATTAGGGACTGAAGTGAAAGAGAAGAAAATGCCTTAGGTCTCTGAACCTAAAGTCGCTTTGTTACATTGAGGATCCTAGTGAAAAGTTTCCACTGAGCGTGAGCAAAATGAAACGAGAGAGGATAGAAGCAGTGTTAAATGTCTGACAACAGTAAAGAATTTAGAGGAGGACAGAGGGAGGCCATGCTATTTTATGCTTTTTTAGAGAGTTGGTTCGATGGTTTGCATATTCTGCAACTAAAAAGAGCAGAAATAAAATAAAAAGTACCGTGGTCGGCCCGGTGGCGCAACAGTTAAGTTCACACGTTATGCTTTGGCAGCCCGGGGTTTGCCGGTTCGGATCCCGGGTACGGACATGGCATCGCTTGGCACGCCATGCTGTGGTAGGCATTCCACATATAAAGTAGAGGAAGATGGGCATGGATGTTAGCTCAGGGCCAGTCTTCCTCAGGAAAAAGAGGAAGATTGGCAGCCGTTAGCTCAGGACTAATCTTCCTCAAAATAAAATAAAGTAAAAGTACCTAAATCATATGGCTGCTATTCTATTATTTTAATGCCTCTTAATAAATTCACTGGAGTTTTATTTCATTTGGCTTCCCTTCTTCAATAACTTTCAGAAGGTTTGTGTCCTGATGGCAGCCAAACAATATTAGAAAAATGAAACTGAATTTATTGCATTAGAAGATGAATTATGTCAAATGACTCTAATAAACAATAAATTACAATAAGAATCAAAATGAATGTCAACCTATTAACGTTAAGAAAGAGAAAAGTTAGATATATTGTCCAATAATTACAAATTTGAAGATAATGGAAGATATGAATTAAACATTTTTCCTCAATAAGAAGTAAAGATATGGAATACATTTTGGGAATGTTAATAAAAGTCAAAAGAATTTTTTAATGAAGAAAGAGGGAATGTAAAGCTAGTCAGAATCCAGGATAACATCATTTGAAAAATCTGGGGTAGGAGATGTGTCGGGGTCTTAGCAGACTAGAAATTTTAAAGATTCCGGTAATATCATTAGTGTATTCATCACTGTAGTATTCACAATAACCTGGACTAAAATCTATGGTTTGCCCTAAAAGGAATTTATGGGGGACGATTTTATTAAGCATTTCATACAATGAAAATGTATACTTCCATTGTTAATAATAGTGAAAATGGTGACCCACACATACTGAGTGCCAACCGCAGCTTGTCCAGCCTCAGCTAAACATTAGGCATTGTCATGTAACTGTTCTGTAATTATGTCACGGAACTCTTTGTAGTTATGGATAAGTCAAAAGAATGTTTACTTGAGAATTAATTTTGTTAACATTTCTAACAAAGTTTCTAATCCAAAGTTTTTACCCGGTGATCAGGGCTGAATCAAATCCAATGTAATAAAACAACTAACCAAAGTGTGAGAAGTAATATGTTCGTCGGTGATCGTATGTAATCAAAGATCAAGTGTAAAGGCTCATTAACCTGTGTCAAAACTACTGAGGAAGTATTATGAATACATTGCCATGCTAAGAATTTGAAATTATAAGTATTCTTCAAACTGATGAACCACATTTCTTGAATTTAAAAAGAAGGCCACTTCTTAGAAGCCTGACTTGTCAACATAAGAGTAGGATTCCTGGGGCCAGCCCTGTAGTGCAGCGGTTAAGTGTGCAAGTTCCACTTCGGCAGCCCAGGATTCGCCGGTTTGGATCCTGGGTGTGGACATGGCACCGCTTGTCAAGCCATGCTGTGGCGGGCATCCCACATATAAAGTAGAGGAAGATGGGCACGGATGTTAGCTCAGGGCCAGTCTTCCTCAGCAAAAAAGAGGAGGATTGGTGGCAGATGTTAGCTCAGGGCTAATCTTCCTCAAAAAAACAAAAAAGAGTAGGATTCCTTTGTAATATTTATTTGACATTTCTATAAATTGAAAGAAAATAAATCTCCTCTCTCTTTTTACAGTAACAGTTATCTGTGGCTGCATCACCACAGGCTTCTAATCAAGAAATAAACTTTTCCAACATAAGAGGAAAGAAGCCTTGGTAAATATACAGATATTTCAAAAACTGTTTTACATGGAAGAGGTCATTCATCACTCTAAGAATATTTTCAAAGGTGGTATCAGATGTGAAATTCAAAACTGCCTCAAAGCTAAATCCTGAGAAAGAAACTGTAATGAACAAAAGAATCCTTGGTCCTATGCATGCTCCTAGGATTCTAATCTGCCTTTTTAATATTTCTACAAGTAATAGTTTATTTTTAAAGCCATTCGCAATTATTTTATTTCAACTATAAGTGTATTAACAAGAGTCAAAGAATTTATTAATTTAACAACATGGGTTGAGATGTCTACACTCTTTAGCATGCAGTAATACTAATATTTGAAAGACTGGAAATGACCTTTTAGCTATGAAAGGATTCGTTAAGCTAATTAGTAACAAAAAATACACTGTAAAGGGAGATGATTAGCCTTCTTAGAAAGCAGACCCCTTTCAACTTTTCTTAATCAAATAATAAAATTATATATAAACACTATGTTTATAGAATGATTGATCCTAGTTGCTGACAATAAAAGCCCTAAATAATGGTCTGGTTCTCAAAGTTCTGAGCCAATGAAAAAGGCCTGCAGCTAGTCCTTGGTTTAAAGAGCACCGTCCCAAACAACAGAGGACTAGCTGCAGATGTCTCTTTAAAAAGTAAAATCTAATTGTACTGTCATCTCTTTCAGTATTTCAAGCACAAAGCACTCTCTCAGAACTAAAATAAGTACATTAATTTTTACCTCTGTTTCCAGGCAGAATTAGAATCACATCTCTTTTAATGCCTGTGAATACGGTGTTTCAACTCTAACTTGAAGTTCCTAAATTCTATAGACATTTGTTAACACATAGGAAATAGTATTATTCTAGGAGTTTATTTGCTAATGGTCATGTAGTACTATTTACAACAGCTGTTAATGTTAGGAAGCTGAGACATTTATTTTTCGATGTTATAGCACAGGGCTTGCCCAAGAGAAAGAGTATACCATACTTATAGATAAACCCAATCAAGGTGATATCAATGGGACTGAATTTTCCCTCCTTAAATAAGCAGAAAATGAAAATTGTTCTCTAGTATTTCAAAGAAGAAAGTGCTAAAAACTATTAGCTAAAAGAGCTTTCTGCCTGACTGCATTAATTTCCTATTCATTTCATTAAAGGGAAAGTTTTGATAGGGCTTATAAATTACAGCATGTTCCTAGCAGACTAATAGCTTGAGGAGAAACATGTAATGGCTCTCCTTAATCAAAATAAGAGCAAGTTGTTGTTTATCCAGCTGAGGAACCTTGGATCAAGGGTACTTATTTTATTATTTCTATGCCAAATCAAAAGTAACCTGTAGAAACATGATCCGTGAAATAAGTATAGAAAGTTTAGGGAAAGACATTAATGTGGTTATGATAGCTGTAGTTGCTTAGGGACTCATCTGTTTATTAACTGACTGACTTATTTAGGACTTCTTACCGGCCAGTTATTGTGCTGTAAGTACCAGAGCTTCCATGGTGAGCAAAACACTTTCGGTCCCCATCCTCATGGGGTTTATTGTCTGGGAGGAACTCTTAACTCCTCTGAAACTGGAGAGCCTCTCACTGGTATTCTTTGTGGCATGACAAGTGCTAAGAATGAAACCAAAATGGACATTACATTTATTTTCTATTTGAAAGGAAATACTGCAGCCCTTCTGTGAATTAGGTGTTTAAAGGACGGCTGCTCCAAAACCAAAAGAAACCCCCAAAGTTTTATCATTTCTATTGAGTCTGCGTGTCGGCTGGCTGTATGGCCTACCTACAGAGTGCTTCAGCTCCTGATGAGTCAGGTGCGAAAGGCAATGAGTGTTCGAAGGATGGAGGGATGCAGCCGCATGTACCCTCTGTTTTCTGAAATCCAGGTCTGCACTTAATGGCCTAGGATGTAGCTGGTTAACCTGTCTGAAACACGGCCCTGTCCTGTCTTGTTCATCATGGTCTACAGCTGTCCTTTCACTCCTGTGTTTTCCTCCCCAGTGCCTCCACCTCCCATATGTGCTCACACATCCCATCATCTTCATCTTCCAAATGGACATCAGTGTAAACTCACCTTCACGGCTTTGGCAGATGTCTGTTACCGAAGGGAGGGAGCTTAAGGTGTGTGTTTAGTCTCTTTACAAGACTTAAAGGAGCTTAGGTTTCCTGTGATTGACTGCTCAGGTCCACCCTTTATCTCCCCACAGCTTCACTTCTCTGGGCCAGATCAATGTCAGTAGTTAAGTGAATCAGTTATTTGAAAGCTGTCTGTTGACCTTTCCTTCAGGGTTGATTGCATAAAATGTATGTGGGAGTGAGGTTTCTAGGGAAGAGAAGGGTCCTGCCACCTGCCCTCGCCACCACTCCCCGAGATCACTAGGGTTTCCCACAGAGGCATTGGCTACTGTGCAGAAGCAGGACCTGAGGATGCCCTCCAGTAACCATCATGAAGCCGAAAGCCACAGCCAGCCTTACTCCAAAGCCACTGGGGGCTCTTCTAAAGAGAGGACAGCGGTTGAGTGGTTTGTTGGCCTTCAAAATATCCTGAAGGGGACAGTGACCAGGTCCTCAGTTGCCTACGGGTATCAAGCTGACTTTTCAACTTCTACCTATTGTATCCAGAATTTTCCTCCCAGCTTGAGCTCTGAGAATCACTGGAGTTGGTGTTTATTCAAGTTGGAAATAACATAATGAATGAAATCTGACCTAGAATAAGAAATACATTTTTAAAACTGTATGCCTGAAAATATTTTCCTCATCTGAGTACATTTCACCTTGTCTTTGATAAACTTCCTTTTTCCTTTGTTGCCATGAGGGAAAGAGGTTTCATTAGCAAAACACTCTACCAACAGAGAATGCTTTAAACTTGCATTTTGTTTTCTTTTCTTTTGAGGAAGATTAGCCCTGAGCTAACATCTGCCACTAATCCTCCTCTTTTTGCTGAGGAAGCCTGGCCCTGAGCTAACATCTGTGCCCATCTTCCTCTACTTTATATGTTGGACGCCTGCCACAGCATGGCTTGACAAGCAGTGCATTGGTCTGCACCTGGGATCCAAACCGGCGAACCCTGGGGCATCAAAGCAGAATGTGCAAACTTAACCACTGTGCCACGGGGCCGGCCCCTAAAGTTGCATTTTTTAAATTCTCTAAGCATAGGGAAGTGCACTTTTATTTGAATAAGACAATAGATTTACTGCAGCAAAAGTGTCAGGAGGTAAAGTAGCATCTCTCTGTGCCTTGCCCACCTTAGAGTCTCCATGAGATGTTACATGTCATTTTATATAAATCAACTCCAAAATAAAATATTTAAAGGTAAATCTGAACTCAGTCGTAATGATGCACAACCCCCAGAAAATTACATTTCCCAGTTTGAAAATACTTTGGAAGGAATAAAATAATATGACAGAAGGGATTGCCCGCTGCTTTGTTTTTTTTTCCAAACATGTAAAGACTGGCTCAAAGTATGAGCTACAGTCAATCAGTGAAGAAAAACATAAAACAAATCTTAGCTAATACTATCATTGAATTATCAAGCGATAGTATTAGCTAACATTGCTGCATGTAATTAAATGTTTAGACCACTTTGACAAATAGTAGTGCATTTGATAATTTTAGAGAAGATAGAATGTTTCTTATGTAATGCTTGTCAACTAGTCAGGGGGCAATGTTTAACAAGTACAACTACTCTTGCCTTTCTTTGCTTAGGACTCCTGAATGATCTTTCCTTCTGCCAAAATAACTATTATAAAATAGTTCTGATTTGAGCTTAGAAAATAAGAAATTCAGTGATTGTTATAAATGGTGGGCAAAGTTCTAACTGGACCTGAATAAAACAATCCAAAAGGAATAATTATTCAAGATATTATGATCTAATTCTACAACATTCAGGGAATAATAAGCAGTAGCTGTCATTTCTTAGTTCTCTTCTGAGTTTCAGCATCTGTGATAGGTGCTTCATTAATTAATAGTCTCTGATATTTGAAAAGCCTGAAAGGTATATGTTATCTTTCCCATTTTACAGACAAGAAAACAGACAAGTGAAATGGTGGTGGAGCAATTATCTAAATCTAAACTCAGGTCTATGAGATTTGAAAGATTGTGGTCTTTGCATTATGCCGTGATTATAATAATCTTTCTCACTGAATGGAATATTATGTAGCTATTTAACAGTTTATTATAAAATTATGTGGGATTATATGAAAATGTTTATGAGGGAGTAAATAAAATTGTAAGTCACAATAAAATGCATATATTTAAAAAGACTGGGAAAAAGCATCTTAAGATAAAAATAGTTTTTGTGTTATTTTCTTCTTTGCCATACTTTCTAAACTTTCCCTAATACCATTATGATTATATTGCTCATAAATACCTATCTTTAAATAATAAATGAATCAAATTGTTGAGTGATAAGTGAGCATGTAGAGAATATTATTTGCATCACCTGTGTGCCTTGAGTTTACATTTATTATAGTAAGTTTTACAATTTCTTTACACCCCTAGGAAACCATTTCCACATGAGTACACCCTCTAGGATCCAGCAGAGTCATTGGCCCATAGTGTTCACTAAATATACCTCAGGTGAATGATTGTTGAACAGACAAGGTCTTTCTTAAAGCTCATCAATAATATAGAATTTGTGGAATAACAACAGAATTAATGAATATAATCTCTTATAAATACCTTACATGACATATATCAACATGGATTTATATTTTACAATAAGCTTAAGTGTATATTTCTTGTTATACTTGTCCTCAATGTTATTGTCATTTAGTGCCCAACATTTATGTCACGTGATCAAATTAGGGTTCTCCTGGGTATGAATAATGTCTTTATTTTAAACTTAGGATGGGGTAAAAGTGATTCTTTTGTTAGTAGCATACTTTAAAATATTTTGGTTACAGCTTACAAATGGACTGAAGATGGGTATTTCATAATTTCCTAATTAAAATAAGAATTACCTGTAATTATTTCTTGTTCTCTATTCTTCAGATACTTTACACACCATAATATTTAAGTATGATACAGTTTGAAATTTAGATAATACTTTTAATTTGTTATCAGATATTAATATACCTCTTCTTGGCCAATCTGAGTTATTCCCTAGTTTGGCTGGGGGCAGAAAAAAAGAAAAAAACCATTAGGCACTTTTGGTTAAATCCTAATTTCTGAGGCTCACTAAATGTCTTCTTTGAAAATCAGGAAAGAGCTGAAATATGTACGTAAAGTGTGCATACATTGTCAACAGAGGATGCCACTCTGCTAAACTGATGGGTAAGGATTTATGCAAAATAATTTATGTATAGAATGGTCAGTACTGTTTTTCTCCAGAATAGTATAATCTCCCATTCCTCAGATTTTTAGTTTTCTAGTTGTAGTAGTTTTCCATTAAAAAGCTATATTTAATTAGCATTTATTGAATTACTCCTATATGCAATATGAATAGGATAATGTATGTAAAACGCTTTGAAAAGTACAAAGTCCTATAAAAATGAAAAGTGTTGCTATTAATATTAATATTGTGTCCCTGAACAATTTCTAATTTCTCCATATGAATAGAGTGTTGCCTGGATTCTGGATCCTGGGTCATGTATTTGAAATTTGGTAAAACTTTAGATTAAAGCTTCTCTTCCTTTTTGACCCTTTATGTTGTTGTTGGTACTGTGATTGACAAAGAGAGACTTCCACTAAATTCATAATTTAAAAATGAAGATGACTGAGTTGGCCACTAAAAGAATATGAACTTTACCGTCAAAAGTCTGGATTTTAAATCCTAGATGTGCCATTTAATAGCTGTTTAAACTTGGGCCGCCATTTAATATGCTGGAGCTTCAACTCCTTGTCCATACGATATGAATTACAACCCACGTCCTAATTTACTCACTGAGATTGTTGTGAAGGTCCAGAGGGAGAGAGCACATGTAATGCTAATCTGATCTTTATGATAAGTACATATCAATTATGTTTTTATTATAACTATGTGGATCTCAACTCCGTATAACGTCCACCCTTTTCCTCAGAGGTTCTATCAGTGCCAAAAAGCTATCAGTACTTAATTTGATCTTGAAATTTATGAACTTTTCCCTTCTGGTGTCACAGACAATGGCTTTGTCAATTTGGGGGCAGCCTTTCTAGACCAACAGAAATTGACCTCTATACTGGTTCAATTTGTCTATCTTAAAACTGGCAAAAGTTATAGATGATAACAGGAGTATCTGATTGTTAAAAACATTGCTAACACAGGAGTGTGGGAAATATGTTATGATCTTCCTTTCAGTTAGGCTGAGAAAATAAGGTATTATGTGGAAAGAGAAAAACAGAGATCAATTATGTTCCCTCTGAAATAAGGAAAATGAAAATCAATATGGGACATTGGGGGAAAATAGAAAAACTCTTTCCAACTTAATGACTGGCTGATTTCCATTAAAAATAATTAGAAGTGCCTGTATAAATGACACACACAAGTGTACATAAATGAATCACTTTCACTACATTTGGAGAAATATCCTGTATAAATTCAATTTCAAATAGCTTTCTATATGGTGACTATATGTCTTAATATAAAATGTTCTAATTTATAATGAAATCCACTTTTCCTCAGTTAATTTTCAATCAAATTTTAAGAAAAGTAATAGTGAGTTACTTCTGGGTGCTAATGTTGGTGAAGACATTTGCAATAGGCGCTAACTTAAAAAATTGTATCAGTTCTCCACTTTGAGAGCATCTGAATACATTAGATGAACATCTTTATTTTAAATTGGATTTTAACGTAAGTTTTAATTTTAGCTAAGATTTAGTTTAATAAGTTTTAATTTTAGCATTGCCTCTTAGAAGACACCCCTCCTTCCTCTGCTGAATTTGCTTTCTCCCAGCTAAGTTTTGCATCTCCCATTTTGAGAATTCCATTTAATGTGGGAAAGCATTCTAAACAGAGGTACATCTTTCAGGGGCATTCCATGCACTTTCTTTGATAAAAGCATTGAATTCTGTAATTAATAACAGGGGTAGTGGGGGCAACAAGATCTGAAAAGATCTCCAATGCCTTAAGCAAATTATGGGACCTCTTTGGTCAACTTTTAATAGCTAAAAAAATCTCATTAATAGTAATTCTCTTAAAGTTTCTGAAATCT
The DNA here is from genome assembly GCF_037783145.1 of Equus przewalskii. NCBI lineage: Eukaryota > Metazoa > Chordata > Mammalia > Perissodactyla > Equidae > Equus > Equus przewalskii. The sequence continues at coordinate 43,144,114 of NC_091833.1, forward strand.
TTGAATGAATCACAAGTTGCCATTATTATTATGCCAGTGGAATATCTGAACACACAGACAACCCTTGACACTATCATCAAATTATAAATGGTTTGCTCTCTTATAAAATGTAAGTAGATTTAAACATCATTTGGTTTGCACTTTTCCATTCACCAAATGGTACCGCTGCTTCAGCCTATCCACTGATTTAAGCTATATTCAGCCTGTCGCCTTTTTTTTTAACTCGCTATTCGTGTGAGTGATTTTTCTTTCTTGCCCTTTTCAATCTGGGGATCATTTTTTAAGAACCCTGGAGTGAGCCGAGATAACTGACTCTTGCAGTTTTAATATCTCCTTATTGAATTTTGATATCATAGTTTTGATTTAATCATAAAATGTACCATATATTTGGCATCTTTGGCAGATTCAATTTTTAAAACTAAAAAAAATGACATTGTAATTGAAATAGAATATTAACTGGGAAAAGTAATGGAGATTTCCTATCTATTATTTGCCTTCAGATTGTTTATTAAAAATAGGAGTGGCCTTTGGGCCAGAATATTGTGACCAGCCAGCCAACTTTAACTGAATTAACAGATTATTAATTTTCAAAGCTCTGTGAAACAATCAGGAATATGCAATGAGCTTTGGTCAACATTTCGAAAATTCCTGACCAAGTTACTGTATACCTTAAAAACCTACGCGACTTTTGCCCTACAGTACATAGTTGGAAATCAATAGCTAAGTACAGTTTAAAAATTTAACAGAAAGATTTGTTGAAAAAGATGTAGTGTGTTTATTTTTCACTTTTTGTAGTGCTATTGATTTTTCCACAGATTAAAAAAATTGTTAAAGTTTAATAAAGTTGACTATCTATTGTTTCCATCCACTGTCTAAGAAGTGCATTGTTGGACAAAGACATTTAGAAAACACTTTTTAAAAAGAGTGTACATACACAATAAAACCTTAGTTTGAAATTTCATGTTCAACAGTCTTCATCTAACGTATATTTCCTGCCATCAGTCCAGACATGAACTATGCATAGTAATTGGGTTGTTCTACTCACAGTTTTCCAAAGAGGTCTTCTGAACTCCTCCTTCAGAGCTATAGCCTTGCTCTTGGTTTGGAACTCCTTACACCTCCTTTCTACTCCATATGGTCTCAGATTCTAGCTCTGGGAACATCTCATCCCTATAACCCGGGCCCATAGTCGTCTCACATTTACCTGAACTTATATTGAATTATTATCTTTATTCTGATTTGGGATTAAGCTTACATTACCTTATAATAACATTGGTTACCTCTAAAGCTGCCCCCTCAGTATGAGGTATTTACTTTAAAAGTTCTCTCCAACCTATACCCCAACATATAATGGAGGTTTAACAGATATTCTTGAGTTATTCTCTAGTTGAAAAGAATAGGCTGAATAGGTCAAAATCAGAATTATTTAGGGGTGACGTCACATCATGGCAGAGTGACCTCTTCCCTGAGAGTCTCCCTGCTAAGATACAATGAAAAAGACATTCATAAACCAACAGAGGACATTCACACAACACAAAAGACATCTGAGAGACCCACACAGCCGTACATCTAAAGGTTGAGGTGCTGGACCCCCAGGAGGAAGTGGAAGGAGGAAAGAGGATCTCCTCTCCCTCCCCAGCAGCAACCTAGGGCACGGAGCCATGTGCAGCTGTGAGAAGAGAATGGGGAGGAGCCACTCTCTGTAGGAACACTTTTGCTCTCCAAGTTCCCTCACAGACCAAGGGAAATCTCCACAAAGAGGAGGCTAAGCTATTGTGGAGGACAGGGGGGCTCTTCATCAAGGCAGGACCCCAGGAGGGCAGATAGTGAGGGAAGAGTGAGAAAGCCCCTTGGATCACACACGTGAAAGAAAGCGCCCCTTCCCCTCCCCTCAGCCAGTCAGCCAGAGTAAGGGACTCCCACCAGAGTACCCATGCATACGTTAGTAAAGCAGCAGCTGTGAGCAGGCCATCGCAGATGGGCCTTGTCAGCATAGATTCCAAAGGGCAGGCACAGACACCAGAGAGCATGGCAGGCTCAGAATACACAGCTCCTGACCTCCCCCCAGGGGCAGCAGGTGGAATCTGTGACCAGATACTATCACTATGCAAATGCATAAATCCACCCAATCAAATAATGTGAAGAAATATGTTAATACTCCAGATCAGAAGGAAAATGACAAGCACCCAGAAATCAATCCTGAAGGCATAGAAATTTACTGTCTAAACTACAGATTTAAAATAGCTATCACAAAAAAAACCTTGAGTTACAAGGAAATTCAGATAGTTCAATGAAATCAGGAATAAAATTAATGAACAGAGTGAATTCTTTACAAAAGAGATTGAAACTATAAAGGAAAACCAATCAGAAATGCTTGAGATGAAAAAAACAATGGGTCAGATAAAAAAAAAATCTGGAGTCCTTGAATAGCAGAGCTGATACAATGGAGGACAGAATTAGCAATCTTGATGACAGAAATATAGAAATGCTTCAGATGGAGGAGGAGAGAGAACTAAGACTAATAAGAAATTAAGAAATTCTCCAAGAAATATCCAACTCAATTAGGAAATGCACTATAAGTATTATAGGTATTCCAGAGGGAGAAAGAAGTAGAAAGCTTGTTCAAAGAAACAATAGCTGAGAACTTCCCAAACCTGGGAAAGAAGCTGGAATTACAAGTGAAAGAGGCTAATAGAACTCCTAATTACATCAATGTAAAAAGACCTTCTCCAAGACATATAGTAGTAAAACAGGCAAAAGTCAATGACAAAGAAAAAATATTAAGGGCAGCATGACAGAAGAAAATAAAACACAAAGGAACTCCCAACAGGCTTTCAGCAGGTTTCTCAGCAGAAACATTACAGGCTAGGACAGAGTGTAATGATATATTCAAAATTCTGAAAGACAAAAACCTTTAGCCAAGAATACTCTACCCGGTGAAAATATCCTCAGAGATGATGGAGAAATAAAAACTTTCCCAGATAAACAAAAACTGAAGGAGTTCATTGCCACGAGACACCGGCCCCCCCTTCCAAGAAATGATCAAGGAGGCCCTCATACCTGAAAGAAAAAAAGAAAAGGTTTACAAAGCCTTGAGCAAGGAGACAAATAGGCAGGCAAAATCAGAAAATTGCAGCGCTATATCAGAACAGGTCAGCAAATGATTATAACATTAAAGATAAAGGGAAGGAAAACATCAAAAATAACTATAATCTTGTCATTTTGACCACAAACTCACAACACAAAAAAGAATAAAGTGTGACAGCAATGACTTAGAAGGGGAAGAGAGAGGGGATGGAACTGTCCTAGACTAAGGAAGTAAGGGGCCATCAGAAAATGGACTATATCATCTATGAGATTTTTTATACAAACCTCACAGTAACAACTAAACAAATAATCATAACAGAGACACAAATGATAAATCATGAGAAAACCATCATAGAGAACTACCAAACTGAATTGGCAGTCCAAAAATGGGACGAGAAACAAGGGAAGTACAGAATAACAAGAACACAACTCATAAAATGGCAGCATCAAGCCCTCATATATCAATAATCACTGCAAATGTAAATGGATTGCATTCTCCAATCAAAAGACAGGGTGGCAAGATGATTTAAAAACAAGACTCAACAATATGCTGCCTCTAGGAAATACATCTCAGCTCTAAAGACATACACAGGCTCAGAATGAAGGGCTGGAAGATAATACTCCAAGCAAACGGCAAACAAACCAATGCAGGTGTTGCCATTATTATATCAGATAAAGTAAACCTCAAGACAAAAAAGGCAATGAGAGACAAAGGGGGCAGTATATAATGATAAAAGAGACACTCCACTAAAAAGACATAATGCTTATAAATATAAATGCACCCAACACAGGAGCACAAAAGTACATAAAGCAACTATTAACAAAACTAAAAGGAGATATTAACAATGACACAATAATGGTAGGAGACATTAACATGCCACTTACATCAATGGATAGATCATCCAGACAGAAAATCAACTAGGAAATAGTGGAATTAAACAGAAAAGTAGGCCAGATGGACTTAATAGATATGTATAGATCCCTCCATCCAAAGACAGAAGAATACACCTTCTTCTCAAATGCACATGGAACATTCTCAAGGATAGACCATATGTTTGGAAACAAGGCGAGTCTCGATAAATTTTAAAAGATTGAAGTCATATCAAGCATCTTTTCTGACCACAATGCTATGAAACAGGAACTCAACTACAAGAAAAAAAGCTGGAAAAGTGACAAACATGTGGGGACTAAACAACATGCTGCTGAACAACAAATGGATCATTGAAGAAATTAAAGGAGAAATAAAAAAATATCTGGAGACAAATGAAAATGAAAATACGCCATACCAGTTCATTTGGGATGCAGCAAATGTGGTCCTCAGAGGGAAATTCATAATATTACAGGCCCCCGCCTTAACAAACAAGAAAAATCTCAAGTAAGCAGTCTTAAACTACACCTAACAGAATTAGGAAAAGAAGAACAAACAAAGCCCAAAGTCTGCAGAAGGAAGGAAATAATAAAAATTAGAGCAGAAATCAGTGAAATTGAAACCCAAAAAAAAAAAAAAAACAGTTGACAGGATCAGTGAAACTGCAAGCTGGTTCTTTGAGAAGACAAACAAAATTGACAAACCCTTAGCCAGACTCACCAAGAAAAAAAGAGAGAAGGCTCAAATAAATAAAATTAGAAATAAAAGAGGAGAAATTACAATGGATACCGTAGAAATACAAAGGATTCTAAGATAATACTATGAAAAACTATATGTGAACAAATTGGACAATCTAGAAGAAGTAGATAAACTATTCGATGCAGACGACCTCCCAAAACTGAATCAAGAATAAATAGAGAATCTGAATAGACCAATCACAAGAGGTTGAATAAGTAATCAAAAGTCTGCCAAAAAATAAAAATCCAGGACCAGATAGCTTCTCTGGAGAATTCTACCAAACATTCAAAGAAGATTTAATACCTGTCCTTCTCAAACTATTCCAAAAAGTTGAAGAATATGGAACACTTCCTAATACATTTTATGAGGCCAACAGTACCCTGACCCCAGAGCCAGATGAGGACAGCACGAAGGAAAATTACAGGCCAATATTGGTGATGAACATAGATGAAAAATCTTCAATAAAATATTGGCAAACTGAATACAGTAATATATTAAAAGGAATCATACCGTCCATGATCAAGTGAGATTTATTCCAGGGATGGAGGGATGGTTCCACATCTCTGAGTCAGTCAACGTCATACACCACAATAACAAAATGAGGAATAAAAACCACATGATCATCTCAGTAGATGCAGAGAAAGCATTTGATAAGTTCCAACATCCATTTATGATAAAAACTCTCAATAAAATGAGTATAGAAGGAAAGTGCCTCAACATAATAAAGACCATATATGACAAACCCACAGCCAACAGAATACTTAATGGGGAAAAACTGAAAGCTATCCCTCTGAGAACAGGTACAAGAAAAGGGTGCCCATTCTTGCTGCTCCTATTCAACATAGTACTGGAGGTTTTGGCCAAAGCAATTAGGCAAGGAAAAGAAATAAAAGGTATCCACATTGGCAATGAAGAAGTGAAACTCTCACTGTTTGCAGATAACATGATTCTATATATAGAAAATCCTAAAGAATCCATTGGAACATTATTAGAAATAATCAACAACTACAGCAAAGTTGCAGGATACAAAATCAAGTTACAAAAATCAATTGCATTTCTATACTCTAATAATGAACTAACAGAAACCAAACTCAAGAATACAAACTCATTTACAATCGCAACAAAAAGAATAAAATATCTAGGAATAAATTTAACCAAGGAGGTGAAAGACCTATACAATGAAAGCTATAAGACAGTATTGAAAGAAATTGATGATGACATAAAGAAATGGAAAGATACTCCATTCACATTGATTGGAAGAATAAATATAGTTAAAATATCCATACTACCTAAAGCAATCTACAGATTCAGTGCAATCCTAATCAGGATCCCAAGGACATTCTTCATGGAAGTAGAACAACAAATCCTAAAATTCATGTGGGGCAATAAAAGTTCCTGAATACCTAAAGCCGTCCTGAGAAAAAGGAACAAAGCTGGAGCTATCACTATCCCTGGCTTCAAAATATACTACAAAGGTGTAGTAATCAAAACAGCTGGTACAGATGCAAGAACAGACACACAGATCAATGGAACAGAATTGAAAACTCAGAAATAAAACCACACATCTATGGACAGCTAATCTTCAACAAAAGAACTAAGAACATACAATGGAGAAAGGAGAGTCTCTTCAGTAAATGGTGTTGGGAAAACTGGACAGCCACATGCAAAAGATTAAAGTAGACCATTATCTTTCACCATATACAAAAATTAACTCAAATTAAAGACTTTAAGATGTAAAATCATAAAACTCCTGGAAGAAAATAGAGGCAGTACACTCCTTGACATCAGTCTTCGAAGGATCTTTTCGAATACCTTGTCTACTCGGGCAAGGGAAACAAAAGAAAAAATAAACAAATGGGACTTCATCAGACTAATAAGCTTCTGCCAGGCAAAGGAAACCATGAACAAAATGAAAAGACAACCCACCAACTGGGAGAAAATATTTGCAAATCATATATGTGACAAGGGGTTAATCTCCAAAATATGTAAAGAACTCACACAACTCAACAACAAAAAACCAAACAACTTGATCAAAAAATGGGCAGAGGATGTGAACATTTTTCCAAAGAAGATATACAGATGGCCAGTAGGCACATGAAAAGATGTTCATCATCACTAGTCATCAGGGAAATGCAAATCAAAACTACACTAAGATATTGCCTTATACCCGTTAGAATGGCTATAATCACCAAGACAAAAAATAAAAAATGTTGGAGAGGATGTGGAGAAACGGAAGCCCTCATACATTGCTAGTGGGAATGCAAACTGGTGCAGCCTCTATGGAAAACATTATGGAGATTTATCAAAAAATTAAAAGTAGAAATACCGTACAATCCAGCTATCCCACTACTGGGATATCCAAAGAACTTGAAATCAACAATTCAAAGAGACTTATGCACCCCTGTGTTCATTGCAGCATTATTCTCCATAGCCAAGATCTGGAAGCAACCCAAGTGCCCATCGACTGATGACTGGATAAAGAAGCTATGGTAGATATACACCATATATATATATATATGGTGTGTGTGTATATATATATATATATAGTAGTATTTATAGATATATGTATACACACAAACATATATTCTCAATTATAAAAAAAGACAAAATCGGAGCCGGCCCCGTGGCTAAGTGGTTAAGTTCGTGCGCCCCGCTTCAGCAGACCAGGGTTTCGCTGGTTTGGATCCTGGGCGCGAACATGGCACGACTCATCAAGCCATGCTGAGGCAGCGTCCCACATGCCACAACTAGAAGGACCCACACATAAAAATATACAACTGTGTACCCGGGGGCTTTGGCGACAAAAGGGAAAAAAAAAGTCTTTTAAAAAAAAGATAAAATCATCCCATTTGCAACAACATGGATGGACCTTGAAGATATGATGCTAAGCAAAATAAGCCAGACAGAGAAAGACAAACACCATATGATTTCACTCATATGTGGAAGATAAACTAACACATGGACAAAGAGAACAGATTAGTGGTTACTAGAGGAGAAGGGGGTTCGGGGGTGAGCAAAAGGGGTACAGGGGCACATATGTATGGTGACTGACAAATAATAATGTACAACTGAAATTTCACAATGTTTTAAACTATTATGACCTCACTAAAATAAAATGAAAATCAGAATTATTTATTAATTTAAAAGAAATATATTTAGTAGTGAAAAACTAGCTACCCAAATATTACCAAATTGGAGTCCTTGGAGAACTGCTTAAATACATAGATGAGAACGAGGTAAAATAAGCCTAAAAATCTTATCTGAATTATTTGAAAACTTTCTTCTAAGCTAAACACTGCATTTGTAAGAATTTGCGCTGCTGACCTCATTAGGTGATGAGTTTATCTTAAACAATAGTAAACGTCACCACACGCCTCTCCACTAGTAACCTAATCTTCATTAAAGGTGGAGTTGAGATTTTTTCTGTGATAATATGGATGAAGGATTAAATTTTAGGTTTCCTTCTACCTTGAATAAAATATACTTTTGAATCTTAAACAGAGTTAAAAGTGTTTAATGTATGGAGTAACATAAAGACAAAACCTTTAAGCTGTCTGGTGTATATTTTGAGAGTGATTATCAGGAAAAAGCAGGTAATTCAGGTTTCTGATGCTGGAAGAGAATGGCTCAGTACTTATGGATGGTTTCTGCTAAATTGGTTACATATAATTTTAACAAGGAGCAAAAACAACTTTTAAAGTATACAGAAAATGCTGCAAACTAATTTTTTAATAAATCAGCAATAAATGGTAGAAGCATGATAGAAACAAACACACATAAACAGTCTTAACTATCATAGTCTTGGCTATTCAGATAGTGCAAGAAAAAAAGTACTTTATTAAAATTATGTGGCTAAACATAAAATAAAAGTATAATTCATCCAAAAAACTAAGCGTTCCTATTTAAACAGCATAGGAAATACATCCCATTTTACATTAGAAATTTGTCATCCATTTGCTTTCTCTTTCTCACAACTACACATTCCCTCACACACACAGATACAAGCAAACTTTCCTATAAAATTTTGCACAATAAATAGAGCTGGATAACTAATGTACTAATTTCAGTGTATTTATTTTATATGTACATTTTGATCTAAGCCAAAGTTTTCTGGCTAATCTTGATGTTAGCTAAACACTGCTAGTGACAATGACATTTCAGCGTGTGGACACATACTGATATTCAAATGGCAGTTTCTGTTTGAGAGTAGAACAAATGGATAAATGTCTCAGGAATGTCGTAGTAAAAAAAATAGAGCAGAACAGAATGCAGAAATAAAATCATTTTATTTGGAACACAACTCTAAGACATTTCAATATTTATAATTTATAGAGCATTTTCAAATAAATTGTCTCATTTGATCTCTGGAACTATATTACCTGGTAATTATTATTATTATCATTTCTAAGCCTACAGCTTAATAAACAGGTTCGCTACGGAGTCAATGAATCAGGATTTGGGTCCAAGTTCTTTGTGACTGTCTAGTGGTCTTCTCTCTCTATCACAACTTCACAGTTAACAGAACGAATTGTCTTAGAAAACAGAATGACTGTTTGGCTGACTTTCCATTTACAGATAGGAAGTTTTTCCACATATAGGTCTTTAAAAAGTTTGTTAAAATAACATATATTTTGCCTCTTTTCCTAATTCTGAATACTTCTTATCCTAAATTCTGCATTACTTTTTTTCTATCCATGGGTGAATATACTCACTTCTACAAAATACTGTCCCTTTTTCATCTTTAACTGACAATGCAGTATTGTACAGGGGAGATTTGCTATTTGTGCCTGGGATTCCTTTATCAGTCTCTAGTTAAGTTCCTGTGTTCACATTTCTTTCCTTGTTCCATGCAAATTCCTTAAACATATATTTATATATTCCATACATACTTATTTCATCCCAGCTCACAGTGATGAGCAGGCTGGATGAAACAAATATATATGTATACATATCTGCTTTTGGGGGAAGTCATTGAAAAGTTTTGTGTTTGCCAGTATTAAACATTTAGAAGGGACGCAATTTCATGTATTCCCTGTCTTACTTTTGTGTTACCACCTGCCCATTCACTTGTTCATTCACAGGATTGTGTATTAAGTTCTTACTCTGTTTCATGAGCTAGACATTGGGAAATTAGGTAAACACAGTCCCTGCTGTTAGGACACTTTCAGCTAGCAGGAAAAACAGAAAATATATAAAAATTACAGAAATAAATTATATTCTGTTCTTGATCTAGTACAGTGGAATGAGACCTGTCTGGCTATATAATAACTCAATCGTTGCTCAATTTAAAGCATTCTGTATTTACAGAATATTTTACCTTTTAAAGTATTTCATTATTTATCCTTTAGCACAAATTAAAAACTTCGAAGACGTAATGGACTATCTCTTAGATGTTCTCTTAATTAATATGGCTGAATGGATAAATGTATTCAGAAAAAAATTTTCCCCTTAGTAGAAAGATTATTGAGAGATAACTACTGAATGGTAATTTTCTTTTCCATTTATATTTGTGGTTATGCTGACATTTCAGTAAGGTTTTATTGAAGCAATAAGGTCATTCACTAAGATGCAGATGATGAATCTAATACAGGTGTTAATTATGCTTTTATTTCATAGAGACATGCATAATCTGAGTCATAGTCAAGATGTTAATTATTTTATAATGATTAGAATAAATTAATGTAGGGGCTCCTTTTATATATTAATTAAAGTTCACCATGGGATCAGCAATTCAGATAAGCAATAAACTGGTTGAATGCTTATTGTACTATGAACTTTAGGAGGTTTAATGGCAGAAATATCTTGAAAAGTTCAAAATATTTAGAGTTGTCACATTTTTAATGGCTTTTTTCCTTTTAGTTACCTCTGTAAGGACTTTTGGTAACTTGCTTTTTTTTAATTTGACCAACGCAACCCCTTCCACCCTCCTGAAATATTTCTTTTGACTGTCATGACACCCTATTCCACTTCCTTTTTCCCGTCTCCTTTTCTGACACTTTTTTTTCTCCACAGCTGTTAAGTGTTGAGCTCCCTGGGCTCCATCCTGGGCTCGCTTCTCTTCTCTATCTATGGATTAGGGCTTCTGCATATGTTTGTCCAAGTTATGTACCACGTCTCTGATGATCTTTTAGGTAATCTCATTTAGTCCCATGGATTGAAATTTTATCTATATGCTGATGGCTCCTAAATTCAAAATTCCAGCCCTGACCTTCCTGCTGAAATCCAAACTCATAGAGTCAGCTACATATTTGACACCTCCACCTGGAATAGGCTGACCATAACAGAAGTCTTGATTTCTCCCACTTCTTCCTTCACCCCAGAACTCCTGTCCCACATGCCATCCCCATTCCTCGTTTTCTCACTGTGTACCTCACCATCTCTCACTAAAGCTCCACTTGACTTCCTTCTGTTCCTTAAAAACGCTGATGTACTTTCCACCTTAGAGGATTCCACCTTGATTCTTCTGCTTGCAATGCCCTGTCACCAGAAATTGAAGGACCCATGCTTTCTTAACAGGCATCTCTATTGCATCACTCTATCATAATTTCTTGGACCTTGAAAAGTATATTTCTTATTTATTTCCTTTCTTCCTTCCTTCCTTATTTCCGTCCCTAAATCCTCTCGTTTTTAGTACATTGTTATACCCTCATCCCATTTGTGCATAACACAATTTAACATGGCAGAGAATAAGTAAAAATCTGCCAAATCGCATGGTTTAGTCAATTTCTCATTTTTCTACCTGATCTTTTCTCTTCTGAGGATCCCTCTGAAAGCTGGAGAGCATGCGTGTCCATGTGAGAGTGAGCTACCACTTTATCTAACATTATCATTATCTGAAGTTGTCTAAATATTTGAAATATTCTGTGCTAACAACTCCTGCTTCCTCCTGAGACTGTGAAAAGAATTATTTCCAGATGGTCCTGAAATTTCAGCATATTGCTACAGTTAACAAAAAGCTTTTGTAAATGTTATATTAACCACTAAGGGGCATGTGCTACCATTAATTTGCGTTATGGGTTCCTGTTGTTAATGGTAGAATTTGCCTGTACATGCATTTTTCTCCCTAAATCGTATATAATAATTAGAATATTGGTTGTGAAGAATCACAGATTCCAGAGAACTGACATTGGTACTTCAAAACATGCTAGGTGTGCGCCTCTTACTAAAGACCTAACGTTCAGAAGCTATGGAAGTATTGCACTGTTCGATCTTAAAAAAATTTCTTTTAAAATCTGCTAAAACACAGCTAGGAAGAGCTGGATTATTGTTGTTAGGGAGTGTATAAAGTGTAATTCATCTGTCTTCTTTTCTTGCATTTGTAACAAGTAAATTAACAAAAGTTCTCTTTAGAACATTATATTTCTGTTTGTTACTTTAAACTAACAATGATATGAATAATAGTAGTAATATATGGCATTCAATAGTACATTATTTTTCAGATTTCTTTATTTATGTTCACAGAAATTACATTAAAGAAATAAATTTCACATCAATATTCCTGCTATTGACTGAATGGTTATTTCTAGAACAATACAGGATAGAGGGTTTAAAAAGTCATTTTGCCTCACTGTAGTTTGACTGAAGGAGACTCAAGATTGCTTTGTTGATTGGACCAGTATGTTAACCAAAGGAAGAGTAGAAACTATCACTGTTATTAGTCCTAATACAAAGCATCTGAATATTTTTTAAGAAAATGGGATGAGATTTACTAAAATTTTCTTCAGCCTACTTATAAACAGTTGACTTAAATGAAAAAGACAAACATAAATTATAATGCCATAGCCCAGGAAGAAGGAGTTAACTAATAATGAATTCAAGGTCATAAAGTATACTTCCTATTTCTTTACCAGAACCTAAGGCTATAGTTTCTCTTACTGCTTGCCAAGCTATATATGGTTACCAGGGAAACTTCCTGTTCTGAATTATGCTGCGTGGAACTGGCATGTATTCTCTTAACTTAGATCCCAAATTTAGATTCCATTTAAAATAACCAGGATGTGGTAGGAGGGAGTTCTCTAATATATCATTTAACATTTGTAGTTTCTTTCTTAAAACAAAAAACTTTCTGGTGGCACTTAAGTATTTATTATAGTGTAAATCAATACACAGCATGTTTAACCATCTCATAAATCTAACAAGTCTGGTTTCTTTGTCTAAATAGAATAAATTAGGCAAAAAGCAATGTTTTACTTTGAGTGATTTTATGTATGACTATTAAAAAGTATACCACAGAGTTTAGAGTTTATATAGCATTTCCCTTTTGTATCTCTTGTGGCAAAATATCTACTAGAGATTTATGGGAATATTTTCAAATGGGAATAAATATTTATAGAGTCTTAGAGAATTTGCTACCTCAGTCCTTTAATAAAATCTGCATTTAGATATTAGAGATGGCCATTCATTCACTCCCTTGTTTATTCAGCAAGCACATACTGTTCACTGTTAGGTACAAGGTAATATACTACACACAAAGGACCCCAAAATAAATGTTTTACTTACTCCCGACGAGGCTAGAGGGAAAGATGGAATTGAATCATCATAGAACTTTGTGATAAGTTCTGTAAAAGAGAACTGCTCTGGGGGCTAGGATCATGGAGGAGGAGCATCCAAATCAGACGGTGGGATCCAGGACCATCTGGATTCTTCCAGGATCTGGAAGAAGAAATACATTAGAGACTTTTTAAACTAAGGAGTGACTCAAAGGATCAGATTTGCTTTTGGGAATGATAACTCTAACGGGAGTGTGGAGGCTGCTGGGGATGAGTCCAGACTGGAGAGGAGAGTATTGTATATTCGGGAAACCACTGTGTTATTCAAGGACGGGATGAGAGCCTGAACTGAGGCAGTGGCAGTAGGAATGTCAAGAAGGGATGCTAAAGAGTATTGACATGGCAGTGATTTGGAGACAAACAATGTTAGAGAGGAAAGGGACTGTCGATGGTGAATGCGTATATTTTATAGATTAGGAAATGATAGCCTAGAAAATGATGCTTACATATAGTCTGAAACTTAGATGAAAGGGATGTTAAGGCTTTCATATTATCTTTGCTGAGTATGCAGTATTTTCAGAAACATTTTGTACTCTAAGGTTAACATAATAAAAACTTCTGTAATGGTTATAAATTCTGAAATTATACATTTTACTTTCTTTTATGTATATTTGACATTTTGAACTTGAACAAATCAGAAACTAAAAAGGTAAACCTGATAATGTTCTTTTTTAAAAAAAAATCAAAGCTGATTAAATCAGATAAAAGATTTCAGTAAAAGGTTGCCGCTTGGGTAACCTGATATTTTTAAGAAAAATATTTTTAGAGTTCATTTCCAACATAAATTTATAAAATCATTTCATGTTGTCTAACATTTTCTTAACTATCACAATATTCTTAATGGAAAAGATACTGGAAGATTGCATAATTAAATGCATGGCTGAGCCTGCAATTCTTGTGTCGCTAGTATTACTCATAGAAGTGACTGTCTGAGTTGAGCAGAAATGTAGTTTACAGAACCCTCCCTGATAGCCTCGACCCTTTTAAACCCATAGCTGAGAGTTAGTGACAAAATAAATCGTGGGAGAAATGACAAGCTTTGATCAAAACAACGTCTTTTCCTTTTCCCTTTAAAAATAACTAAAAATCAAGATATGTTGCGTATCTTGCCTGTATTAATTTGGGGCCACATTCTAATCATCAGTATGATAATCATTCCATTTTCAAGTACTTATAAAGCTGTGAAATGCACAGGGCAATTATGAAGTATTTCACTAATTTGTGAGGAAGGAGGTTGTGTTATATGATATTAGGACACTGTTAATTTACCTTGGGATCACATGATGGTCCTTATACATCATGATTTTAAAAACACTATAAGTGGATTACTTAGGGCAGTAGACATTGATCTTAGAAAGGTCAATAATTTCTTTATTTGATCATGACTCAAGTGCCTAGCAGAGTTTCCCATACATCATGGTTTCCTTACTACATGTTTGCTAAATAAATAGCTTATGGTATTTAACTTTAGGCACAATTTTAAGCACAGCTCATTTAGTATCATTATAGTGGTCGAAATTGTCCAGTTCCCAGTGTAGTTTAATGCAGTGAGTTTTTTTTAATTATACATGATTTTATTGGAAATCGTTTCCAGAACATGTAATTAATAAGATACCATGTTCCATTAAATGAAAATTTATACTCTTTTCTAAATTTATGATCATTATAAAGAAAGGGAAGCAGAATATAAATGTCAGATATTCTCCACTGTGTTTGTTTTGAGACCACTTATAGTAATTATGTTACATCAGCCCAAAGAGATTATATATACTTGGATGGATTATATTTGTCATTTGTTAAATAGTTTATAACTAAGAAGAAAAGTTTAGAAAATGCTTTAATCCTGAAAATAATTTCTTATAGAGATAACAAGAATTTGTCAAATGGTTTTCTTTTACCTCCAAAATTTCCCCAGAATCTCACCTCCACTCCTTTCACCTTGGTCCAAACTACTGTCATCTCAGGTCTGAGTTATTGTCATAGCCTCCCAGCTAGTTGATTTTGTCAAAACAGATGAGGCTTTTGCAGTAATAACTCTCAACTCTCCAAACTTCAGTGGCTTAACAGCAAAAAAATCAAATCTTGTTCACCAATGTCTACTGTAAGTTGGCGAGCTTAGGGGAGCTAGGGAGCTCCTTACAGTCACTCAGGATCCAGGCTGATAGAGACTGTGCTTTCTCAGTGTCACCAGGTGAAGCAGCAAGGGAAGAGAGAGCCTGGAGAATCCTGAAGTCTCAGCACAGAACTGACACATGTCACTACTGCTCACATTTCATTGTCCAGCACTAGTCCTGTGGCCCCACCTAAGGCACAGTGGCCGGGAAATGTACCCCCTTGTATGCCCAGGCAGAAAAAGGAAACCAGAAACTGCTGAGCGCTAATAATGTCTCTCACATTAGTTTGGAAGGTTCAAACCCCACTTTGCTACAAGACAGTCTCAACAGAGCGGCAAAAATGATCATTTTTAATGTGTCAGATCATGTCACTTCTCTGCTCAAAGTCATTGAATGGCTCCCTGTTTCACTCAGAGGAAAAACCAATGGCCTAACTATGAATCACAAAGCCCGATATAGACCCACCCACCTGGCTCACTCCCTCACTGCTTTAGGTTTCCTTAGAGAGGCCCTTCTTCTCCACCCTGTTTTATTTTTCTCTGTAGCACTTACCACTCATTGATGTACTAATAAATATACATGGTTATTTGTTTTGTCTCTTTATTGTTTGTCTCTTCCTACTAGAATGTAAGCTATAATAGGGCAAAAACTCTGTTTAGTTCACCATTTTAACCCCAATGCCTAGAACAGTGCCTGACATATTAGAATATGAATGAATGAATAAACTAATTAATTAATTAATTGGGTGCCCTGAGAACAATGTTGAGAAACTCCTTTCCTCTGTATACTTAGTTTATCATATATAATTCTTTAAGAACTGCTTTTTTACTTTAATTTGTTTTTTTCTTTGTTTCTGAGTGTATCACTAAAATTAGTCATTTAAGATTTACCTTACGCTTAATGGGATCCAAGTTGAAAACAGTAAAAATGGGGGATGACAGCCATACTTGGGGTGCATTTACTCTATGGAGAGATTGTACCAAGGAGAGGGAACCCTGCAGGTCAGCACAGGCCTCAATTGGGTGATTGTTTGTGAGGCATCTGAGCCAAACTGAATCAATGAGAATAGAAAATAGAACTGTAAAGAGATCTGTTTCTTAGCTTTATTTTATTCATTCTTAGAATGGGACGGTATCTGATTATTGAAGTGAGGAAAGCTTATCAGGCTACCAGTTTTTATACTAAAGTCATGTTCTACCAACTTAAAATTATAATTATATTTAAGATTTCCAGTGGACAGTTCCTTTTAATATGATGAGCAGAGGAAAATCACATTCTTGTGCATTGCACATTTGTTTTGGTAGAGTTAAGGAGTGAGCATTCATAAAATAAAGAGAAAGAGTTAAAGATAATGTGAAAAGTGCTGATTGGACTTTAATAGTTGCAAAATGAAGAACGTTAATACCCTTTTTAGTTCACTTGACAGGAGATGAGCTGTCAAGGGGAAGACAGAAGGGAGTCGGGGAGAATTATTTGCTAGTGCGAGACCGATGATTTATTATGCCTGAATGGAGCTTGAGTTCTTTGCCAGTGGACAGTCTAATACACCAGAACCAAAACCCAGGCATTTACTATTAGCAGGAGGTCTTGAAAACAAGGTAGTGATGGGCTGGTGCTTATAAAGGGCTGTCTTGTGGGAACTGCTGGAACTCCCTGCTGCTGTTCCAGTGAATTCCATTGTGGTCATCTTAACATGCTCTTTTTTTTCTTTTCATCTGAGGCATAATAAGCAGGCTGTGTGCAATGGCAGAAAAATGACAGGGGGCAGAAAAATGACACGGGGTGGCCTTTGAGAAAGTTCTCAGCCAGATTCCATCATATACATGCAAATGATAGCATTTATTGCTAATTTTTGAGAACATGGCAACTAGCATTTATAGGCAGCTATTTCCTAAAGTAATAAGTATTTCAGAAGTAGTAAACTGAAGGCCCATTGTATGTCAGAGTTCTCCAGATAAACAGAATCAATATATATATATATACAAAAAGAGATTTATTTTAAGGAATTGGCTCACATGATTGTGAAGGCTGAGAAGTCCCAAGATCTGTAGTCCTTAAGCTGGAGACCCGGGAGAAGTAGTTATAGAGTTCCAGTGTGAGTCTGAAGGCCTGAGAAACAGGACAGTCAGCGGTGTGAGCTCCAGTCCAGGCTGAGTGCAAAGGCAGAAGAAGACTGACGTCTCAGCTGGAAGATGAACAAAGAGAGAGAGAGCTACTTACTCAGCCTTTTTGTTCTGTCCTTCCTTCAGTGGACTAGACAAGGGCCCCCGACACTGGAGAAGGCAGTCTGCCTTACTCTCTCTACTGATTCGATTCAAATGTTCAAATCACCCAGAAGCATCCCCACAGACACACCCAGAATAACGTTTAGCCAAATATCTGGGCACTCCTTGGCCCAGTCAAGTTGACACAGAAAAGTAACCATCATACCTGTGAAAAGTAAATTCGTTTTTCTTGTGGGGCAGATGGGGTCTGGGTGAAGAATATAGTCACACTCTTAGTTCTCTTATAAATTAAGCTATTCCTTATGAACATGAGGACTTTTTATCTCTGTCAAAAACTGTTCATTTGGCATTTTGGACCTTCCACTGGATGGTAGTTTTAGGTTCGGAACCTCCATATTGTTCCAAATATCCATGTAGGTAACTGAGGGTGACATTGCTGTCTGCTCAAGTGTTAACACAGTTTCTGTCCTCTGTTGCAGTTTATACTTCACGATCTCAATCCCGGGTGCATGTTAGTATCATCCAGAGAAGCTATTAAAAATACTCATCCTGGGACCAGCCCTGTGGCATAGTGGTTAAGTCCGACATGCTCTGCTTTAGCAACCCAGGGTCAGGGGTTTGGATCTTGGGTGTGGACCTACACCACTCGTCAGCCATGCTGTGGCAGCAACCCACATACAAAAAAAGAGGAAGATGGGCAACAGATGTTAGCTCAGAGCAAATCTTCCTCACCAAAAGGAAAGAAAAACTCATCCTTGGGCTTCCATCCAGAACAATTGAATCTGGATTCCTTGGGGTGGGGCCTAGCAGTTGTGTTTGGTAAAATCCCCTCAGTGATTCTGATGGACAACCAGAGTGAAAATCCTTGATTCCGTAAACTACATTTGGGGTTGCAGCCCCTGTCTGGGAGTTGCCTCGTGCTTAGGCAGCGCCCTGGGCTGCAGATATTGTCTGTAGCCTAGAGGTCCTACCTACCTCCTTAGATTCTAATGTCTGCGCTTTGTCAAATAAATGCCAATTCCCAGGTCTCTCAGCTGCTCCTCCAGGGCGTGTTGGTAAGTACTTCTAAAGTTTCCTCCCTCTGTCATTGTTTCACAGCCTGTCAGTGGTTGACTGTTCCCTAAACACTCCACAGGCTGTGGTGGTTGGACAACTCAGGGAAGATCTAAATTTAGCGTCTCTGAGTTCAGATTGTGCTTGTATTTCATTCCCTGCTGAAAGATGACTAAAACTGTAGTGTTTCATGACAACTTCGGGAAGCAGAGAACAGTTACCTTAAGGAGCTTGCTCAAACCCCATGGAATTGCAGTATGAAAACAAGCCTGAGGGTATCTCTGTAAAACTTAATTTCTTTATCCTGTGCCTTGATTACAGGGCTTAGCAGTCGTTGATCTTAAGGGTGACTGACTGTCTGTCCCATATCTCAGAGTACAAAACATACCTCTTGCTTCTGCCGTGATCTTTAATCATATACTCAGCGGTCTAGCCATGGTCTAAACTTCCATGTCACAGAACCTGCAAAGGGGCAGTGATCATAGTGTTTTAACCAGAAATAGAGAGACATAACAAGAAAGAATGTACAAATAAAGATAGTAAGGGAGATGATTTAAAATCAGGAATGACCTGGAAAATCAAAATCATGTAAGTCTGCATACAAACAGACATAAGAATAAAGCAATCTCTTAGTCTGTTCAGGCTGCTAGAACAAAATACCACAGACTAGGTAGCTTATAAAGAAGAGAAATTCATTTCTCACAACTCTGGAGGCTGGGAAGTCCACTGTCAACGTCCCAGCATGGTTGAGCGAGGCCCCTCTTTCTGGTTCACAGCTGGCACCTTCCTGTTGTGTCCTTACATGGTGGAAGGGGCTAGGGATCTCTGGAGCCTCTTTTATAAGGCACTAATCTCATCCATGAGGTTCAACTCTCATGACTTCAGCACCTCCCAAAGACCCCACCTACTCATACCATCACCTAGGGCATTAGGATTTCAACATGTGAGTTTTGGGGGGACACAAACATCCGGACAATAGCAAGCAGGTGTCCGTACCACAGTTCCAAAGGTAGGTGTCCAAATCAAATTTAACCCTGGATTCTGGACATAATACACCGTTGTGCCTATTATTGACAGAGTTAAATAATGAAATAATAAATACAGAAGAGTCACTTGTGCTAATTTAGGCTAACTGAACTGCTTGTGAGGAAAGATGCATCAGTTTAATTTACAAGGGTGTGGAACAGAAACAACCATCCAGATATTGGAAGGGTCATTAGTGTCAACACTGTTGTCCCTAAAGATGACAGGAAGAATATATGGTGAATATGAAGCAGTCCAGAACCACTGAAATAGGTGGAAGAGTGTCCAGGATGTCATTAGCTGATGATGGAAAGTAAATGTCAGGTAGTAGAGGTATTAAAAGAGGAGTGGTTGGTGAGTGATCTTGGGGAGAGTGGTAGTGAGAAACAAGAAAAATCACCAGCGAATGAAGGGTCGGTGCTGGGTATTGGGTTTGAGGAGTTATAGAAGTAAGTTTAAAAATCTAGTAATAACGATAACATCAACAACAATAATAATAGTTAAAATTTATTGAGAACTATGTGCCACACATCGTTCTAAGCACTTTCCACTCATTAACTTATGTAATTTGCACATCTGTCTATAGAGTAGGTACTGTTATTGGTCCCAGAGAGGGGCTGCATAATTTGGTCAGGGTCACATGTGTAGTAAACACTAGAGCTGGGATTCTAACCAAGTAATGCAGCTCCAAAGCCTGTGCTCTTGAGTATAAGTATGAGCTTATCATGCCTAAGGATGTTCTCTCTAAAGTACAACAGCAATGAAAGGCGATTGTGTCTAGCTGGCTTTTCACAAAAATCATGCTTTTTATGAAGACAATACTATTCTAAATTTAGGGAAGGCAAATGTAACACATACTTGATGAAGAAATGCTGGTGTGTTGTCTAGCAAGTGATCGTTTCAGAAAGCTGCTTGGTGAATGTGGACCAGAGCAGGACCGTCCAAAGGAATTCTAGTTTTGAGGGTGTGGAGCCCTGGCTTCTTGGGCCCTCCATCTCATGGAAGGATGTACCTGTCTGGCAGAGCATGGGGCCCTCTCCCCTGAGCAGTGCTGAGCATGGCTCCACCAGCTTCAGGTGCTCAGATGCTTTCCCTTTCTCGAGTCCACATAAATTCCCCTTAGACATATTCTTTTCTTGGTTGTTTTAATATCATCACTTAGGTCTTTGGCTTGGGAATTGGGAATCTCTTTAAAGTAACGTTGCAGTTTTTCCTATGATCTATTTTGTATTGATTTTATAATTTAACTCTCACAGTGCAATCTTATTTCCAAATTAGTGGACTGCCTATGTACAGTATAAAACATAAAAAGAGGGGCTGGCCCCGTGGCCAAGTGGTTAAGTTCGCGTGCTCCACTGCAGCGGCCCAGGGTTTCGCTGGTTCGGATCCTGGGCGTGGACATGGCACCACTCGTCAGGCCATGTTGAGGCGGTGTCCCACATGCCACAAGTGGAAGGACCTGCAACTAAGATATACAACTATGTGCCAGGGGGGATTTGGGGAGATAAAGCAGAAAAAAAAAAAAAAGATTGACAACAGTTGTTAGCTCAGGTGCCAATCTTTAAAAAAAAAATAAAACAAAAAAAATAACAAAATCACTGGGCTAAATACCACTCCCAGGGTACCCGATCCATGTCACAGTCAATAGGCAAATTGCTCTCCAATGTCTCAGAAGGACGGCTCCCTGCATCCTTACACACCATCTACTCCTTCCCAAAATGTATAAGCCGTCTAACTTCATCATATAGTGGTTAGCGTTAGGCGTTTTTATTCAAGCTAAAATTAATTCTCTATTTTCCTTGCTGTCTCTCTCATACTTCTACCAATGGTCACAGTCATAACTCAGATTCTAGATCTGTCCAAATGAATGAACTGGGTGTGAGATTGCTTTTCCGCACATAAGGCTGTGGAGAAGAGCACAGGCTCTGGACGCAGGGATACCTGGGGGAAAGTCAGGGTGACCCCTGATGTCTACTAGCTTGTGTTTTCTTATCTGTAAACTAGGAATAAAAATAGTATACACCTCAGAAGGTTAAGAAGATTAAATTTTAAAAAATGTCTAGAAAATTTTTACTGTAATAATATGCATTCTTTAATATTAAACTATGTATTTTTATGAGTAAAATATTAGTAGAAGTAGCTATGTGCCTTTCTTCTCTTCAAAGCAATACCGTTCTTCCAAAAAAAATTTTGAACCCCTGCCAGAAAAGTATTAACTATGTACATGATCACATTGGCTTGATCTGATCGGAACAAAATGTCATCCCAAACCAATATGTATTTGGGATTTTTTTTCATACACATGCACACACACATAAATATGAGAGTTTTAAGTCCCCATTTAGTAGCTAATGATACTTTACTTTCATTGGACACTTAATTTTTGGCATGAGACACAAGTTAATACAGGTAAAACAAAGGATAATCTTTGTTTATCTTCACAACAAATTGCAGTTCAAGTTTTACTGTGTATATTTTATGAATGAGAAAACCAGCTCTCAGAGAATGTGAGAAACTTGCCCAAGCTCCCACAGCAGGAGGGGCCGTGGACTGGAGCTCCGGCCTGGCCCTTGGGCCCCAGTGCTTCGAGTTACATCAGCTGCTTTCAGCCGGTGCAATTTTTATTTCATCTAGGATTTTCTGGTTGCTTTTTAGTATTTTGGTAATTGTGAGATGTATGGTTCTTAGCAGCATATGAAAAACTTGTGACGTTTTAGAAACTATAGCAAAATATGAATTTTGGGGGGGTTTTAAATTGAGAAAAGGAAATTGAGATAAAGGAAATGTTCTCTGACAAGACTAACGGACACCCCAGTTTTAAAAAGTTATATTATATTTAACTTGGTTATGCAAGATTTTATTAATTTGTGTAACATTTTACCTATAATCTTCTATCACCTTCTGGAGCAAAGAAAATGGCTCACTGTCTGTCATCGCCAAACCACATCCCTTTTACAACTGCAAAGTGCCCTGTGGGGATGGTAGATGCCAGCCCTTTTAAGACTTTACAAAGACTGGAGACCAACTATTTTCAAACAGAAATATTTACTGGGGAGCTCACGAATCCATGTCTCAGAGATCTGAAGAAAGAGCATGGCTACAGCTGAAGATGGGCTCTTACTGTAACAAGCACAGAGGGCAGCTCTCTGGTTCTAGAAAGGATGTGTTTAAAAGGAAAGACCAAGCAATGCAGTTAGATGGAATGATATATTGGAAGTAAAGAGTTGTACAAACCGACTTAAGTTGCTGAATATTAACGAAAGAGAATGGGCCTTGTTAAGGTTTTACAACGCATCCTATGGTCTTCGTTCAGAAGTATTTGCTTATCTGACTAGGAATGTTGGCCAGACTTGATAGTATGTAGTATTGCGGGGAAGGATAATATGTGCCTGGCATAATTACGTGGACTTTTTTTTTTTTTAAGATTTTATTTTTCCTTTTTCTCCCAAAGCCCCTCCCCCCCGTACATAGTTGGGTATTTTTGGATGTGGATCCTTCTAGTTGTGGCATGTGGGATGCCGCCTCAGCATGGCTTGAAGAGCGGTGCCATGTCCGCGCCCAGGATTCGAACTGACCAAACCCCGGGCCACCAAAGCAGAGCGCGCGAACTCAACCACTCCACCACGGGGCCGGCCCCATAATTGCGTGGACTTTTGAAATACTTTATTCCTCTGAGAAATGCAGTGGGGGCTTCTTGTTCTTATTGGGGATCTTGCTGCCTATTGAGAAAATGAAGGAGCTGGTAATAGCTTTGATTCAGAGTTAAGCAAGAAGGAGAAATTTTTAAAAAATTTATTTTTCTGAAAAATAGGAGAGGCTGACATAAGATGGATACCAGTGAGTTCTGAGGTCTCCCAGGTGGGTAGCCGTTTGTTTCAGTATGAAAGAACTGATTTTTAAAATCCTTTTGTGTGTTGAAAGGGACAGTGAATTTAATGCCCTGATCACGCAGAATATCTTTTATTCTGAGTGTCTTCTGACTTTATATATTTTTAAATATTTTGATATCAACTAAAATGAAAAGGCAAGCAAAACAAATGAGACAGAGAGATAATTAAAACAACTAAAAAGACCACTTAATTATATAAAAAAATTAATACTGACATAGAGGTTTTCTAGGAGCAAAATGTGCTGAACTTCTTTTTTAATATTCTGAGTGTCACAGAACAGAAGTGAAGCGGAAGGGTCCAGCCACCAAAGATTGATGAGTGTATTTGTAATATATGCCATCATTTAGTTCTCTCAGCAGCCCTTCAAGTCGGGTGTCATTATTACCTCTCCTTTATAGACTGGGAGACTGAGGCAAAGAGGTGGGAATGACTGAAGCAAGACACAAAATGGGTCTCAGATTCAGATCTCACATGTTCCCTTCAATTATAGGTCCTTCATGGGGCCCCTGGAGTTCCTCATCGATCTTACGTCAGTTTTCAGAGAAGAGAGTATAGAGTCTTAACTTAAAATTAGCTTATGCTCTCATTGTCAGGAAAGCGGAGACGTTGAATCTAAGCTACAAGTGAACAGAGCGGGAGGAAGAACCCCAAGATAACTCGCAGACGAAGCTGCTTACAGTGCAGAGTGGGCAGCGGTAGAGGCAAGAAGGTGAAGACACCTTCATCAGGAATGTGCCTGATGATACAGACAAGCCCATGTTTATTAACTAAAGGCATTGTAAAGCAAACATAAAAAGTGCCAGAGCAGAAGTCAGAGCATTGGCAACGCTTGGGGCTGGTGGGGACTGGAAGTCAGCCTAAGAGGGGGACCTTCTGAGATTCTGGTAAAGTCCTCTTTCTTGATCTGGTGCTGGATGAGCAAATGGGTTCAATCTGTGAAATGTGTTGAGCTGTACATGATAATCCATGAATTTTTCTAAGTTTTTTTATTTTCCATTACTTTTATTTTGTGCTTTTGTTTGTGTATAATTATATGTTTCTGCATTTCCTGGTCCTCAAGTTATTGGTTTCTATCCAGTTATTCCATATCTTTTTTTAACTATGTGCGTGACAATTAAATATATATCTATATATTTCAAGCCTAGTTTGATTACGTCTCAACTTTATGGCAGAAGGCCAGTCACAGAAGGCAAATCACTTCTAAGGAATGCAAGCACATTTTTGTGCAATATAAACATAATGGGGAGAAATAGCACTAATGGTTTCTGAATGAAAGGAAAATATCAAGTACAGAACCATTGAAGGAAGAATTTATCGTTGAAAGTTTAGGTGATATAAGCAAGGAATTTGATTATATGAAATATCACTGTCTTTGTCAACATAGAGAAAATGGAAGGCCAAGGGAAAATGTGTTTTGTAATTGTAGCCTACCCGGGTCGGAAAACTCTGCGATCTCTGTCAGGGAGTGGGACCTTGAAAAGAAACAGATTGTCAGGTGGGAACTATTATCCTAACGAACATTTCCCTTCCAGAATTCTGCCACTCTTGAGACTTTGCGCTGATCTCACTTTCTCAAATTAAATCACTTATGGTTACTGTGTGCCCCGAGTAGAACTTTTCAGTGCAGGTGTTATTAGACTTGGAATATGGCGCAGAGGAGCGGAGATCTTAACATTTCTTGAGTAATTGAAGCATAGGTCACTGCCTTTGACAATCTTCCTGTAAGTGACCATCTCTAATAAGACTTCATCTTTTGATAGCTTTCTTGAAAATGAATCCTTAAGAACAGGTCACCTCAATTTATAATAAAATTATATCTGTATCAAGTGAACATGGCAGAAAATGTAACCATTGTTAAAGACAGATGAATTCTAAATGGAATTTGGAATTTGCTCTTATCATGAAATCTGAAGATAGATGCAGGGAACCTTCCCAGCAAAAGACAAAAGGATACAACAGGTTGTTCATACAGCACAAAGAAGCAGCACGCTCTCGAGAGACAGAAAGGGAATGTATTGCTCAGCTATAGAGTGAGAACTTCAGTATTCACAGTTGAACTTCCCATTCATAAGTGTTAAAATAAACCAGGACCCCAGGTTACCATGGATGGAGATAGGGCAGAAATCTTAGGTGAGTGTATCTTTATTAAAAGTAGGTAGCAGATATTTGCAGTGTAACAGATCCCTGATCACATATTTCAAGGGGAAGTTTTATGGCAACTTGTAAGTACAAAGTCAAAATACAAAAGATGAGGCGTCAGCATTAATTACCATTGGTGAGTGTATCGTCAGATTATATTTTGAGGAACATATTAGGAGTTAAATTTCAAATGTTCTGTACTGTTGGCAGCATAATATAGGATATTTGAGTAACCATTTTGTTATTAACCAATTTATGATCCTTTTATTTCAATGAAGCATAAGGGACATGATAAGAATTTGCTACAAATAAACGACAGCTTCGTTGAACAGGAACTTTTTTTTTCTTCAGATTTTGCAACAATAGAATGGGCCAAATATCCATGTCAACTGCATTAATGAGATAGATTGCTACTTTTAATGGAGGCTCTGTGCTCTACGCTCTGCCTTATGCAGATTTGCCAGTTAATAAGCCTGAACAGTGTTTCTGTTCGTGGAAAATGAATCTGAAACGATTGTCAGATGATCTGTTTGGCATGCCTGGCTGGTGTCTGGAATGGCACTTTGCTAATGTGCTATTACTCAATGTCATTAACCCACACGAATGATTGAAAGGTGAATTTATATGTGTACCATGGGGCTCAGCACAGGGGACAGGCTGCAGTGCAATGATGCTGCAAAGGGTAAAATGAACCATTCATTTTGGGTTTCCATTCTTTAGTCATGTGTTCACATCAGAGACATATGATATTTAGATATGTGGAGAATAATGAAACAAAACTGTTACCTAAGAAAGACAACTTTGCATTGCATCGATGGCTTAAAAGTTATATAGTTGAAAAGTCAGTAGTCATCTATCCCTCATGCTCCCCATATCTGAGGGAGCTTGGCAAAACAGGGAGAAAATTAAATACTTTGGAACTGATTTCATATAAGAATATTTTGGAAACTTTAATTAGAAAAGTGGAACTCGTGATGGAAATGTGAAGTGAAAGGCCTCTCACTCCTTCCTCACAGGAATTTAATTTACACTTTGTGGATTAATTAAAATACTTTAGAATGGAAAATATTTTTTTCTTTAAATATATCTATGACAGACTGTTTCACAGCAAAGCCATCAAATGGAAGCTACAAAATATTTTCCATTCTGGTCTTTTTAGTAAGTGTTGTTTGATATTCCTTCAGCAGCTATTTTAAGCACACCTATGCTTTTCAATTCCAAGGGCTTTGGAAATTTTTAATAGATTTGTAAGTAATGGGCTGTGCCCTTATTCTTAAGGAAATAAACAGAAAATATGCAAAATGTGCTCTGACCCTAATTCTTATTTTCTGCAGAGCTAGATTTATTTTTAGATTTAACAGAGATACTTGAGGCCTTCCCTTATTTATTTATATTTATAATATAATATATTTATCTTATTTTTATCCACCTAATTTCAAACCCAAATCAACATTCTTCAGGAAAATCTTTCTTTTCTGCTTTTAATTCCATCCTCCTCACCACTGGCTGACTCCCTCCCCCTCTTGGCCCTCAGAAATAAAGAATTTTAAGTTTCAGCCATTCTTCCTATATTTAAATTTAAGAAGTGGTATGAAGAATACTTCTAAATTTCCTAATTTGGCTTCATTTTGGATAATGGTTTCCAACTTTCTATCTTTCAAAAGGATAAAAAAAATGTTTAAGTGTTTCTCAACATTCGCTATAGATAGCTAGAAGTTTTTCAGCGCTATTAATCTATCTTGTTGAGAGATTAAATATTTCATACTTCTCTCTCTCTCTCTTTTTTTTTTTTTAACAAGGCCGGTCCTTGCAGTTTAAAAAGAATAATTAGTAATTTCCGCTTAGCTAAGCAAATAGACCATAAAGATAATGTGGACTTGCTGGAAATGGGCTTGCTTTATCACCTTCTTGAAATATTTGTCAAACCAGAATCTTGCTTATTTTCTTGCTCTAGCTAGAAATGTTTGTTAAGCATAAAATTTGATAAATATCTGACCCACCTCAAACCTGTTATGAAATAGCGTTACTTTGTTTTGAGTACTCACTTTGTTCGCTCTGATAATTTATTGCCATCACACACTGCTGCCATTTTTTTCCTTCTCTCCGCCTTTTACTATCCACCACCCTCCTTTCACCCCCAACACAAGAGCTACTCAAGGGCGCTGCCCTTCCAGGGCCGGATCTCACCCAAAGCTGCGGTCCCCATCTCCTTCCCGGTGCTGTGTCCGTCCTCTGCCCACCAGGTAGTTCAAGTTAAAATGATCAATGGATCCATGTTTATTTGCTCACTCATCCTTCCCTTTAAAATACTGAACCTTCTTCAGAGGCCTTCCTCGAAACAATATTTTATGCAATGAGTATGCAGACACAGGGCCTCGTTTAACTTTCACATAATTTTGTGGTTCTTCAAAACTTATCTTTATGTAGCCATTTTTGCCAACTATGGGTTATGTTGCTACAGAATGATGATTGTAAATTCCAAGGACAATCTGAAAAGAAAATAAATGCATATTGCAAGGACTCTACATGCTTTCCCTCTCTCTCTTTTTATGGTGGGTCTTTCTGTGACTCTCTCCACACATAGATGCACACACATACACACGCAGGGTGATTGCATTACCTATTTATCCTCTGCCTTCTCTACCCTTCAAAATCGTGATTGCATTAGTTATTTATTGCTGCATAACAAGTTACCCAAAAGTTTAACAGCTTAAAACAAAAGCATTTATTATGTTTACACAGATTAGGAGGATCAGTTATCTTAGAGGAGTTGGTCTGAGTTGCTTGGTTCTGACTCAGAATCTCTCGTGAGGTATCAGTCAAGCTATCAGCAGGGGCCGGAGTCATCTGATAGCTTGACTAGGGCTGGAAGTTCTGCTTCCAAGTTGGCTCACTCATGTGGCTGTTGGCAGGAGGCCTCAGTTTCTCATCATGGCTTGAGTGTCCTCACGACATGATACCTGGCTTCCACACAGCAAGCGATCTCACAGAGAGCAGGAGGGCAAGCAGGAAACTACAGTGGCTCTTACGACTCACTCTCAAAAGTTGGACACCGTCCATCCACCTTATTCTGTTCATTAGAAGTGAGTCACTAGATCTGGTCCACACTCAACTGGAATGCAGTTAGGCTCCACTTCTTGATGGGAGTAGCATCAAAGAACTGGTGGACGTATCTTAAAACCACCATGTTTATTAAGAAAGAAAATATCTCTGGTCACTGAAATAACACTATTACGAGACTTATTAATGGCTTTTAAAAGTATAACAGTATAATAGTGTGATTTGCCTTTGAGGGTTAGAATTTATTTTATCTCATTCACCCTTCCATCCATAGCTCAACTCAGGCGTAGAACCTAATAGGTAGTAGTAGGTACTGAGTGACTTTAGAATTAATTAATGTCTCCAAAGCCTGGGATATGTTTCCTAAACATCTAAAGTTTTACTGCCAATGTTTTGTTCTTCTTGCTCTGCTTCCAGTAAGGTTACACAGGGAAAAATGGAATTAAATGAGTTTATTCCTTTTAATTTTAAGGATTAGTTGTAGAAGTTACAAGTGCCCTAATTTATCTCCTAATTACTGTCCAACATATGTGTAGTTTATATGTAGTGTATTATATGTTGATTGTTATCATATATCTTGTTCGTTGTCTGTTATCTTTACTAAATTTCAAGCTCCATAAAAGCCAATATTTTTGTCTCTTTTGTTCAAGGCAGTTTTCCCAGCACTAGGACTGTGTTTGCCATAGCATAGCGCTATGTGAATGTTTATTAAACGAATTCATTAAAATTTTCACGAAGCTACGGATGTCAGAACCTTAACTTGTCACCTGCAGGGATTTAGTTTAGACATATTTGTACTTATTTTGAGATCTTCAAAATATCTCTCCTCTCTGGGCTGACGTTTTCAGTGTTAAAGAGTTTACATGTAAAAATCTATTGTTAAAACACACACTTATTGCTGTTGCCCAGATACAGACCCATGAGAATCAAGGTTACTTGATGACCTTGTTGGCACTTTGGAAAGTGTAGGACAAGATATGGGGCAGTCAAGTTTTACAGTCAAAGTATTAGAAGGAGAAGCCCTGAATATTGTGAAGACAGAATACATGTTCTGCGGCCTGCATAGGGGTACAAAGAGGGGAAATCGCTTAATTCTGAACCTGACCCTGAAATAGAAGTGAAATAAAATGTGCAAATCCAACCGTTGCTTTAAAAAAACACTTGGAGCTTTGGATCCATTTGTATGTATTTGTCATCATTAGGTTTTCTAATTTCTAGGATATAAGTTGCTCTAGATCCTAGAATAAACTACTGAATATTCTCTATTCGTTTTCATCCATCCCACATGTTACCCAAAACGATGGCGCAGATCTACCTTAAAGAACCACCAACTCCGTTCAGAAGGCTAGGAGTGAGAGGACTATTTGGCTTCCTTCCTACATGGAAGGAAGGGCAATGCATATGACGCAGCTAGAACTTTCCGTGAATCCCATATAATATTGTAGTGTAACACAATGATTTCTATAATTTTAGAGTTCAAAGGGACTCAAGAGACAACATATTCTAATCTTTTTTTTATTACATTAGAGAATTTGGATAATTTTCCACCTCAAAGTGTGTCGATATGACAGTTTTTGTGGTAAATCCTCCACATTCCTTCATTTTTCTGGAGATGGAAGTTACTGGCTGCCATATGGCTTGAGAAGCCATTCCCTGACACGGATGGACGACATGCAGCATCTCTTCAAAATGACTCATCCGCTTCTCCTCTTGAGTGTTCCTAAGTCTTTGTGGCCGTTCGTTTTAAATTTTTTATTGTTCACTTAACACAGCCTGCAGGCGACCCGTGCAGCTTTCATGTGGGACTTCGGGTCACATGTTTCTCACCGTCGCTGGGGATGCACATTCAGCCCAGATCATCTTTCTGTGAAAGGCTCCAAAAGAATTTCTTTTTCATTATTTAATACCCAGTTGCCTTATTTGAACATTAGAACTCTTCAGGTTCACTTACTTTGCCCAAAGTTGAAATTTAGTACTTAACCCCTTTCAGAAAACTGGTAAATGTTCTACGTTCTAAAAGTCATTCTTATATTTATTTACTTTAAAAAGTGTTCTTTAGTTTCACAACTTGCCGGAAAGATAGGTGGGAAGACACCTTCAATGAATTCAGGTCGAAACATAAGCCTGTTTGGAGTTTTTTTCATGCTCATGGTAAGAAAATAAGACAGTGATTTATAAGAGAAATTAAAACAAATAATTCCCACAAATCATTTCAATTAAAGAATAATGTGAATTTACTTATAATTAAGAAATGATCTATGACATTTAGAAGTATTATTAGTGAACTTTTACCTTATATGTAATTAAATTTTCTGTGGATAATGCATGAGCACATGCAATAATGTTCTTAAGTTAAAGAATTTAAAATAGCACTATTTTAGATTCTCTTACTTTTCTAGCTTAAAAAAGCCTTTCACAAACCGTACAGGATACTGCCAAATAATAATTCGTAAGGCTTGGAAAGAAACTTCTCTAATCAGACTCTTCTTAATGAGACTGTGCTCGTTACTTGTCGTCTTTAACTGTCTTTGACTAATTCTCATGTCTTAAAGAAAGATGGAATGGCTCTCAAATGCTAAGATTAAAATGCCAGATACAGCACATGAATCAACTGTAAATGACAAAAACGAACAGTAACAATTCCATTTCTGTAGGAACCAATTCATTATCGTGCAGCCTGCCAATGATGCCGATTCCCCCCAGCAGGCCGACTTAGCCTTCACCAAATATTTTTCCCTAAAAGTAAACCAATACAGAGCTTTTTAGATGAACCTTATGGTGTGGTTCAGTGTCAAGAGTTTCCAAACAGATTTTATTGGGTCAATAAAATAAGATGTTTCTCGTCATGCACATATCCAACACTTTGCTGTGATGTGATAAAAATGGCAGCTTGTGAATAATAAAGCATGTTGTTCTCTATGTAAACTCATCTTTTCAGCTTCTATAGAAGGACTGATATTGTTGTATTTCATTTTGCCCTTCCTGAGAAAGCTCATTTACAGTAAGGGTCAGCACTTACTTTATTAAAATGCTCCATCATTTAACTGAATGTTAATAATTTAATAATATAGTTGTAGAGTTTTAAAGTACTTAGAACGGAAATCTCTGTCTTGTTCACATATCTTTTTCCCTCGCTAGACTGTCCACAGAGGGCAGGACGTGTTTCTTATTCATCTTTGTGTATGCAGTATCCAACACTATGGTTTGAAATTAAAGAGTCAACTTAGGCCTGTTGAGTACATGAATGATTGGTTAAACAGATGTAAATGTTGCTATAAGGCACAGGCTGAGATTTTACACTTATAGTAATCTGAGAGTTGTTATGTCCCACGTTTCCATAAGCCCCATTACGCTCTCTCTGTCTCACAAGTCATGTATGTAATGTAGGTTACTCAGAGATTTTCTTGGAGGATTTTTCAGTACTGAGACTCCCCAGCTTCCAGCTCTGTCCTCTGCTCCGTGCTCCACTTTCCTGCTTTCTATTACAATGGTTTCCTGCATCCTTCTTCCTCAGGGTTTGTGACCTGAGCTTCCACCTCTGCTTGCGCCTTATTCCATGTTCACCGCTCATTGCACAGTTAGGCTTCTTGCCCTTTAAATCAGGAAAGCCTGGTGTCTTCCTAAGCTGAGACCTCTCCTGCCCCTACTTCTTCCCGAGCAGCCTGCCTCTAAGCAGCAGAAGCTTCTTGTTCTCACTTGTTACTGATGCTTCTATAGTCCCTGTGGCCACTTCTCCCCCGTGCGGAGGTTGCATCAGATCCCGCAGCCTGGTTGCCACTCCAGTCACTGACCTTATGCATCAGCCCTTTCTTTAGCCCTCCATGTGACTGGAAGTCTGGTTTTTCTCCAACATGAAAGCCCAAAGTTTAGCCTATGGCACGAACATAGCATGTTTGAGGGTGGCAGCTGAAGGACTACCTGGCCTGCCAGAAACAGATCAAATGAGCATCTGAGATAGTTCCAGGTTTCCTTGTTTCAAAGGCAGACAGATCAAAGACACTGCCACCCTCAAAGACTTGAAGACCAGCAGAGCAGCCGCAAGGCCTTCACCCCTTCGTGACCCCTAACTGTTCACCAACCGTGTGTTTTTTTGGTTCAAATGCCTGAATGTATGTATTGACTTTGCAGTATGTAATTTGACTATCTACCTTAATCATGTAATCTGGAGAATCAAAGAGTACACTTAAACGTACACTTAAATTTTTTAAATATACCTATCAACAAGAGGAACGCCATTCATTGCTTATTTGAATACATTGGAAGAAAATCACTTGCGTAAGTTGTTTTTAAATGATTAACCCCATAAACCCATGATACATGCTAATGATAATTGATTTTGGGGGGGGAAAGATCTAAAACTTTACAGGGGTTAATTCTTACTCTGAAATCATCCAGAAAGATTTCCCTGTGTTTCCCTTTAGACAGAATTGCCTCCTCTGTGTTTCCATATTACGGTAACTTACCCTTGAACTAGGAATTCTTCCTGAGGATTTCATTTTTAGGTTCGAGGTTAACTTGCCCATGTTCTCCGGTAGCATGCTTTTAGGCTGATAAGGGCCTTTACTGGCAGGAATGGGTCTGGTTTGTGAATTTGTCCCCAATGCCTAATATAGTATCTGGAACATATTTATCACTCAATAAATATTTCTTGAATTTATAAATAAATCCATAGTGCCATTACCTTGTGCCATTATCCTATGACTGGTTTGAATGTTCCATTTTTCATTGTTTAAATTTATAAATTATTTACTGTGTATTCACTTAGGTATAATCTGTATACACACACTTATGTCAAACAGGAGGTATTTATATAGCCATGTGTTACATAACAACATTTCTGGTCAGCCACGGACTGCACATAAGATGGTGGTCCCATAAGATTAGTACCATATAGACTAGGTGTGTATTAGACTGTACCATCTAGGTTCATGTAAGTACACTCTATGATGTTCCCACAACAATGAAATTGCCTACCATTGCATTTCTCAGAACGTATCCCCATCGTTAAGTGATACATGACTGTCGAGAGAAGGAGGGAAATTGAGCAAATATTGAGGAAATATTTTGCCCATTCAATAACAGTTAAAAAGCAGCAATAACCAATTTCGAATGTGGTTATATTTTATGGTATTACAGCATATCATTTTCTCTCTATTCCCTCACGTAAAACACCCCAAAGCTCTATCAAGTTGACTGAGAAAAGGATTGTGGGAATCAGTAAACAAATAAAAAGTCAATGAATAGTTCCAACTGCCAATCGTATAACCACAAGATAAAAATGAGAAAATCAAAAGAAGAAAAGAAATGTTTTCTCTTATTTGGCTAAATTTCTGCATATGAAAGGATATTTTGGGTTAGCTGGGAAAGGAGTCTGATTTTACCAGCAGCGTTGTAAGCATCGTCCATATCATCACCCTGATAGTCACCCTGAAGTCAGCTCTTTTTGACTTCCTCCTTCGTGGCAGGAGCTGGGTTACACAAGGGATTGAAAGAGCACTGGCAACAGTATGCTGAAGGTGGACTTGCCCAATTAAAGACTCAGAGTTATTGTCTTAGCGTTTTTTTATAGAAAAAAATCTAAGGATAATGTGATAGAAACAACTTAACTGACCAGAAAATAATGCAAATGTATTATTTTTAACACTAGTGTTATTTCCATTTATCACCTTGAAATAATGTTTCTCAGGTAAAATGGAAATGGTATTTAGATTAATGTGAATACTTGATTCTCTCTCTTTGGATTTTAATTGTATTTTGAATGAGCCAACAATAGTTTATCATTTTACTTAGGAGAATATTTTTACACCTACATTTGATCATAATGTGTTCATAATACAGTACATTAATCACAAGGAAAGCGACAACTGCTTTCTCTAATCTCTCTCCTCTGACATCTACTCGACTCATTCCTGCCTTCTGCTCCATGTTGGAAAAGAACTGTATCACACCTTAACTTTATGGGAACAATCAGTCTAATAGGAAGTGGGTTATTATAGATTTCATGCCTTACACTGTCCTTGGAGGAGGAGATATTCTACATTAAGAAGTCTTCCCTTCAAGTCTTTCTGAAAGAATCAACAGAGGATCTGTTTATATCGTTAGAGTACTCAACTAAGTAGAAGAGTTGTCACTGTGAATAAGTTAAAATTAAGATTTATGAATATTTTCTATTAATAAAATGTAGCTTTCCAGAATGTAATATGATGAGTATCAGAAAATATCTGAAATATTTTAAACCAGCTATTGTGCCCGTGTAGAAAATATTACACTGTTTATAATTCTTGTAAGCAATAAGCATCTTTTGTCTACGTGTGTGGTAGATAGAATTCTAAGATGGCTCACAAGGTGACTTCCCCCTGGTATAGACACCCTGTAGAATCCTCTCCATTGAGTGTGGGTGGACCTATGAATATGATGGGATGTCACTTCCATCATTATGCTACATCATTTGGCAAAAGGGATTTTGTAGCTGTAATTAAGATCCGTAAACAGTTGCCATTCAAAGAGAAACAAGCACGTTGCTAACTGCTGACGTTGTTCTACAGAGAAAAGTTTTTATAATGCTATTAAATATATTTATATGTTATGTTTATAAATACATATTTGTATTTTATATATAAATGTATAACATAAAATAATTATAATTTTAAATTTAGTATTTGTGTATCCATATGTATAAATGGATAGTACTTTTGAAAAAGCAAGTTTATCGCAAGGGAATATGAAAAATTCTTTACACTTCACCAAAAAAAAAAAGTTTGAATTTGATACCATCCATATGGACAGTTTCAGAAGCAGGCTTGTACTGTGTAGTTACTCACACACAGTCCTGTTGGGGAAGCTCTTGTAGCTTATTACACTTATCCCTTTTCAAAAATGCAGTTTTTTTGTATTTGGTTCTGGTTCAAAGAACAATTCAATTTCACAAGAAACAAATGGAATCAGAAGTTAGTACCTGTCAGTATATTTTGACTGATTGACTATTATGAAAAATAACTTCAATTGCTGTTTAAAATAATTGGTAAGGTGCTTAATGTTATATGAATTTTAGTTCATACAAATTCCTAATCCATGAGTAACCGATAAATATGTTACACATGTAGAAAATTATTGAAAAAAACATAGAAAGATATTTCTTTTGGTTTTTTTTTTTCTTCTTCTCCCCAAAGCCGCTGAGTACATACTTACGTATTCAAGTTGTAGGTCCTTCTGGCTCTGCTATTTGGGACACTGCCTTAGCATGGCCTGATGAGCAGTGCCATGTTCACACCCAGGATTAGAACCGGCAAAACCCTGGGCTGCCGAAAGCAGAGCTTGTGAACTCAAACACTCGGCCACTGGGCCAGCCCGGAAAGATATTTCTAAGAGTGCTAGTTGCACACAAAGTTGAGAACAGTGTTATT
The DNA here is from genome assembly GCF_037783145.1 of Equus przewalskii. NCBI lineage: Eukaryota > Metazoa > Chordata > Mammalia > Perissodactyla > Equidae > Equus > Equus przewalskii. The sequence goes on from NC_091833.1 coordinate 43,180,263, forward strand.
TCAAGGAATGCATGTGTTCACGACACTGTATTGCGATAAATATTATCACAATAAATGGTTGCTCTCTTGTGTGGGAGTCTTTTAGGGGAATGCTTTCAGGCCATGCTGCGATCACCTGGTCCACCATCATGGCAATGTGATATGATCTAATGCCACGTTCAAGTCCCTCATTTACTTCTGAAGGAGTTGGAGCCCACATTAACTGCTCTGCGTCCAATTCTATTATCCTTGATAAAACTGTGGGCAGAGTCATCTACAAGGTTGTTAGAATATTTATAACTTCTAAAGAAGTTTATCAAATCTATTATATTGAACTGGGTTGTAATTATAGTCTATTTGTATACATTTATTGTATTTTGTCCATTTACAATGTGACTTATGAGTCTGATATATTCTCAATCAATCACATGTGCATAATCATTATTGAACCAAAATAGACAATGGCAGGTCTGGAGCCAGAATAGTCTGATACCTTAATGGACCTTCAGGGACTTTTAATACAGTGATTACTGGAATGATACAGGGTCAATCTACTGAATGATTTTGTACATTTTCAGAGTCAACTCTTATAGGAAAGAACATAAAGTAACAATTATGAAGCCGTATGATAAGACTTGAATTTCAAGTGTACTTTACTATATTAAACATAGGGAGAGACTAGAGATTTGAAGGGAAGTTCAAGAGTTGGAAGGGATGGGGAAAACACTGAACTTTTGCCTGTAACTCTAAAGTGCCTCTTTTGCCTCTAATCAAAGAAAATTTTCAAAGGGACACAGGCTTCCTTTAAATTTTATGTTTTTTCTTGAAATAGATGTAGTGAGTAAATAACCCAGGAAAATTCCTAGGCGGTGAGCTGGGGTATAAACGAAAAGGTGCTAGGAATGTCCTCATAACTTTTCTGGAATTGCAGAATAAGAGAAGTCAGAAATCTTTTCAGAGCAAGCCAAAGGAAGTTGTAATTTTGGAATTCATTCATTCATTTATATATTAGTGGATAAAAGTTAGACTGTTGGTTATAAATTCCTGCCATACCATTTAAATTTTGGGGCCACATGAACTTCAGTGTTTTATTAAATAATAGTAATCGCAATGCTTCCTCACTGAATCGTTGGATTAAAGGAGGCAACACATATAAAGCTTTAGTAAATCCTCAATAAAATTTCATCAGTATTATTCATTTAAACAAAAATTCTGTGAGTACCAATTACTTGTCTGACAGAGAATGCATATTTTTATAATCAACCTATCCTGAAAAGATAAGAGTTTTGATTTTGAAAGGCCTTAGAAGAGATTTTACTTGAGTCCTTTTATTTCTGCAGTTAGCTCTAAGGGGCTATATATTTTCAGGTTGAGAGGGAAAAAATGAGAGAGAAATTTTATAGTTTTAGAAAGAAAAAGGAAGGAATGGCAAAGGCAAACTAAAGCAGTATGTTAGTCAACTTCTGTGAAAATAGAAACCGATATGTAGGGGAAACAACAAAAAATTCTATTGTCATGTTTGTTTTTCACCTAACAGAAAAAGCGTATTCAGCAAAACTCTATTGGTAGAAAGATATGATACAGGTGTCCCCTAAACCTTCTTTTTATCTCAGTGACTCCTATTTCATGGCCAGAACAGAGTTTAAAAGTAATATTTAATGTAATAAATATTATTGTAATATTTAAATATTATTGTGATATTTTTAAATGTAGCATTATGGGGCAGGCCTGTTCGTTCCTACCCTAGATTCCATTTTTGTTAGTTTGAAATTCTTAAGCCCATAAAAAAGATTTCTGGCCCCAGATTAATAATGATCAGTTTGGAGCCTCATTTCCTTGTAAACTGCATTGAAACAATGTAATAAAATTATAATTGAGTGGATAAAATGTGCACACACATACCCCCCACATGTTCAAGCAGAAACAGAAACATGAAAGACATGTACATAAAAACACAAAGATATCTCCATAATAAGTAAATATTTTTAAACACCAGATGCTCTATCATATATGATATGCTATTCACTTTTTTCTCCTGTTCCTTATAAAGCAAACAAACTGATCTTAGTCTGGAGATTTTTGGACTCACTTCTAAGGATAGATTCTTCTAGTTTAGTACCACAAAGAAAACTTGCTCAGATTTCTGAGTTCTGTAAGACGGAACTCCAGGGATGGGTTGGCCCAGTCTCCTCAGGCTGAAATCAAGGTGTGCAGCGTGTGGGGCAATCCAATCAGGGGCTCATGTCCTCATCCGAAGTCTTTAGTTGTTGGCAGAATTCAGTTCCTGTGGTCGTAGGACTAATGTCACAGTTTTCTTGCTAGTTGTCAGTTCTTACAAAGGAGAAACTCTGTCTCTCTCAGACTCTCTCTTTTGCTGCAAAGTTTGTGACTAAGGATTCAGAATTAAATAGATAAAAATTTCAGTTTGACTGCAGTACCGCAGCTGCTGAAATATTAACAGCATTAAAAGCAGACAAATAGGAAAGGTGAGTGCAGACCTGAAGCCTAAATTTAAGCTGTGTGCTGTTGTCTTCTTGGTTCCTTAGAGTATTATTGCTTGTGCTTTTCCCAGACAAATGGAAAGTGACAGAGGCAGTAAGAGTGTTTGATGTGGTCACCACAATACTTTGACAGCAAAATTTGGCAGATAAAGAGGACAAGAGAAGGTGTTCATGTTCATATTTACTTGTTTCAAGAAATACATTTTTTAAAAGAGTATATCACACCCTGGACGAATCTGTACTCTATGTGGAAAATGGTTGCCTTCTCTTCTTTTAAAAAAGATTTATTTATAATCAGTGTACATAACAGGTCTGAAAAAAAAGGAAATAAGAGAAAACGAGTGCTATTCCTAATGTTTCTGAATTCAAGTTGAATGAATTTAAAAAATAGTATTGAAGAGTATGACATAGATTTTTTTTTAAATGTGTGCATGAACATGTAGGTAAAGGTATTTTTAAATTATGTCAATTAATTTATAATTCTTTCAAGAGTCTGTTAAGTATCTAAAAATGCGTAGAATTTTCTGACAGCACTGAAATTAGAGATGAGTGTATTATTTTATTGCTCATGTTACTCATTAAATTTCTTTGGTTTTAAGTACTCATGACTAGGAAATACTCTCATTTGTTTTTAATTTTCTAAACAAATAAATCCCTATTTCATATTTGCATAGGAAGCAATCTTTTAATAGTATTTGTTTAAATCTCTTATCAAGGTATGTGTTATGCCTATTAAATATAACAGAATATGTAATTATATTTTTAAAAAAACAAGCTTCCTCTTTATATGTAAGTATATAACTTCACCCACTTCAATTTATCTGAAATTTCCAACGTCCAAATTTTGGATAAGTCCTTGTGTATTTGTAATTTCTTTAATATATCTTGGCTTCAAGAATATTTTTCATAAATCAGGCAATACCTGTTATCTGAAAGTCAAGTCTAAAAAAATAATTCCCTTTTTTTCAGGATTTATATTGAACATCAGAATCAAATTAAGCTCTTTCATCCTCAAATTAAGAAAGTTCATGGGGCTGGCCCTGTGGTATAGTAGCCAAGTTCGCACACTCTGGTTCGGTGGCCTGGGGTTTGCAGGGTCAGATCCCAGGTGCAGACCTACATATTGCTCATCAGGCCACACTGTGGTGGCATCTTACATACAAAGTAGAGAAAGATTGGCAGAGATGTTAGCTCAGGGCCAGTCTTCCTCACACACACACAAAAAAGTAAATCCTAATGACACAGTCAGTGACAATGTACAGACTTAGGACAGGTGAGTTTTTCAAAGCAAGTTAGTCTGTTTCTATAATCACTAAGGTTAAGTTCCTTCAACTCCATGAGCTCTCAACCCCTACAACTGACTTTCCTGCAATCCTGTTATCCTACTCGTATACCGTCCTCATTCCTAGAGAATTTAAATGTGAAATTAACTTACCCTCTAATTTTATTTTACTTGAACAGATTTTCTTCTCTTAATTTTGTGGTTTTAATCTCTCTTAGGTAGTTGGTGGTTTGCTTCATCTGTTAATATTATATTCTGAATTGATGTTTCTTTGCCTTATTATAATCATTACCATCATGCACACAGCAATTAAAATTGGGGGGAACAGTCACCTCTACATGCAGTCACACAGCAATATAGGGGGCTATGTGTTGTTCACCAGGGACAAGGCCCCCAGCTGTCACCCACAAGCCTCATGGGGCAGCAACCATTCTCTTAGCAAATAAACTAGCATCAAGGGCCTGGGTCTCACACTTGTGGTTTTAGATGCCAGCGAATTCAGTCCTCTTTCATGGGTATACTGAGATATCAAATCAAATTCCACTTTAAAAGAAAAAGGGCAACCATTACATGGAGTGGAATGCTCCCATGCACCATGGTGGTGCATTCTCTTCCTATAGTCTAGATACATGGGAAGTCAAATCATATAGAATGGCAAGTTATTCATGTACAATAAAAACTAATATCTCAAGGACAAGAATATCAAGGTCTGTATGACAAAAGCATTTTCTCTCAGTAGGCAAATATGCATGGAGAAATAAGAAATAAAGGTTGCTTGGAATCAGGGCAAGGAGAATTATATAAATCATATGGCTTTGGGCCGTTACAGATGGACACTAAATGCAGTAGAGAAGATTTTGTTAATGGAAAGGGAACAGTTGAAACCCCTGCATCTATCTCCAGCTGAGACATGACTTTGCCAATGGGAAGAAATTCTTAAAGTTTACTGCCCAAAATTCATACTCTCCTGAACAATGTTTGAAAGATACTTTGAATATTGACCTCTGTGACACTCTTTTAATATGATCTATGGATGATTAACGGTCCTCTGCCATCTCCAGGGATTGAAACACTATTTTTAATACATATATACATTTTGTGTACCCCTTTCTTATGCCATTACGTTTCCATTTCATAGTTTAACATTAAGAAGGCAATATAATTTCTTATTTTCAAGTTTTTGAGGACCGTCTCATTCTGGGCTGCAAATATTGACAAGTGTGTCTTTCTTAATGTTCTTTCTGTAGACTGAATTGTGAAACATTACAACTGCAGATATTTGGATAGTGATATGTTCAAATCATTAGAAAATGAGTTTTACAGAGGTAGACACTTCAGAAATAGAGGTATATGTTATTAACCACGATAGCAACCAGGAAAAATGATAAATTCTAAGTCCCATTCTATGTTCAAGAACACCTAGATATTTCCTGCCAGGTTAAAGAGTGACTCATCCATGCCCGCAGTTAATTATATAGTACTTCTAATTCACGTCTTCTTCAGCACACCATTTCCCCTCCTCCACAAATCCCACTTGCTTGTTTTCTTGCAAAGCTGCCAAGAAACTGTGAACAAATTTAATGTCTGAATAACTGCTTGCTCTCTCAATGACCCTGAAAAATTACTTGCTTCATTAAAAATTCATAGGAAAGAAAGTTTTTGAGAAGACTGACATATGTAATCATGGTACCTCCTGTTATGCTACTGTACTATTACAATCTTATGAACTTTAAAGAGTGTCTCGGAGACATTAACTTTGCTCTAATTACCCAAGTATATTAAAAGTTTCTGATTTTTTCCCAAAGAGAATCACACAATTTTCTACATGTGGAGAGTAATGAAGAGAAAAACAGATAGGAGAGATTGCTTGATCCTGTAAATTTTTGTGATTTTTCACAATTGCTATTTCAAACAGTGCCACAAAATTTTAAATGAAGTATTTTGGTTGTTTTTTTTAACTGAGATGAGGTTCACATAGCATACAATTAACCATTTAAAGTCTACAGTTCAGTAGCATTTCGTGCAATGTGTCTCTCTAATTTCAAAACTGTCTCATAATCCGAAAGAACACCTTGTACCCTTAAAGTACTCATTCTTGTCTCCTCCCTTCCTTGGGCCACCACTAATATGCTTCCAGTCCCTGTGGATTTGCCTAATTTTGGATTTCACTGGTTTTAATCGTAAATATTTATGTGTAAATTTAAAATTCAATTTATGCATTGATTTTATGCCTCATTTTTCTTGAGGAAAGAGATATGGAGGAGTAGGATGTAAAATCCTAAGAATAGGCCCTGAGAACTCTGGCAGATGGTGAAGTGTCATCAGCAGCAGCCTTTAGATACCGTTCCGATAGCGAGTACCACACTGTATTGTGATATCTGCTTACCTGTCTGTCTTCCCTTCAAGACTGTCGTCACTGGGGGACCTTTTTCATTTTTGCCCTGCTTAGCACACGGCCTGTGTACGTTTGAGTGCTTGCTGTTTGCTGAAGGGAGTGGGAGGGAAGGAGTGAAGAGGTGAAGCTCACTGAGAGTATGTTGACCTTCATTTAATAAATAGAGAAATGATTACACTGGATTCCTTTTCTTTTCTTTTTTTCTTCTTTTCTTCTTTCTTTCTCTTTGTGTGTGTGTGTTATTTTGTTTTTGTAGTCTGGCTTTCCTGAGGTTACTTTGAAGAATATAGAACTGGCCCCGGAATGTGTTTGTAGAATTAAAATTGATCTTACCTTGATCTATCCAACATTTAGCTTTATTAGCATATAGCAGTGATTATGAATCATGTGTGTTATTGTCTAATATGTAAAAGAGCTGCAATTAATTATCTGGGCGATGCAATCTGATTTTGTTCTGTCTCTTTTCTTTCTCTAGGCGTTCTTTCCTCTTGGCACAACCTTTGTCTTCCAACCCCAGCTCCACCCCATTACCCAGAGCATCAGGACTCAGTCAGGTGTGTTTAGTCCGTGAACGCTCACCCCATGCTAGAGCGAGACAAATAGAGTAGTGCCTGTGGAAAGGGGGAAAAGTTAGGTCCAAATCACTTCCTTCTGTATATTTTCCCTAAAATATAATTTTTATTTTGCTTAGGATAGTGGGAAACAGGGTTATTTAAAACCCCAGTGTCAACCCCATTCAGTTTCCTACAAGACAGCTGCTTCTGGTAGATAAATTGCCCACCATAGAGAGAGGTGGGTATCATTTCCACAGTGGATGAGATAGGCATTTTCCTTTACCTTACCCTTTCTCTCACTTCATGTTTGAAGGGAATTCTGCGAAGGCTGGGAGATCTGTTTGGTATGTCTAAAAAAAATTGGTGCAAAATACCAACCTTTTCCATAATTTTTAAACGTCAGTGTCCACGAGTCCTCATTCTGTATTGGTGTAGACAGACAATTCCTTCACAGGTGGGGTGTGAGGAGGATACTTAAACCTTCGTTTCCAGGGTTCTGTGAAGATGGTGTTACACATTTGATTTGTGGGCAAGAATAGGTTGTTGTTGGTTTTACTGAATTCCTAAGGAAATTGTTTTCTGCTCATTTTGTGTTTCCTCTGGGTAACGCATCGTATTATCTTGTATGGGGGTGTCTGCCGCTTGCTGCTCAGTGCCATTAACATACATCTGGGCCACCCTTTGTGTGGAACTGTCCCCTGGTGAAACCGTCAGTGGTCTGGGATGGAGAAAGACTGCAATTTACAGAGTCCATTATCACCTCTGGACGTGTAGAATGATAATGGAAGTGACAGAGGTGCAGCTGAAAATTGGCTCTTAATATTTTATGTGTTCAAGCAAAGGATTGGAAATCTCATGCTGCTCTTTAGGGAAAATGAAGTATGTGGGGTTTTTTTTTTTATTAGAAAGTTATAAGCAAAGGGTTGACTGCAGGGTTTCAAAGAAAGTACTCCAGCACATTCATTCTGTATTAAACAATACTTCTCATTAGAGGTTTAGAGGGAGAAAATATTTCAGCGTGAAAAATTGAAATATGGAAACAAAATACATCCAGCGTTGAAGCAAAGTTTTAGAACTGACAATTCTAAAACTAGGCACTATACACAATACCACTTTGCCTTAACCGATGTCCTATGCCTAAAGAATCACAGATATTTGCCAAAAAAGATTAACTGCAAATTTTTGGTTATTTTTTAAAATTTCTTCCTAGGGCATTTTTTCTGACTAAAACGTAGAATAATGTTTCAAGAGCTATCATTGTCGCATTGATTTTTAAAACAGAAATTCTGACAGAATTTTGAAGTGTTTGAGACATACAAGATGGAAAATAAATACAACTTCTGAAGCAGTTATGTTAATAACTTAACATTTATCTCAGTATATTACACTGCTTATAATAGCACTAAAGAGAGGCTTGCTGAAAGAATTCTTTCTTGAAAAATGTAGTTACTTTCTGGCTTGACTAAGATGAGAAACAATACAGTACCCTTTTTATAAGTGTTCTATTACTTGTCATCCATCTTATTTCAGACAAACAAAAGCAGTAAGGTAATATATTTTCTTAATAATAAAAGACTAAATATTATTGAAATTTAGCAGCTGTTAAGTCTTGTCTGTATTTCCTTGATATATATTTGTGATATCAAAAATTTCTAGTTTCTCTTCTTTACCCATAGTATATACATTAGTGACATTACTCTATCACTGTTGCCTGATGATTAATATGCCTAGATTTTACATTTTGACGGATTTGGAGATGATGTGATAATCCTTTTGGGGTTTTTTTTCAGTTGCTTTTCAGAAATGACAGCCTACTTTCTCTTATATGTTTCTGTCAGTGTTTCTTTTCTGGAAATGAACATCACTTTACTCAACTGTGAGGAGGAAAAGTTTCAAGTTGCTGTGGTGGATTGTGTTTCATTTAAATCAGCAACGCCTGCCATTTTGAATAAGGTCTCTGTAGATCCGTTTATTTAGATGTATCACTTATTCGGTTGCCACTGACAGGATCAAAGAAACAGGACTTCTAGATTGAGACTTAAGGAGAATTCTAAATGCTACAAACACCCTGTCAGTGATGTTCAACTATTTGGATTATAAATTTTTCATCTTTTTCATGGCACAAGTATTGTCTTTATTTTGTAAAAAACCAATATTAGTTAATATTATTGTTTCATCGCTACAAATGCATTGTATATTATAGTCAAGCAAAATTTTAGGTACTTTTACATATATTCTCTATACGACATTAGTCTTTTGTGGCTTCCAAGTTTATGAGGGAAAACATGGTTTTCTTGGTCACTGTTAGCCCCAGATCTAATCCAGTTCCTGGAAATTAATAGGGACTCAGTAACTATTTGTTGAATGAAAAAAGGCGTTACTTTATTCTAGACATGATAGGTAGGATGGCTACATAATCAAGGTAAGGGGTGGTTTCATAAAAGGCCTGGAATTCTGGTGTTAGTGGCAGGGCAATGCTCCCCTCTTTGCTTTTGGGGACCTAGAATGTAAATAAATAGAATGCCAGAGATGAAAACTTCATCACGGTGGGGGCTTAGTTGATTTGCTCTTCAGAGGTAGGCCAGGTAACAGCGGTCTTGACTTTTGTTTCCAGACACAGTTGCTCCCTCTGGGTCTTGCCAGGTCCAGAACAAAGTGTCTTTTTCTTATTTTTAAATAATGTGCATCGTGAAATGCTAAAATGTTTATCTCAAAAGAGTGTATCTGTTGCTGACAGCTTTTCTATGTAAAAATGTATTCCCCAGGTGTTACTACATTACCAGACTTTCATGTTAAAAGTCTGCAAGTTTTGTTGGTAGTTGTAATTTATCTAAGGAAAATATGTAGAAAATTCCATTGCTTCACACTTTCTCATGCTACAGATCTTCCTCAATTTACAATGGGATTACATCTTGATAAATCTATCTTAAATTGAAAATATTGAAAGTTGAAAATGCATTTAATACACCTAACCTACCAAACATCATAACTTAGGCTCTCCTACTTTAAATGTGCTCAGAACACTTACATTAGCCTACAGCTGGGAAAAATCATCTAATCAAAAGCCTATTTTATAATATGGTGTTGCATGTCTCATGTAATTTATTGAACACTGTACTGAAAGTGAGAAACAGAGTCTTCCTATGGGTACAGCATGGTTCTAAGTGTATCAGTTGTTTACCCTTGTGATCACAGGGCTGACTGGGAGTTGCCAATGCCCAGCATCAAGATAGAGGATTGTACCACATATCACTAGCCTGGGAAAAGATCCCAATTCAAAATTTGATGTATGATTTCTACTGAATGTGTATTGCTTTCACACCATCGTAAAGTCGAAAAATTTTAAGTTGAACTATCTTAAGTCGTGTACTGTCTATAGTGAACATTATGAACCCTCATAACATGTCTGCATCCATTGCCACCATTTTCTCTCAGCTCCACACTGATTTAGAGCTGCCCTTCACACTGGCCGTCTGGTGAAGCCAGGCAAGGAAAGCAGGATATGGAGAGTTTTTTAATAGTCTTTCCTTAAATTGTTCCATTATGTGCTATCATTAGAGTTTGAAATTTATTTCATATATATGTATAATGTAATTTTATCCTTGCAACAATCCAAAACTGTAGACAGGGCAGATCATATTATTATCGAACTTTTTTCACAGTTGAGGGAGCTAAGGCCCAGTTGGGTTGTATCATTGCCCCTGGAGATGGGATTTTCAAGTGTTGAATGTGGGGCTACAAACCTAGCTTGGTGCCCTTTCACAGAAGTTATGTTACACTGCCCAGAAATCAGGCTTAGGTCTTTTGTGAGTTAGAGAAGATCCTGACCATAGGGGAAATCACACTCTCAACTGGACATTAGCTAGAAAATTTTCGAGTAGAAGTGGTTGTCTCCTCTGCTGGCAGAGTCCTCCTTTTCACCTTATTTATATAAGTTGTATCCTCCTGTGGGGCCAGCTCCAAGCCCTGTCTTCCTGGAAGGACATCCTTTTTCCTACAGATTCCTTTTCCTCTATTACAATATTCTCCACAGTCTACCTTGTGGTAGACTCTTAAATTTTCCATCATTGTGTTTCAAGAACCTAGAATTAGGCCTGAATTTCAATCTCAGACTTGCACTTTTACTAGCTATGTGTCCTTGGGCAAATGCTAAATGTTCTAGTGTGGAATTAGATCACCTACCTCATTGGGGAGTTTTCAAGCTTAAAAACGTGTAAATAGCTTTGCAAAATGTGTGACACATAGCAAGTGCTCCGTAAATAGTAGATGTTGTTATTTTTGTCCTTTGTATCTTACTAGAGTTTAATTCAAATATTTATCTTTCTATGAATCTAGCATAGTAGTTGGATATTGAATTTTATAAGAATATCTATTTATCTGTCTATCTAATGTCCAACTATTCAGCTATTACTAGACAAACTAGATTCAGATCTAAGCAAATGTTTCTAGATAAAATACAACATTTTCAACACACTAGAGAGGAACTATTTTATCTTGAGTCTATGGTTCAAGATGCTATGAATGTATTTAAAAAATAATTTTTATATAGAGTCAATCCTTGACGGGTCAAACAGAGAAAGAAATAAGCACAGATAATGGTAAGCTTCTCTTAGTCTACTGAACTGTGCATAGGGAATGATAGAGAAATGCAATAGGGACCACCTAGTGAATGGATAGCCAAGATATAAGAGTGGTACCCTAGTCATACTCAGTCAACAGACATATTTAATGCTTCAACATTTACAAATCAGAGAATGAACTGATTTTGTTAAAATTATGGCATACTTTACGTAGAGTCAAAGACACCACTTTTAGTTTCTGGTTCTATGAGGTTTGATAAACACTTTCAGTTATGTAACCACCACAGTTGTGTAGCCAACACAATCAAGATATAGAACATTTATCATTGTCAGTGAATCTGGAATTAGGCAGGCCTAAATTTAAATTCTGGATCTGCCACCTTCAGGCTGCATGTCATTGAACATTTCTTTACATCCAAAATATGCTGTTTTATCGATCTCTTTCCTTACTCCTAGATTCTGACAACTTAGCTGTTTCCTGTCCCTATAGTTTTGCCTTTTCAGGATGTCATATAAATATAATCCTATAGTATATAACGTCTTACTCTTGTTTCTTTCATTTAACATAATTGTTTGAGATTCACCCATGTTCTTGTACATGTTAATAGTTAATTCCTTTCATTTCTAAGTAGTATTCCATTGTATAGATGTACCATGGTTTATTTATCCATTCACCAGTTGAAGGTTGCTTACAATTTTCAGTAATTATGAATAAAAACACTAAGTATTTGTGTACAGGTTTTTGTGTGAACCTAAGTTTTTACTTCTATTGGGTAAATACCTAAGAATTGATTCCTGGGTCATATGGTAAGTGTTTTGAATTATTTCTTAAGACTGTTTTTTAAAAAAATATAATGAAAAACACATCATACTTATTTTTAGTTCAATAATTCTAGCTTTACTCTGATGTACTATTAAGCATCATGAAAGATTTTCTTAGTCATGATTTTGAGCATATCTTATTAGCAATTACTGTAGGTAAAAATTTGTATTATTACACTATATGGTCCCTCAGAGTGTATCACCCTATGGGGTACTAATTTTCCCTGAATGGATTCAGACAACTCTTTTTGGATTCTCATCTTCTATTTTGTACATTTTTTTCCTTCTGTCTTTACGACTTACTTTTGGTTTGTCCTCTGGCTCCTTCTTGCTACACTCTGCTCTTCTTATTTACTACATTTTAACCATCGTATCATAGTAAATTAGACTAAATAACATCTTAAATTGTTGGTTACTTAAGAACAGATAAGCTCTGAATGACAGCCTGTCTCTCTTAGGCACTCTCTTGAGAAGAAATATGTCCTTCATTCTAGATATTTCCAAATCCACTTTTGTAAAAACCAACCCCTTCTTTACAGGTTCTTTTTTATCTTCCCGAAACTTGCTATTCTTGATAGGTAACTTCTGATGGTACTGTCTTAATGATAACATGGATTCACATCTGAATCATGCCCTCTCCCCCACTGCAGCAAACACCAATCCAGCATTAGGTAACTTAAGCCATACCTCCCCGGTTTTCAAGACTGTGTCTGGATGACTCCATTGATCTTGATTTCTTAACTCAGATTGCTCACAAAACTCATTGATTGTTTTATTATTATATACTCTTTGTTTTATAATAATTTTAGGCTCATCTTAGCAACAAAATTTTGAAGAACTTGCACCTTTTTCCATGAAATGCTTCCTTCTGTGTTAGATACGTTATTGTCAAACCAAAAAATATTTATGGATTGATCACGTGATGAGATGGTATAAAGCAACCTTACTAAGGCTATCAACTTACTGAATTTGCATAGTTGATGTTCTGAGTCTGTCACAGGGTACCATTAAAAAAGAAGCTAACCCTACATTCTGGCTCTTGATATCACAGGGTGATAGAACAAAGCCTTATCTGACTCCAGATGGAGTGGAACAGAAACCTAACCTGCATTCAACTGTACCTCCCTCTCTTTTTCACTGTTATTCACCTAAAAGAAAAAAAAAGGTTCATCCCTATAATTAATGTTTCTAAGAAAAGAAAGGAGGGGGGACAGATGAAATGAAGCAGAAAAAAGTAATAATGAAAATGATACATACTTACAAGTAAGGAGGGAAAAAATAAACCTTGGCAATTTAGTTTGCAAAGCATCCCCTGAAGTTTGATGCATATTTAATATATGAATTGTCTCTAAACTCTCTCCTTTGCAAAAATAGAAAGGCAAAAGGCAGCTAATAATGAAAATAAGTTGAGTGAGGTGACAGCTTTGTCATGTTTTTAATTGGATTCACTGTCTTCTTCCCTTCGGGAGTGACGCACCCAAGGCTCATGCCTCCACAGCTGTCAGTCTGGTTACCTCCGACATTACGAAACCCCGCAGTGAAGGTTCCTTTAGAATAAAGCTACCAAGAGTAGCTATTTATATGCTTCTCTGTACATTTCTAAATATAACTGAAGGCTGTTGCAATATAATATCTCAGTTAATTTTTTAATGGAAGCAAGATCTTGCATTTGCAGAGTGGTGATAATCCCCCTAAGACACATGAATATCAGAGCAAGACCCGAGGCTCTGAGTGCCAGGAGTGAACGGAGGAAAGAATTATTAATCCACAGCTTCAGTTCTGAGGACCATTCTGCTTAAACCTGTGGTGCATTTAATGTCCCCCTGGCTAACCATACAGGTTCCAAAAGGACTTCACAAAGCAGTCCATTCTGCATGACTATTGTCAGACAAGCAAATATCCCCATTTTATAGATGGAATTCCTGAGGCCTCCAGTGAACTTCCCAAGATCCCATAGTGAATAAAGGAAGGTGAGGTTAAGGAGAAGCAGTTCCGTCTAACCAGTGCTGTTTAGAACCTCACGTTAACCAAGGTAACCCCAGTGCTGGTGCCCATCTGTCCATTTCCAGTCTACTATATGGAGAAAATGTTTTGCTCTCACACTTTCAGTTGACTATTAGTATGTATACGGAGATATACTCTTTTCATAGCCATCTCCCTGATAGAAGACTAAGGAATTCATACCGTCAATATTTAAAAAGGGTGATGGAGTCTTAATGGATTAATGTACAATTATGTATATAAAATAAAACATTCATGATTTAATTTAAAATTGTTTAAAATTTAGTTTGATTTTATCTTTAGTGAAAAATAGAATATTTATAGCATACAGGAAGGAACAGGTCATAGCCTACCACCACTTAGACTTAAAATTCAGTAATCCCACCGAAACCCAATAAAGAACAATATTAAAAAGAGACAGCAAATGTATAGGTCAAAATAAATTTTGCTATATCCCTTAAAATTGATAAAATTCTATTCAGAAGCATCAATTTTCATGTATCTCTAAAAAGGTATAAGCTGAAAATAAAGGAGTAGAATAGCAAAAGGGAAATATTGTTAAACATCAAATTTTTAGTGAGTTCCAAAAGGAAGAATTATTTATTAAATTCTCAAAGGTTCTAGATTCCACTAGGCCTGGTGGGGGAAAGATGAGTGGTCCATTGCTTGGATCATTTAATACCTAAGTATATTTGGGGTAGCAGATAGCATTAGGTCATCCAAAGAAATCTCCTGAAAGTTAAGAAGTCTTTAAGGAAATAGTGTTTAGAATACTAATTCATACTGTGAGTGGTAAAAATAGGGAGCTTATTGCCCTCCAGTGGCTTCTAGTTACACTTGAAAAATAGCAACAGCAACAATAAACGAAGGTGTCTGAGGCCCTCCTTCACCTCTCAGTGGCCCCTGCTGGGCTGTGTCCCCTCTGATCTGGTCATGTTCCCTTCTCCTCTTGCCTGTGTCACGCTGGCTTCCTTGCTGTCTGTTTGTCTATCCAAGCTGGTTCCCAGCTCAAGCTTCCTGCATTAGCTGTTCCCTCCCCTTGGAATGTTCTCCTGCAAGATTGCTTCCTTCTTCCTAGCTAGTCCTCAACTGTCCCCACTAAAATATCACCAGCTTCCTATTGGCTCTTTATCTCCAATTAGCTTGTCTCTTTACATCTTCCCTCCCCTGGAATGTAAGCTCTCTGAGGGCAAGGACTGCCTTGTTCATCACTGTGTCCCCTAAACCTAGGAAACGCCTGCCCAAGTAGTTGCTAGCATAGTAAATAGTACAGGAAGAAGCTATACATGGTATGTCTTTTTATGATTATATGTGTGTGTGCACGTGTGTGCACACATTCATGCATGGGACTTGTAAGAGAAAAAATAAAGGATGTATCTACATACTAATTATTAAGCACACTAACTATTTAGAATTCTTACTAGTTATTCTTTGTAAGATAATTATTATTTTACCTCTCCAAAATTTTTCCAAGTGTGAATGATAGAGGCAGAAGAGACTATACATTGTTCAAAGTAGTAGGGACCCTTAAGACTTTGTGGTGCAGTCTCTTTCTCTTCACCTGTGTCGTATACTTAAGGTAAGTGAGACCCTAAAAGGTGACATAGTGCAAAGGGTCACATGTCTGGTAGACTATACAAGCCATTCTCCAAACTGGGCTTCTGAATGGAAGTCAAACATCCTTTCCACTTGCCCAGCCTGCCTTTCCGTCCTCTGTGTTGGATTATGCATTGATCTACCTTCCTGGCATCTGTTGGTCTTAGTGGTTTCCTATACTATTTGGCTTCATGTAAGTAACTTATTCTGAAACAGTGCTTAAGAGCCCAGGCTCCTGAAACAGACTGTGTAGTTTGAATACTGACTACACCATTCAGCAGATATATCATCTTAGTTAAGTAAATTATGTCACTGTGCCTCAGTTAATTCATTCATAAACCAGTGATAGCAGTACTTATATTTTTATGAAAGAATTAAATAGAACAATTTATATATATTATTAAATATGATAATTTATATATATATAAAACAGAGTAATTATACCTATTTTTACAAAACCTTTCAAGCATTGATTTGTAGAGTTATTTAGAATAAACAAAAATTGAGTACTAATGTAAAACAGTAACACCTGACAAAAATAAGTAATTTAGAAATTTCTTTATTTGTTAAATATCAATTTAAGAAAAAACACTCTGGACAGATTTATCAACACTAACCAAAGAGTTCTCCTTCACTATTAATTAAATGTAAAACAATTTCAATATTATCTTTTGAAACATAAAATTTTAAAAGATAAATTCACTGAAAGGAGAGTAATAAATTCATTCAAAGTCCATTATGACTGATTTCTATATTATGCCTTGCATTAGCAATGCCATGGCTTCCTTTCATTAAAGCAGATAATGAGGAGGCAGCCATATTTGACTGTTCAGGAAGTGGATAGAACAGAGATGCAGAAGTGGAAGTCTGATGACTTTAAATTGAAATTAGCCCTTTTGTATCCATTTTGAACCAGTTTCTCAAAACGCTCTTGAATTTAAGCAACCTCCCTGAAGGAACACGTCTGAGTGGTCAAAACCCAAATTTAGATATCAGGAATTCTAAATTCTAACGGCATGACTAGTTTTTCTTAGTGTTTTTGCTCCTCTTCTTTTTCAAATCAGATGAATATGGGTTAAATGTAATATTTGTGAAGTCCTTTTAGATTCTTCAAATGAGTGACTCTATATAAATGCAAAAATATCATTGTTAATTCTCGGGAGTGTTAGAAAAATTACTTGATGTTTGTAAGGTGAAAATTATGACGTACACATCAAGTGTAAGTTTTATTCACTAAAGAAAACCATGTTAGAGCTATGTTTACTGATCAGTACTCTTTATATTTTATGTCATTGAATTCCTTTCAGAAGTTCACTGAGGCATGGCGAAATGTTATTCAAGCACTCCAGGAATGCTTCCCTTCCTTTTTTTTTTGGTTCTGTTTTCTTTAGTGTCAAGTCATAGGAATTTTAGTTTTCTTTTTTTAAGCATCACCATTCTGCCATCTAATAATCTATATAGAACACCTTAAAATTGTAAGCAAATGAGATTAGCTGTATATGCACTCTCGTCTTTTTACTGTAAAGAAATAAGTAGTCTTCTATTCATATTAATTTCTTAATTAAAAATTATTAATTAAAATTCATACCAATATTGGAAATAGGTATGAGAGTATTGAAAATTGGAGAGAACCTAACATCCTCCCTTGATGGTAAATGATATGAATTATCACTACTAACACTATTAATGAAGGGTATAAAAATGTGGTCTGGGGGCTGGCCGGTGGCATAGTGGTTAAGTTCACGTGCTACATTTTGGTGGCCCTGCATTCGAAGGTTCGGATCCCAGGCACAGACCTGGCACCACTCATCAAGCCACGCTGTGGTGGCAACCCACATAAAATAGAGGAAGATTGGCACAGATGTTAGCTCAGCAATAATCTTCCTCAAGCAAAGAGAGTAAGATTGGCAACAGATTTTAGCTCAGGGCCAATCTTTCTTACACACACACACACACACACAAAAAGTGGTCTGTTTTATTTGAATTTCTTACATTTCGAAAGCAAAATGCTTTTTTTAGATGTGACTAAATTCATCTAGGCTATCTCTTTTTTCATTTCATTCCCTTCGCTAATACTAATGCATAGGGAAAAAAACCAACAAACGCAATTAAGTCACCTCCCACTGAAAATAATCTGGTATCTCCCCTTGTCCATTACATGTGTTTCTGGCATCTCTGTCCGTGTACAACAACAGTGTGCCTATCTGTGATTTAAAATGCCCATACAGTAATACCAAAAAAAGTAACTGAGCGTAGCTGCATTGCCAAACAGAGAACAGAAGCGGCAGAACTGCCAATAGAAAACAGAAGCAGCAACAGTTGGCCAAATTTGTAGCCACAGAGAGCTGGAGACAGGAGAGAAATGTGAATAAGGGAAAAGCAACAATCAGTATTATGGGCGTGTAAGCTCTTGGCTTGCCCTCTCTTCCTGCACCCTCTCTCCTATTCTCTCCCCTTCTTACATTTCACCCCCTGATAAGGAGTTGGTGAAGGAGCAGTGTCATGAGATGGTAAGAGAAAGACTGACACTCCATTTCAGCGCTGGTGGGGTCACTACACACTCTGACATATGGGTTTATGTTTCCCATCCAATTAGCCAGTCAGAATGGGAGTGTTCATTGTTTCTAAAAAAATCCAAGTTGACATTAGCATCTCCTAAATTTATTTGACCTCAGAACACTTTTTTTTCCTGAAAAGCCATTAACATCCCGCTTCTACAACTAGTGTTCCATAGAATGCACTTAGCGGAATGATGCTGTAAATAATCAAAAAAGGTTTAACTACATTCTCAACATACCACATTAATAAGGAAGTATGTGATATGTTTTTGGAAAGTTTCCTTCAAAAAGAGTTCAAATAAAAATTGCTTTGTTTCTAAAAGTGCTTCTCTTTCATCTAACAGAGGCTTATCTATGACTCTAACCATATCAGATAACCAAGGGGATGCTTGTGTGTCCTGTTAAATAAACTTTGCCTTAAGACATAAAAAGGAAAAGAGGAAAGAAAGAAAACAAAAACTCACATAACACTCTTATTTTTGCTAAATGATCCAGATATTTTCCTCTTGAGTTTGTGGTTCAAATGGCCTCTGAACTCTTCACGCCATCCATGCCAGCCGTGCTTATAAATCTTTTACGTTCTAGAAGCTGAGGGTATTTCATTATTTATCTGTATTTGTTGGGACCAGGCTTGATGAAGAAGACCGTTTATAATAGACTGTGTATTGCAAGGGCCTGTAAAAGAAAAATAAGCTAAACTTCGCTGGTGAACTTGTATATGCAACAGAGGTGTAATTTTTCTTGCTATATGACAGGGCAGGAGACAAGTGTCTGATAGAGTTTGTGAGGACTTGAGGATTAAAAACAAAGCTACTGTGTATCTTCCTCACTTGGGGAGAAGGAAAGACACTTGGCATTTAGGACAGACCTAATACTACACAGTGGCCCTCGGTTTATTGCGAGTTTCCTCACTGTTTACGGCTAATGTGAAAAGGAGAAGGTATCTGTAGCTCATTTCTGGAAAACTAAATATCTTCGGAAACCAGAGCTACTATTTGCAAATTTTAAAATTAATCGAATCAAGAAAAGCAGCTGTTTAGGAAGCTACACATATGGTAAGCATTTTCTATTCCAGCACATCTCAGATAATGTGTACTTAGAGTCCTCAGAGGCAAAATGCAGATAATGAAAACATACCTATCTCTTAAGGATGATTAAGTCAGAACTGTATTTTTGCTCTCAGTGTTTATCAGTGAAGAGTTAAAAGCATTTTTCACCAATTATATTGTTCAATTTGAGTAATGTATTTTTGCTTCGTACTGTAATTTTAAGTATGTTTTTATGATTATTTCACTTATAGATATTTTTTAAAAAGACTTTTACATGTTGAATTATTAAGTAGGAGGGTACCTGATCTCAAGCAGTCGTCTTGACTCCAAAGCCCCCGGAAGTCATCCTTCTAAGCTGCACCGCTAAATAGTGCTACCTGCTTATTTGGGAGCTTTGTGTCAATAGAGTAAGAAGATTTATGGTTTTGATTTTCACTCGTATTACTTTGAAGTGGTCATGGAGTCTCCAAGTTCAGCTCTAGGGCCGTCTTTATGAGAAATGTCTTGTTAACAATAGAGCAATCACGAGGCCTGCCCCTGGCTGAATGGTTAAGTTCTCGCTCCGCTTCCGCGGCCTGGGGTGCGGTTCGGATCCTGGGTGCAGACCTGCTCGGCCCATCCAGCCATCCTGTGGCAGCATCCCACTAGAAGAACTCGAGGACTTACAGCTAGGATATACGACTGTACTGGGGCTTTGGGGAGGAAAAAAAAATAAGAGGGAGATTGGCAACAGATGTTAGCTCAGAGCCAATCTTCCTCACCAAAAATAGCACGCCTTTAAAATTGCATTAAAAAAAAAAATGGAGTGATCCCTGGCAGAACAAATCTGATTTTTTAGTTATGTTGATAGGCTTCCCAAAACTCTAATCTACTAGAACAGTGCCAGTGTCTGTAAATGGAGTTCTTCTGTGGCAAAGTTTCTTTTACTATGGATTTTGTTAGAGTGGTAGAAAAGAAAATTCATATGATTTCTAATGAATTTAGAAGCGTGAATGTGCAAAGTTTACCTGCAGCCCTGCCTTTATCTCTGTAACCCAATAAACTGCAGCTAAATTGTGGAATTAATCACACTGAAGTCCTGGGCTCTGATAAGGATCCTGCCACTCTGTTTTATTTCTTTGGATGCTGCAAAACAATTTAGCAATGTTTTCTTAGTTGGGCCTTTGCTTTTATTACAGAATCATGGCATCGCATGAGACTTTATCACTGAAGCTGTATCCTTCCAGGGATCACATCCTTCAGCGTGTTTGCTAAATGCAGTCTTGCAGGAAAGCTAATTATAGTTCTGCATTGGACCGGTCCTTATTTATTTTACTCCACCTGCTACAAAATATGGTGATCTATGCTAACCAACAATTTTCAGTAGTTTATTTTATAGTTTCTTGTTTTATCATGTCTACGTATGAGAGAAGGATGATCGCCTTCATTTATTAAAGATTATTTAGCACTTCTTATAAAATTCTAGATCTTTTTCCCTAGTGCTACAGGTTTCTAATACAATATGCCACAGAATAAGGACAGGCTTTTATTTTCTCATTTATATAATATTACGATTTGTGAATCTTCAGTAAATAAAATATTGACCACAAAAATTTAAAATCTTTTGCATTTTTTGAATCCTTGAGAATTTTAGATAATACAAAAAGAACTATGGTTGTATAACACCAATGGTTCAAGTATTCAGGGCTATGTAAATATGAATTTTTAATGATATTTTTAATAAAAGATAATGAACATATTAGAATTGACATGATACACATATGTAAATTTCACAATTAGAGCTGCATAATTTATTCCCATCAATATTAGACCTATATTTGATGTTCGGCTTTGCTTTTATTCACTTTAAACTGGTTGCTGTTCTGCTTAATTGGTTTGGATTTGCTCTGTCAGGTTTCTTCCCCTTTATTTCCTTCGTGAGAAAGTTGCAGACCTGCTGTTTTACATTGTCTCTGTTGTTTTTATGAGAAGGAAAAAGGCAAGCTGAAATCTAAGCCCAATTAAAAGCAGTTTATTCAGTGTTTATGAGCACTTCAAAAAATGTTTCCTGCCTTCATTGAAGCATTATGAAAATCCCATGATACAACTTTCATAGAAAATAGACACTAGAAACTACATAAACCACCAAATTATGTTAAAGATCATTATTTCTATGATCATAATATTGACTGTGTTGTAGAAAACTAAAACATATCATGGGACACCACCCCACACTCTTCCTTAAGAGGTTTGCTTAACTCTCTATTTCTATAGGTTATAGACCAATTAGCCCTGTTCTAGTATATATTGGTAAAATATTCTGTTATCCTTGTAGCTTGAAAGTGTTCATTTAACTCTGAGTTATTCCTAGATTTAATTAACAGAAACAACCTAAGACCTTTTATCGTGAGTGACCAGTCTTCCATTTTTAGCAAGTTGACTGCCTCCAAAATGCTCAGACAAGAGCTAGAACATTCATCCAGGGCAGTTTCTGTAGTTAGTTGTGTATCTTTGCACTGTTCAGTGTAATATTTGAACAATTACTGTGATTACAATTTGCTTTTAATTTCATAATTGTGTTTTTTCCCACTCTCATACTGAGGAATCTTTTCTAGCTTCAAAAATGTTTCAGAGTCCACCTCCAAGAAAGTAATTCATGGACTTTTTGAAGATACTGTCATGTAATAGAGAGACATTTTCTGAATTTCAGAGAAATAGGCTATGAGTTGTTATTATTTTTTTTCTCCGAGGAAGATTAGCCCTAAGCTAATTACTGCCAATCC
This sequence comes from Equus przewalskii, assembly GCF_037783145.1. NCBI lineage: Eukaryota > Metazoa > Chordata > Mammalia > Perissodactyla > Equidae > Equus > Equus przewalskii. The sequence goes on from NC_091833.1 coordinate 43,202,342, forward strand.
TCCTTTTGCTGAGGAAGACTGGCCCTAAGCTAACATCCATGCCCATCTTTCTCTACTTTATATGTGGGACGCCTACCACAGCATGGCTTTTTGCCAAGTGGTGCCATGTCCGCACCCGGGATCCAACCGGCGAACCCCGGGCCACTGAGAGGCAGAATGTGTGAACTTGACCGCTGCGCCACCAGGCCTGCCCCTGAGTTATTATTTGTAATTCACCAGTTAATGATTGCTCCAGTTAGCTTGCTCTTTGGATGTTTTTTTCCATCAAAGACATTATAATTTCTTATATCTTTACTTATTACCAATCCTGCAAATGGATAATCACAGGAAATTATTAGAATAAAAATTATTTTAACTTACATTTGTACTTAATATTGTAGGGCACTTTTAAGTTATGGAGAGGGACTTCATAAAAATCGCACAAGTAGCCATGGGACATTGTACAGTTGACTCTGCCACAGCACAACATCTACGTTCTTAAAACCCACCTCACTATGCAAAATTAGGAAATAAAAACCGCAAGCACTTATTGGAAAAATGGGGTTGGGGCGTAACACTCAAAATTTGAACTAGATACACACACATACAAAGATAGAAACTAATAAAATATGGATAATAAAGTTGGACTTTACCTTGAAAAATACCTGAAGTTTGCTTATGGAAGAGTTGCAGCTGGAGAGTTATTGTGCAGAGGTGGAAGGAAGGTGATTTGAAATCTGACCGGAAGCTGGAGAACCAGACAGGGATGAGTGTGGATCCTAATACATGCAGTAAACTGACATAGCTGGTACGTGTTTGGGGGGGGGTGGGAGTGTTTGCATTTTGTGCATTCCTATGTAGCTTGGTTCAGTTGGGTGCACTTTTCTGTGTTCATATGTAGTTACTAACTTGCAAAGTAATGCATAACCAAAGGGGAAATTTGAGTCATGCTCAAATTATTCCCTGTCAGGAATTTGCATTTTCAAAACATGAGTTATAGTGGAACTGACTGTACATTTGAAAGACAGGCGCACTAACTTTTCAACTGAAGATGATGAGCCTCATGATAAAAAGAGGTGACTGTTCAATGGTGTCACTAACATCAGTACAATTAATATGCAACATTTTGATTTTTTCATCTACTCTTATGCAAAACTGAACTTCAACCTCTCTGTCCAACTTGGTTCATTCATTTGAATTTGTTTTGCGTTGGGAAATACGTCTTACCTGGAAGGGATATAAGAATTGGGAAGACCAGTAAGTATTCATGTAACATTTAAAAATCTTTCATTTGTCTGCTTTCTTGTACTGTACCTCTGGAATTTGTGCTTACCAAACCAGTTGGTACAAGCAAACGTATTCATTTAATAATTGAATGAATTTAAACGAGCAAGTGAAAGTGTGGGACGTGCAAAATTTGTTCAACCTATCCCATTTCCTGTTGTATGTTTTTCTGCAAGAGCAAAAATCTCCTGTGATGTGTTACTGAACTCTGAGAGAAGTTAACAAATATTGGAAGGGACCGGGCTTTGACAGACTTCAGTGCGCAGTGGCCCTTGCAAAGTGCTTTCAAATTCTGGAGCTAGACTCCAGTGCACAGAGTAGAAAAATAATAAGTTCTTTGAGCTGAAACTTCACAGTCACCGTGGGATACTCAAGAAGGAGACCAATGGGGAGAAAGATAATATAGTCATAGCTTTGAACTTTTCCTGGATTTTACTTGCTAGAAACCAAGTGAGAGTCCCTCTGACACCTTATTAATACTCGCTCTTTCTCCATGTAGGGAAAAGTGCTCCACAGCCCATGTTGATAAAAGTGAAAGGGAGTTCACACATAAGAGAGAAGGTGGTCTTGAATTTAGTGTGAAAGAGAAATGTAGTGAGGCTCAAACCTCCTCCAAGCCTCAGCTTGGAGGCCACTTTCAATGCAAGTCTTTCCTATACCTCTGATCCAAGTTAGATGTCCCTTCTTGCATTCCCAAAGCACTTTTCAGGCTGTGTTACGTTTCTCTGTTTCCTGTTTCCTATTTCCTGTTGTGGGATGACGGAAACATTTCTGTCTCTTTCCCTTTTAAATCCCCCAGTGTTTAGTTAATCGTCTGGTGCAGAGCAGGTGCTTAATAAACACACATAAATGAGTAAGTATCGGAACTCAAAAGCTTACTGTCTGGAGGAAGAGATAAAAGATAAACATACAAATTCACTAAGAAATAATATAGCCCATTATTATGTAAAATGAACAAGTAGTGTCTAAGAAGGAAGAGATCAAAGAGACTGTCATTCATTCAGTCTACAGTTATCTGCCGTGTGCCTACCTACTGTGTTTCCCTTTGTTAGCTGACATAGTGAATCAGTAATATATAGTCCCTGAAATCATAGAACTTACAGCTAGTGAAGTACACAGATATTAGATAAAGAAACATAAACAAATATATAATTCAAGTGTTGATAAGAACAATTACAGAGCATAACTGAGAAGACATAATCTACATGGGCAGGCAGTGAAGGCATTTTAAGGAGCTGATATTTAAAACTGAAGAATGAGAAGAGGCAAAAAAAAAAAAAAGGAAAGCTTAACATGTGCACAGGAGCTCAGCTTGTGAGAAAAAAGAAAGAAGGCTGGTATAACTGGAGATGAGGGAGCTAGACATGATGGACTGGAGTTGGGGTTAAAGAAACAGGCTGGAGCCAGATCACGCTCGGTAGAGTGTTTGGATTTTAATTTTAACGCATTTGTCAAAACTTAGTGAATTTGGACTTAGTATTTGTGAATTCTATGTAAATATTACGTTTAAAAAATTAAACAAATATTGAACTCTGGTTAATGGTATGCATCCTTAGATATTTAGGGGAAAGTGTACTGGAGTCTATAATTTACTTTGAAATGCATCCAAAAATAAGATTGGTCAATAAATAGAGGAATGGATAGATGTATAGAAATGTGATAAAACAAGTAAAGTTACTGGGGAAATCTAGGTGGTAGATATTATGGATATTTAACTTTGCTGTATATTTGAAAAAATTTATAATAAAATGTTGAAAAAAATAAATGTTCAAAAATGGTAACGAAAGACATGATCATCATGCACAACCCCATAATGAAACGGAAGAATTATTCTAGCTTGTTACCATTTGATTCTTTTTCTGTGAATACTTATTTTTACAGAATTGATACCTGCTTTTATGATAATAAGCATATCCCATAGCTTTAAAAAACATTGCCAATTATTTGCATGATTTTACATCACTTAAACCATCAAATCTTTTAATGAGGTATTTCTTTGAGTATAAAGACAAGTCAGTTAGAAGAGAACTCATCGACTCTGCACTGTCCACCAGTACCTGTCAGTGAAGCAGAAAGGAAGTGAATACACGAGTCCATTAGTGTGATCAGCTATCGGCAGAAGATTCTACTTTAAATTTTTTTTCAAGTTTGTGATTGACTTAATGACATAAAAGAAAGAACCATTGTGTCTTTGAAAGTTAGATAATGGGCCCAAAAGTCTCGATGTACTCAGTAGTTTGGCTTCTAACCTGTTTGTAAAAATTAACGTAACGTGGTAGTCTGCACATGAGCATTTCACTGATAAATTAGTGCCTCGTAGAATCACATTAGAAACCTCATGCTTGATCTCCCTATATTTTCAGTGAAAACATTTCCTTTTTATTGATGTTTGTTCTTATTGACCCTGTGAGGTCAGAAGACAGAATTTCTTTATTAAATCAGTAAATCAGGGCTATTTAATTGGCTCTAGAAACTTCTGAATGGTCTTGGCCTATTCCAGCCCCAAATAGGGTTCTGACCAACCACTGTGAATTCTGCTTTTCCAAGGAGGTAGGGGGTGAGAGATTATAACAGGCTCTGTGTAAGTAGCCAGTTGTTCATTGGCTTCAAAGCACTGATTTTCTTGGTATAGGCAAAATGCCAAAATCAATGTTTTCGACTCACACAAAGAAATAGTTTAGCATTTGGAAAACTTTATGGTTATTTCCCTTTTTCTGAAAAGCCATCAGACGTTTTAAAAATAAATTATGTCGTAGGTTTTTGCGGAAGAACTTATTTTTATTCTCCATGTTGCACAGAAAATAATTAGATGATTGCTGGCATTAGCAACTGTGCTAAGATCAATAATAGTGCAGGAATGATGAAAGCCGACTTTCATAATGAGAGCAAATGGCCTGGAGTCTACGAGAAATTGGTGAGAATCCTTTTAGGGTGCAACCATTGCTAATTAAAACCTGAGAAACAACACCAAAATTGTTCAGGAAACACGAAAACTCATTGCAGAACCAACCTGGAGGGTCATTCCAATTTCTAAACTATCTTCATTGGAAGTGGAGTTTTAAAAAATGTCTCCGGAGCTGCATAACCTCATTTATATTCATTTCCTTTTACATCTCTTTCATTTGGTTCCCTGGGTTTTCTGTTCTTGTGCTTGACGTCATTATTACTTGATACAGGGGCAGTGAGAAGTGAGGGAAGCAAGTTGTTCAGAAATCATGCCTGTGGCGAGTATTTCTAGACCGGAGAATGTAGCCTTATTTATCATCATCATTATCACTAAAAAGCTATAGGTCGGGAGTATCTTAAGTCCCCTGTGTTTCAGCATTGTCTATTAAATTGGGGTTAATTAAAATGTCTCTTAAAAGTACTTCTCTTGAATACACACACACACACCTTTTTGCTCCAGTCTTTTTTAAAGGAGTCATTATTCTGTGTCTTGCCGGGAGGAATGAAATTGACATGTATAGGGCATGATTTCACTTTTCTAGACTAGAAAAGGAAGAAAATCATTCATAGAATTGTAGCTTTCAGAGATGTAGTTGATTCTACTCCCATAATAAGGGTATATTCCATTTTTAAGTCTTTACCCTTTATTCTCTCGATATTTTAAAAAGCAAAAGTATCTTCAATCTGTGTTTCTACTTCTCCAAAGGATATATTTTCTCCTCTTGTGGTTCTGAAGCTAGGATGGACAGGTATGACCTGGAAAACTTATTTAAAGTGCAGATTTCTCAACCCCATTCCCAGAGAGTTTGATTCAGTGGGATCATGGTGGGACCCAGAAATCTGTGTTTTAATAAGCTTCTGAGGAGACTCTGACACGTGTGAACTTTGGACGCATTTTGAAAAACTCTGCTTTATCCCAACACTGTTACGTGTCATGGAAGTGAGTAAGGGGTGGTGTGAAACTGCATAGGAGGGGGACCTAAATTGACAAGGCAGTAGCACCGGGATTTGGCCTGAGTACTGAACGTTGACTGGGAGTTACTAGTCAGGCAATTGGGATTAATGGGGGTGAGAGGGTGAGGACAATTTAGGTAGAAGTAAATTCAAGTGCCAAGACTTAGGGGCTAGAGAGAAAATAGTGCTTTCTAGGGTCCACAAATTGATCTATCTGTGTGAAGAACGATGTGTGAGTGGTTGAGGAGGCATGATATAAAGATGACGTTGGAGAAGTGAACTGAGATCAGATTACAGAGTCTTTGTAACCAAGTCAAGGATTGAGGGCAACATCCTGCGAGCACTACTCCGGTAAACTATGTGCCATTGGCTCCTTTCTTGTGCTCTTTCCTGTTCTTGGGCTCCATGTAATCTTGGTCTGTCATCATCTTAAGAAGGCAGCTGCTTTCAATGCAATTATCATTTCCACTGCAACTTCCAAAGGTGGAAACCCTACAGAAATAACAGGCCATGATGTAACATGCGAGAGGAATGGCTTTTTGAATATATTTTATTTGATGATAACTGCTACCTGATAATTCAAACTGCTCTCTTCATTGACTATGTCTCCTAAATATTGGGAAGAGAACAATGGCAATGTGGTAAAACAAGTCACATGACAAATGTATAGGATAAAAACCTGTCTAAAATTCTGCCATTTGGGTCCTGTGGCCTGTGGAAGTGCACTTCTTTTCTACTTGGTGACTGAAGGTAAACCAGTCATTTTTTTAATCATTTATTTTGAATTCATTTTGTCATGAAATTTAAATAAGTAAATACCACTATGCTGCTCCACACATCGATGTTAAGTTACACATTAACCTTCAAACAGAAGAAAGCCCATGTTCACGTTTTTTGGCCATTAGTTTGTTTTCTCTTTCTTGTTAAGAATATGTGTGTGTTTAGATGTGTGCTTCCATATCAAGAATTACCCGTCAAGAAATGGCAAGGAAATATGCACTGAAATGTAAAAAATGTAGGAAAACAGCTAACTTGAGCTAAACTTGATGTGTTGACTCTGCTGCTGTGAACGTGACTTCTTTGGCCCCACTCTGATCACATCAATTTATAAACATCTTTAAATGGAAAGCTTAGAGCCTGCCACGAAGCAACTTTTTTCTTCTCCTTTTTCTCCATCTAACTTTGAAAGTAGGAGAATTTGATTTTTTGATCTGCCAAGTAGCTGTCAGCTCAGAGCAACTAGATTTTATTTTCTTGTGTTTGATTTCTTGATCTGGATTAAGACTTAAACAGAAAATAGCTACCAACCTAAACGGGTACTGGGGCAGGAAAAAGCTTTCACTCCATGAGTTCTTGATAGAATGCACACACAACCTGTAGTCTGTCTGATTAGACAGTAAACTCCAGTTTGGTTTTTTTTTTTAAAGAATCACTGTTATTTAAAAGAAGATGCTAAATGCTCCTTCAAGTAGAAATTAAATTCTTAAGATAGTCTTTAAAGACATTTCCAGACATGTCATCTAAATGCTATTTTTAAAGTGCCACCCAATGAACTAGAAGAGGCCTTCATTAGCAAATTTACTTGCCTTTGGTCTACCAGTGAAAGGCTTGTTTAGGATGGGTTCTGCTTTCTCACGTTGCCCTCCTTAAACAAACAGAGCAACGGAAGAAAGCTTTTAGATGTATGACATGAAGCTATTACAAGAAGCTGAAAGTCAACCCGTGAAAGAAAGGAGCTGTTGAGTGGGTTTCCAGTTAAGGATCTGGGTGGTACTGGAAACAGAATGGAAGATAATAGACTCCTAGTGAAGGGGCCATCAAGGGACAGAAAAGTGTAGCAGCTCTGTGGGGAAATAGAATTGCTGAGTTTGCCCACTTGACCTTTACTCTGAATAGATGGGCTTAAGACGATCACAAAGGCTTTGCAAAAAAGTGGTCTGCTCAGTTCTTTTGGTGCCTGAAACTCCTCTTTTATTCTGAGAAGTTTTAAGTTTGTTTCTTGGTATCCTTAAAGGAATTCCTTGAAATCCCTATTACCATACCATAGGTATGTGTTTTAAATGAAAGCATTGCTCACTATATGGCCATCACATTTTCTATGCAGCAGTAAGATGAACTATGTTTATGAGGAAGGATTACTGAATAGGATCTCCAGCATCTGTACACTCCACGTTATCACTCCTATCAAAGGCATTCATTGAGTCCCCTTCTATATTCCTGGGTAATTGCATAATCTTATTTAAATCAGAAACACAATCACCATTTGAAAGCACAAAGTATATCAAACGCATATATACTGCTATGTAGATGAAAGCCTTGCAGATTAATTGCCAGCATTTTCAGAAAATAGGGCTTGACAGTAGTGGTTCATGTGAAAAAGATCTGGGAGATTTCAGTTAAGTACCAGTTGAATATGTGCCAAGGTTATGATGCGGTAGCCAACAACCCTATTTAATCTTAGTTGCATTTTTGGAACTATAATTTCCTGCCCTAAGATGCATGGACACTGATTGCACATTTAAAAAATTGTGTCCTGGGTTGGACATCACACTTCCGAATAAAATTGGGAAATTTGAGAACAAACAGAGGAGGCTACTTTTCAAACCACTTTGAAAAAAGAAAGAATTGATCACATTTAACATAGAGAAGAACTGTGATTTGGATGGAAGAGAAATGATAGGCATGATTAAAGTTTTCAAATATCTGAGGGCCTATTATATAGAGGAAATCATTTGTGAGGTTTCACAAAATTCATCATCTCTCAAATCATATAAATATATGCCAGGATAAATGACAGATAGATTAAAGAGCTAACATGGGAAATATTAAGAAACCATAAAAATTACACAAGAAAATAAAAGCAAATATTTAACTTCTTTT